>NC_089748.1:62864155-62920966 GCF_040412425.1 Macrobrachium rosenbergii
ATAAATCTATATATTCATGCATAATAAACCGAACCTTCTGCGTAAATTTTGGAGGAAAAGATTAAATTTTTAAATATTTCAATCTTAAATTCATGGATAAAATCAAGTTCCAGTTATATGTTGGGAGTATGTGTAACGTATATTTGATTTACAACATCTAATGCCTTGAAAATCAAACTAATCCTAAGAGAGAAGTAACTGATCGGCTTCTCTAACTGAGGGACTTTTATCATTTTCTAGGTATATATTTTTAGACCTTGCCTTGCTTTTTGTCGAGAATCCTATTCAGATCTCCCCAAAAAATTTGTCAAACGAAATAGTGAAAAATTGTAAGGTAAAACAATACTTTTTTTTTTTTTTTTGCATCTCTCGTCGCCCGCTTTTGAATGCTGCTACTGGCTTGTCTTCAGTACGATCACAGCATTCCCATTCTCCATTTTCGCTCAGCTTTTTTGTGTGTTATAAAATTCTGCAGGATTATTTTTGTCTGTGGTTCTCTTTCACTTTATCCTTTTTCAAACCTGTGGCTTATCTTTTTGTTATTTCTCCATACTTTCACATATTTTTTATCGTTCTCATATCCTTGTACAAACGTGTCTCAGGCCTCTTTCACCTTTTCTCTCCCTTGGCACTTTTTTATTTACCTCATGTGTCTGCATTTCTTTTTCTCCAATCCATTCCCCTAACATTTTCTCTTCTAATGCCTCATTTTCCTTTCGTTTCTTTTCGTTTGTGCACACTGGAGCAGAAAGAAATATAAATACTGGTGTAGGGACCCAAAGCCAAAGGGACTGAGACAGTAACAGGAGTATGGGAAGTGGGGACAGTTCTAAGATAGGACTAATGTGAAAAGGTACTCTATGGTGTCTCTCTCTCTCTCTCTCTCTCTCTCTCTCTCTCTCTCTCTCTCTCTCTCTCTCTCTCTCTCTTCTTTCTTTCTTCGTAATCACGTCTTTCTGTTATTGAATAGGCAACTCTTTCCGAATAAAGATTCTTGATACGAACATTAGAGGAAACGCACTCGGTTATCTGGAAACTATATTGCAGTTACATTATTCTTGCTTAGAGAAGATAGGTCGAATTTCCTAGCAGGAAGTTAGAAAACAACTAGAGAATGGCAGTTTGAAATAGATGCGAGGCTTTGAAATCAAGTCCAAAATAAGCAACAATGAAGGAATGACGTATGTCTAATTAAAACTATTTTACACAGGAACAGCTCGAGGTCCCTCGATAGTCGCATGACATGAAATATCTAACGTTATTATACAGTTAGATTCAATTCAATATCAGAACACCAGTGACGTTCAGGGGTCCTTGAAAAACCCTCTCAGAAGGCTTAATCAGAAGTCGTACATAAATCTTGGCACAATATAAGACGACTGGATCTGAAAATGAAAGTAAGCGGGCGCAGACTATAAACAAAGGGAGAGAACAAGAGTTTGGAATAAAAGTTGATTTGCGTAAATGGTTGTGCTGCGAATAAAAGGCGAGGGGAGCTGGTGAGACAGAACCACCAAATGTTTAAGAGGAGGGAAATATTTTTCGATAAATAGAAGTCTTGGTGGGTGGATTGGCAGGCGGGAGATAATAATGATGGATGGATCTTGCAGCGAAATTCCTTCCATAAGGAATCGACATGAATTATTACCTCAAAACCAATACCTCGGTTCCCTTCATTTTTAAGCTAAGGGGAAGGAGTTGGTAAAAGGTCACCCTCTAAGCGGAACTTTAAATTGACTGGTAAAAGCCTTAACGATATTTCTATTTTCAGTTTGGAAAATGAAACTGTGTAAAACCAAAATAGGGCTACTCATGCAGTGCTTAGAATCCTTAGAATTCCTATAGCCAACGCTTGTTTAATAAATTGTATAGCATCCATCAATGGAAGAAAAATGATCTTGAACCTGTGAACGAATTAACTTTGATATAAGATTTATTCAGTTATTCGGAGCTACATTGAGTGTTTTCCATTTCTTCTTGAGCAAACGTCCGAGGATTGGGCCCTAAAGATATATTTTTATTTGACCGTATAGTAGAAATATCATATTATATTCTGAAGCTTCAAGTTAGCCAAGGATTTCAGTAAGTTAAATGCTTTAAATCAAAGAACATACTGACATGTGAAATTATATTCATGTCCAGAGCTTAATAGTTTTTACAAGTCACCGTGCTCTGACGGAAATTAAAAGGAAACACGAGATATACCATTTCTCCGATATCCACGCCTCTGTAAGCATGAAGATCCACTGAAAGATTTTAATTTCAGTGAACCGAGAAGCTAAACTATTCAAGATTACATCGGGAAAACAGAAATAAGTAAAGAGAGTTTCACGTCGAAAACAGTTTCACATCAAAAACAGCAGCATAAACTGTTTGCTTTTTATGTCGACAGCCAGAAACACAGCAACCCATTTCAAGCAAAGAAAAAACTACTAATCTATGCAAAAAAAGGGCAGATCTGAAGGGAGCTAAGAAGTTTGCCATTTATGTAGCTGAGCTTTCCCTACAAAAGTGTCTGTTTTAGTAGCATTTTCTTCATTTGCAGCTGAAGCATGAACTCTTTAAGCCACAGCACTTAGCTGGATTGATCATTTCATGCCAATGTGATATATTCCTTTTCAAAAATTGCTAAGCCTCCTATCTCTCTAAATAAGTAATACAACACTCGCCATTAAATCGATCTTTATCTTAAATATGATTAAGCAACAACTGAGGTTTGGTATTCATTACTAATATATATTTTCATCCCCGGTCCTATGAATGGCATTACTTTCGAGAAGTACTGGTTTACTGAAGCCAACTTTAAATCTCACTCGTTAGAGAACTATTTGGACTGGATAAACAAAATTATAAGAATAAAAGATTTTTTTTTCAGATCAACGGCACAAGATTACCATTTGATTTAGTGTTTTTTTTTTTTCTTACTAACACTAAATAAACACTAGAAAGAAATAAAAATATTTACATAACCTGAACATTAGGAGACTGGAAACCCCTGCCAAGGCTAAGCAATCCACCCACGAAAGGTCTCTTCTCCGCAAAAGTTACAAAAATAAACCAAAATTTAAAAATCTCTATAAGCTCTTGCATAATCCAATCAAATCAAAACCATGACATAAATTTCTAATTGATTTTGACCTATCAGTACGGTTTTTATCTTATTCTGGTGGATTATGCACGAAGCCTGAACGTTATGTCAAGGGTTAAATACCTGTTTGACCTATAACAACTAAAGAAGACTTCAGCTTAATAACCTTGATTTCACTCCACATGTCGGTACCATTTCTGATAATACATGATATATATGATAGATCTATATAATAGATCTTGCTCGTATAGTTCAAACGTGAGTGGTCAAGTTGAGAGTAGATTCACCGTAGAGGTAAAAATTTATATTCCTACCTCTTCGAAAATGCAATCAATTACTGCCAGTCACCAAAGCCAACTTTGGTCAAATTTGCGTCAAAATCCACACAAAATGATGTACGTAACCCACAGTTTACAAACAAACAAACAAACCTCCCAGAGGTAGAGGGAATTGCTGCCAGTGCTCCGTGTCTCACTTCCATTCATCACAGACAAGAAAAAGTGTTAATCCTTGTTTTCTCTTTTTTTCCGGGAAAACGTCCTTCCTACAAAAAAAAAAAAATTGTTAACAAGAATGAGTTACGCCCAGGGATTACACGTAAAAATTCCTGTTAAAGATACCCATAAATAATAATGATTTATTGTCCTCATATTCCTTACAGGAAAATTACTAACATTGTGTAGGAGTGTTTTTTCTCGGAAAATCAAGTCTTGGATGATTTCTTTGGCTTAATTAACAATTCCATGCTTACACTAAATTCAAAGAGAGGCGTTGATTCATATGTATTTTTTCACAATACTATAATTTTCTACTTTTTTCTTACTAAAATCTTTCATTGTGCAGGTTAATCTCTTGTTAAACTTTCTCTCCGTTTCATACGAAAGTACTTGAGTGTATTTCACCACAATCCCTCTGTAGCAGGCAACGTAATTGTTCTTTCTTTTATTCTTATACAGGTAAATTTAATCTGTATAGACAGAAGAGAGCACATATGTGTACACCATAATATTGTGTTGAATGACACAAGAATTTTGATATTTCAGATGTATGATTTTTCCGAATGGCTTCACCATGTTAACGAAGTTCCACTGTTTCTTTCACTTCCCCCAACAAACTGAGAATCTCTCCAGTTTAGTATTTTCCCTTTTCGAGAGAAACTTCTACTTTTAAAAAAAATCGGAACAGCTGCTTTATTTACCATATACTTATGATATAATAAAAGAATTAATTATATACTTTACATATGTAAGAAAACTTTTTTGTTAATATTTCTGAAAACTTAAACTTTATATCTACCTTCCAGAAGGCATCAGTATAAACGTCAAGGCAGATATCAAACCGGAAATTCCTAACTTTATGAATAATCCGTACATTGTCTGGCGCCGAAAACTCGAGCTAAACCTCTCCGTTGAAATCAATGTGTTGCTTCATTTTTTTATCACTGGCATCCAAAGTTTCGTCTCTCCCTTCCGAAGGTGTCCTAGAACTCGTACATTATTGAAAATGAAAAGTGATCTACGTGTGAATATCGTTACAGATAATGTTCCAATTGCGAGACAATTTTACGCATTTTGGTTGTTGGGACTGTCAGCTATACGTCCATGAAAATGTCTAAGAAGTTGTATTTCGAATTGTTTATGTATTCTCAGCATTCTTCTTTGCTCTGGACAACAAGTCATCTTTTTCCAAATCATGTGGAAATCTACATGCAAGAGATTTTCCTTGAAAGATTAAGGATATCAAGAAAGAATCCTTGGGATAAACACTAAAGATTTTATTTGGAAAGTCAGTCAATATTTCAAGAAAATGGAGAAATATCTATATCTATCTATCTATCTATCTATCCATCTAAATATTTTATTTGGAAAGTCAGTCAATATTTATGTGTGTGTGTGTGTGTGTGTGTGTATGTATATATATATATAGTGCTGAAAATGGGTTTTTATTCAGAAATATCTATATATATATATATATATATATATCTATCTATATATATATATATATATATATATATATTATATATATATATATATATATATATATATATATATATATATATATATATATATATATATATATATGTATATATGTACAGATGTATGACTTCAGCAGTTGGACATTGCTGGATTTTTTTTCACTGTTTCAAACAAACCAAAATTATTAGCAGATTCCAAATATCAGGAAAACTATATTCTCTCAAAAATGGTGTGGAAAATGTTTGATTCTCTATGCGTAGTGAAATTATTCCATGTAGATAAGGCTGAGAGAAATTCTCTTTCTTACTGGTAAATCATGTGATTCGTTGTGCCTTGTTCGGAGGAAGAATTCCCGATCTTCTTTTCTAATATTAGTGATAATATAAAAACATAAAGGTCAAAGGAGAATGGCGTCCAGAAAGTAGCGTAGTAGGTCTTAAAATTCAAAGTTGAAACATGAAAATGAATAATACTGTTAGGCAGACAATATCATAGACTTGAAGCAGAGACAATGTAAGATCTGGGGCACATAATAACATCACAACTCTCCGTCTAAGCTGAATATGAGTAAGGATATATTGGGAGCATAGCAAATATTCTAGAGACGCCAACAGTGAAAGTGATGCCGGAAGCTCCCTATTTGAGCAAAGCTTTTTGAAAACTGCCGAGCGGCTAGTGTTTTTGCATGGACTAAGTCAGGACAACTATTAACAGGAAAAATAAAGCTTCATCCTTATGCCACCTACAGCGGTGAACCGATTCCAACAATGGAAGAACGGGAGACCATATCTCTAGATATATAAGCTCTCATTAACAACATTCATGTTTGGGATAGATCAGACCTTTGTATTTTAAAATGCTGCGCAAAGGAAATCTTGTAGTCGTAGGTAACACTAAACATTATGAAATATTATGATAGTCAAGTAGACTTACCATAGAATTAAGGAAATATATATATATATATATATATATATATATATATATATATATATATATATATATATATATATATATATATATATATATATATATATATATATATATAATCTGTGTGCGTGTGTCAATAAAATTAATGTATATCGTAATTTTTAGTTCATAAACGAGTGTCTTCTAACCTATTAAAAACGGTTCACTTTAGTTATTTGTCGATGGTAATAGATGAACAGATGTAACATAGAAAAGAAAGAAAAAATACGCGAAAAAATATTATCCGTACTCTGCCATTATGCCTCAGAGACCTTCACTCGCTCTTCAACTACTAAACATCGATTCAAGAATGTAATGACCTTTAAACTTCCCGTAGTAGTCACTTCTTATCAACCTTAGATTCTTATTATGTCTCTGTAGGGCAGAGGCGGAAATGATCCACTGGAAGCTTATCGCCTAAACTTTCTGAACCAAGTGCCTATATATAGCCGAAGGTCCTTTCAATGGCTTCCCGAACACTAAACAACTTTATTTCTTCACAGCCGCTGATTGAAATGCTATAAAAGACGGGATATCTCCGAACTTTATTCACGCTGCTTCCGTTAACGTTAGTGAAATCTTTATAGAAGTTTAAAGTTTTTATTTCACTATAAAAAGGCGAAGTGAAAGGCCAGATTTAGAGCTATTGCCTGTTTTATAGTTTAAAAGGCTTATTTTTACGTTTTCGCTCACCGTATGATCGTTTTTTTTTTTCCCCCAAAAACGAGCTCCATTAAAAGCAAATGAAGCTTGGGGTTAAGTGTAAATAAAGTGATAAACTACATAAGTTGCTGAAACTGAGAGCTAGTAGCTTTCTGTATTAAATGTAAAGTGTAATTCAAGGTGATCCGGAATTCCCCAGGAAATACAATAAGAGCGGTTGAAAATTATGATAGTGAATGATACCTTTTTGGTTATAGTTTTCTGCAAAAGAAAACCATTGAGATGTCCGTCCGCACTTTTCCTGTCCGCCCTCAGGTCTTAAAAGCTGCTGAGGCTAGAGGCCTTCAAATTGGTATGCTGATCATTGACCCTCCAGTCATCAAACATACCAAACTGCAGCCCTCTAACCTTAGTTTTTTTTTTTTTATTTAAGGTTAAAGTTAACCATAATCGTGCTTCTGGCAACAATATAGGACAGGCCACAAACGGGCCGCGGTTAAAGTTTCATGGGGCGCGGCTCATACAGCATTATATCGACCCCACCGAAAGATAGAATATTTTCGGGGGCCTTGATTATGCTCTGTACAGAAAAGTTCGTCGCATTTTGTACTTGTTTGTTCTGTCAAGTAAGCTCAATGATTATTAACTTTGAAAATTTCTTGTTACAAGATACAAATGACGCACCTCTTGTAACAGTTAATTGCCAGCATTAACGGAGACATGGGGTGATGAAGCCAGTGGAGTATGAGAATTAACTCTTTTTTTAGTTCATCAATTTCGTACAGTGTGGTTCAAAGGTCTTTTGTTAATACTGTTCCTGAGGGAACTGATTACTACACAGTTCTCCGTTTTATCTTTGATTTCAGCCTGCATGTTTTTACCCGCAGGACATAAGATATATAAAGTAAGTATACCTTAGTTTAACCAGACCACTGAGCTGATTAACAGCTCTCCTAGGGCTGGCCCGGAGGATTAGACTTATTTTACGTGGCTAAGAACCAATTGGTTACCTAGCAACGGGACCTACAGCCTATTGTGGAATCCGAACCACATTATACCGAGAAATGAATTTCTATCACCAGAAATAAACTCCTCTAATTCTTCAATGGCCAGTCGGAGACTCGAACTAGCAGAGTGCTAGTCGAGAACTCTACCGACTCGTCCAACGAGGAACTATAAGACATATAAATGCGTGTGTGCGTACTTGTATGTTATTTTGTTTAAATGCCAGCAACACCAGAATTGAAATAATGTCGTTGAGGGGTCTAACAATATTTGATGAGACTGGGTGAACATGTAGATGTCCAGTGTTTGTGTGAATTAAATTTATATATATATATATATATATATATATATATATATATATATATATATATATATATATATATATATATATATATATATATATATATATATATATATATATATATATATATATATATATATATATATCAAACGGAGGCGGACAGGAATACTCTTGATTAGCCATTTGATTACATGTTTATTCCCAACGTTTCATAATCCATGATTACATCATCAGGGTTCTAGAATTAAAAAACAAAAAACATTGACAATAAAAATTATAGAAAAATTATGCAAAGGCAAAGTCAGAACATAAAAAATGACAATGGACTTAAAAGGAAACTTTTATACAAAGGACACCGAGGAACAGGTAAAATGCAGAGAAATTAATTAAAACAAATAGAATATATAAAAGACAAGTAAAAAAAATTATATTTAAAATATTTGTTTTAAAACACTAAAAATTAAAATCACATTAAGAAAACAAATAAATAAATGAATAAAAGTGACTAAGGGTATGGAGCCAACCTGTCAGTACGACACAAATACAGAAAATGAGGTCTTCAAAGGAGAAACAAAACAACAAAAACATTATCATTATGACAGGTACAAAGGAACAGCCGAAGTCTGAGTGTTCAACTTCGGAACAAGCTGTTTTATCATAAGAGACTCGAGTATTGGTAGTTCCAGTTGGCTAGAAGCTCGTCCAGTTATGTAGAAATCTTTGTTTTCAATGGGGGTTTTACAAAATTTCGCATGACTTCTGATGTTGGAGTGTTCGGGGTTGGAAATTTTTACCCCCGTACGAAAACTTACCTATGTGAGTCTATGCGTACTTTTAAAAGTCTCCGAGTGGATCCTACATAAATCCCCGAGTTACACTTGGGGCAAGAATACTTATACACCACTCCGGAGGACATCGTAGCACAAAGCTGATCCTTAAATTTAAAAATAGAGCCAATCGTTAGGGGGTTGATAGGAATAAGTTTAACATCTAGGGCACCAAAATGCTTTTGAATTATGCTCGTAAATTTTGTTCTAAAATGGACATCATGACAGTATGGAAATTTGGCATAAAAGTGTAGTTTAGGTACTGTAAGAGTATATCGCTCAGTGAAAAACTTCTTGTTAAGTATTTTATTGAGGCTATTAAAAACTATCTTAGACGGAAAGCAATTGTGTTTAAAATATTCTAAAAGAAATACTTAGCATTTACTACAAAACTTAAATGTACAAGCGGAAATAAAGAAAAGTTATAAGAAATTTCAGTTTCCCTTCAGTTAAAGAATGTAACACTTTTAATGGTGAAAGCATCAGTTGTCACTATTATGTAGCCTACTACAGTTCATCGAATTACATCAGCTAAATACAAAGCATAAACATAAAGCATGCGGTCAACTACAATAGTCAATGCTGCGTAGATTTACAAAACCAGCGCTGAAAAAATCACTCTTCCGAAGTCATCTTCATGAAATTCTCTCCAAATGAAGGAAGCCGTGAATAATTATAATGAAAATAGGTAATACTGAAATAATCCCTTTGGGCTGATAGTGGAGGTTCATGCTATACACCAGGAAGTATCGATGATCTGGAGATAAAGGCCACTGTACAGATTACTTTCCTATCTATAGAACAGCATCACCTGTTAATTTCAACTCCAACTCTCCCAGCAGTGGCTCCCACATCCAGTCCGGCAAAATCACTCTCTTGTAAGTAATTACGATAAAGCAATAAGCAGACCGACTGGCAAATTAATAACCTTACCATTGTTTCGCAAACTTAAGGTTTTCGAAAATGTAAATAAAATTTCTTCTCTTCACGATTTATCTCGGCACTTAGTCATTCCTCAATGCTGTCCTTTATGATGAAACCGTTTTTGTAAATAAATTTAGTTTTGTTGCTACAAATCCCATTAAGGTTCGCATTAAAAGTTATTCCTAAAAGCAAAATCATTTGTTTTGACTTAACGTCATATACCTTGATACTTACTTATATGGTTTTCTAGCCGTTAATTATACGTGTATATATATATATATATATATATATATATATATATATATATATATATATATATATATATATATATATATATATATATATATATATATATATATATATATATATATATCTATGTATATATATATTTATATATATATATTATATATATATATATATATATATATATATATATATATATATATATATATATATATATATATATATATATATATATATATAATATATATATATATATATTATATATATATATATATATATATATATATATATATATATATATATATATATATATATATATATATATATATATATATATATATATAAAATTTATATATATATATATATATATATATATATATATTATATATATATATATATATGTGTGTGTATATAGTGTGTGTGTGTGTGTGTGTTTGTGTAAAATAGTTAAAAGAAACTATTCTTTGTACAAGAAACAAAACATTATAAAGTTGCTGAATAAGCATTTGCGTCCACGCGAAAACGAGAACAATATCATGCATTTTTTTCTCTGCTTTGTGGGGAGTCATTGCAGTCTCCTATTATGCCTCACCCTCCTGTCATTGACGTCACGGTCTCTCCTTCCCGGGGCCGTCTTTCTTGTCACTCATTATCGGTCATTCTGTCACAGGATATCGGGGACATCTCTACTTCCAAGTCCATTTCGTCGTTCTTATCTCTTCCATTTTGAGAGCCCTACCTGTCGTGACACAATCGTTCTCTCTCTCTCTCTCTCTCTCTCTCTCTCTCTCTCTCTCTCTCTCTCTCTCTCTCTAGTTCCTCATTGGACGGGTTGGTATCGTTCTCGGCTAGCACTCTGCTGGGCCCTCGTTCGATTCTCCGACCGGCCATTGAAGAATTAGAGAAATTTATTTCTGGTGATAGAAATTCAATTCTCGTTATAATGTGGTTCGGATTCCACAATAAGCTGTAGGTCTCGTTGATAGGTAACCAATTGGTTCTTAGCCACGTAAAATAAATTTAATCCTTCGGGCCAGCCCTAGGAGAGCTGGTAATCAGCTGAGTGACCTAGTTAGACTAAGGTATACTTGACTCTCTCTCTCTCTCTCTCTCTCTCTCTCTCTCTCTCTCTCTCTCTCTCTCTCTCTCTCGACGGCTTTATACATTTCTATATTTGAGATCGTTGGAGATCATAACTGAATTTATGGATATGGCATTATGAACTATGACCTTTGTTCATTGATAATTCTTTTTCGAATTAAGGTGACAGGCTTCTCCAAAACTTTGACTTTATTTTAATTACAAGATCATCATGTCCTTTACTTTTTAGTGACACTATCGCTACACAGATATTAAATGAAAAAAAAAAAAAAACTGACCATGCTATTTTTTTTTTTTTATAATTGCTGGTGTTAAGTATCAATCTACCGATCCCAGATTCAATACAGACTGCCTACAGTCAACTGTGATTCCAAGTTCCACATGTTTTTACATGTTGTTATTTAACTTGTCCTCTGCGTCTGTCTGCCTGAGTCAAAACCTGTAACTCAATGTTCGACCTGTTCCCTTTGTCCGATGGACTTGACATTTTGCATGGTTACTCAATCCCCGTGACAATACAACCTTACATGATTAGTAGGTCAGTAGTGACCTCAGTGACCTCTCCCAGTATCTCAAGATTTGTATGAAACTCTTCGGATTTTCACAACTTCTTTGACTCGGTAGAATAAGTTAATAACTCTACGGATTTTTCAAACCTTCTTTGGCTCGATAGGAAATCAATTTCTTTTATTTACGCTCATAAATCGGCTACAATTTCTGTCAAAACTAAAAAACTTTTAAATAAAAAAATAAAGAATTTAAAGCGCACTTTTATTAAAATGCACTAAAAAGTGAAAAATAGAAAAATATATTTCTTTGCATGTAGCATTTCCTTCCGTGTTTCTGCACCCACGCTTTCATTTTTGTAGACATGATTAATTGTAAGAAAAATCCTGGTGTCTCAAAAATTTATTTTCACTTTTTAGCGTATTTTAATAAAAGTGTTAAAATCTTTTAATATTTTTTATAGGTAAAAGAAAATTTCACGCATTTTTCAGTAACAATCGATTCTATAGAATCACATTTCACTTTTGGTGAGGTATTGTAATTTTCACTCATATGCTATGCTAAACGCTCTGTTTTTTCTGAAGAGAAAAAATTGCAAGTAGATTATTTATTTATTAACTCTCATTAACAAACATCTTACTACAATATATGACAGACAGTAATTTTTCCATACCGATCAATTTTAAACATTAATGTGAACCTGAACCGCGAACTAATAAAAAAAAGAAAGTGTTAACATCTGTATGTTATAGTGGCTCCAAATTTCATTTAATTACATAAAGATAAATCCAGTCTTCGTTAAGGGTTACATTTCAAAGAAATAAGTTATTGCAAAAGGGAATCCTGTTAAAAGCAAGAAAAAGCAGAGTCCATTATTGGAAGAAATGACTGCTGCACATGGGGATTCAGGGTCTTAATCATAAAAACTACCATTGACACAAAAGGGAAATTTGAATCGACTCAAGGATTCTGTTCAGTTCCCTTCCGCGGATGTTTGCATTTCGAGATTATCCTCCAGTATTGCCATATATATAATACGTCTGGTCGTAACGAGCATGGAATGATATCCAAATTAATGCGCCAGCTTTACAATCGTCGCTATTAGCAATGTAGATCGGCGGGATACTGATATTCATATCTGAAACTATTCTATAGAATCCGTCAGATTGACGGAATGGAGAGAGAGAGAGAGGGGAGGGGTGGCGCTGCGGGGAGGGGTAGCTGTAATATTTCCGCTAATGACATATGGCGAAGTCATGTAGCCCAATATTGTTTTCCAATAAACTAATAGAGTATAATTAGGTCAAAATCAGCAATAATAATAATAATAATAATAATAATAATAATAATAATAATAATAATAATCAATAGTAAAAATAGCATTTTTGGCATTAAAACCAATCCCCTTTGGAGGTTGGGGTTTGGGAGGGTGACTGTGGTTGGTGATGCAGCTCTAGAGAAAAAAGCAACTCAGCGTTCACAGCAACATCAACTACGTGACTTTAATCACTAATGAAACTTCTGTGCTTAAAACTTCCATAATTATGGCCACTATATACAGTATATGTTCGGATCGTCCTTAGTAGTCACACGAGCAGCGCATCGCACCTTTCAAAGATATTGCGCCGCCATTCGTTTCTACCTTGCACGCATTCTCTCACTTCATGGATTTCAGGATTGGCAACTAAGTTTAAGGAAGACTGGAAGCGTATCTGCACATTTCAGAAATAATGACTTAGAACAGGCAAAAGAGTACGTGATATATATTGGAAAAAAGTTTATATAGGAAAAAAGTTTCATGGCAAAGAAAACATCATTTTTAGATGTAATGTGAATGAGTTTCATTTGAATAAGAAGGGACCAACATGTGTTTTGCTAAATATGAGATACAAAACACTCAGTTTCATTTGAATAAGAAATTGTGTGCCATAGAAATATAAATATATAAAAATATATATACATACATACATACATAATGTGTATATGTGTTTGTATATATATATATATATATATATATATATATATATATATATATATATATATATATATATATATATATATATATATATATATTGTGTGTGTGTGTATTGACCATGTATTCATACTAATATACTTTCAGGAGGAAAGAGTAGTAAGAGCGAAGAAAGAATAATATTTCAAGTGGGTCACAAACACAGTTGAATAAATTACCCCATGCTATCGTTTAACTTACCAAGAATCAGTCCATATATAAAGCGGAAAACGAAGACACATGAATCACCCGTTTGCTTAATACCGTTAAAAGGACTGTATCTGAAAAATTAATAAATTGGAGTTATTGGCTATATCTTACTGTTACTGCTTCTCTTATCTCCCTTCCTCAAGAGAAGAAATAAAAAAAAAAGTAAGGAAAAGGTGAAGACCCAGTCTTTTCGTCATGTCAAAATATTTATGAGATAAGAACAACTTAGCTGTTCAATGATCACCGATAAATTCCTCAAACTAAATCAAATAATTTTCTTGACAATCTATCTCTTCCCTGATAATATGAAGGGAAGTGTTATTACTGTCTGAAGAGAAATAACTGAAAATAAAACGGGGGAAAGTGTCCGGGGTACGACAGTAAAACAGGGTAACTATTTATCTATTTCCTTTGTTTCCTTCATCTATCTACATAATAGAAGAAATTGTAACAGCCATCAAAGATGAATATTTTTAGATCTCAGTGGCCAAATAATTAAACGAGGTGCATCTAGAGATATAAAATCTAGAGAATCATTATGGCCACATTCATATAGTAACTGCTGAATGGCAGATTAGCTTCATGTGCAGAAAACTGTCATATTTGTCTCTTCATAAATCTACTCAGAAAGCTCTTCTTGCACGCACTTTTCTTCCTGGATAATAAGGTCCTTTCTTTCCTATATCCTGCATTTCCTAGGTCTTCCTCACCCATTTACTGCTATTACTTCCAAGTTATAGAAACTTTGACTAACCTTCCTCCGTACTTGCTACGTCTACGTGACAAAACAGTTTCAATGCACCTGCTTCATCTTATCACGTACGATATGCATTTCATCATACCCTAGTTTAACTCAGCATTTCTCACCCTATTAATTCTTCTTATGCTACATGCTCCACGGAAAACAGTTTAGCTCAGTATCTTTTAAATTTTTACCTTCCAAATTTTGCTTTCAAACACCCTTAAGTTCTCATACTGGTTTCACCAGTTTAGTGATTCACCTCTTCTCTTTTTCAACTATTATCATTAACTTCCAAAAATAACTTCTTATCCCCAGGTTCATTCTTCCATTATCTATATTCGTCTTCCTGATCGTCATTTTCTTTCATAACATTTCACCCGTTCAATTTACTTACAACCTTTTCCTGCTATATACTCTTTCAATCACTCACTAGACTTTCAACTCATCTGCCACCGAAAAATTTACATCTATTGACAGTCGGTCATGGCAACACTGGGTGTACTCGCCCTCAGACATAAGATAAGAGAAAAATGTTGGAGGAAAGACGCAGGAGAGAATAATAACCAAATACTCTTCTGAAGAAGAGAAAGAAAAACGGACGAATGTAAAGAAAGACAGAGAGAGGGAATGGACAGAGAAGAACAAACGAATGGAGAGAGAGAGAGAGAGAGAGAGAGAGAGAGAGAGAGAGAGAGAGAGAGAGAGAGATAATGGTGATCCCATTGTCTTCAAGCATCAAATTATAGGACTAGGGCCCGACCGCCCACCCCACTTTTTTTTGTCTATTGATAATTGACTAAATTCAGGACTTTTCAGATAAAAATAGTAACATTAAGTAATGTTCCCTCCCCTTTGTAAGCTAGCTCTTATCGAAAAGTGCTTAAGATTTTCAGTTAGGCTGAATTTTTCGATGTCACTTAGTACCCTTTATTATTGTTGCCCGGTATGAGGTAAAATCGACACACCATAAAATAACAGACATCTCTAAATGCGACTCCAACAATAGATTTTTTGTTTATTCCCCTTATTTGGTTTTACATATTCTTTTTGATAATGACAAGTTTTTGTTGCGTCTGGTAACGGATAAAGGAATGCATTCTTGTACGTAGGCTTATACTGATTTTATCTTACACCAGCCTTGCCCACTCATGATGTTTATCACTGTTACAGAACCTCAATAACATGGAGTGGCGATCTCCTTGCCCATCGTGTGACCTCGGGCGGCCATATTGAAATTCCCAGCCCAGCTTACGCTATCCTGTACAGTGCAGACAAACCACTGTGGTAGCCCATTGCCCCCACCCCCGTTTAATTATTATAAGATTATCATTACAGGTAAGTTAATCATTATCATACAGTGTATTTCGAAATATTATTGCTATGAGATCTGTTATAGTGGTAGTAAGGAATATTGCATTCTAATTTGTGTAAATCTGAAATATTAGAAAGTATCCTGTAAGCAAACCGCCGATAGAAAAGGCTAACAAAGTTATTTATTTCTATTCTAAGGCTTTGGAACGATACTTTGAGAGCATTGTTAAAGGGATATTACTATAAGAAAGTAATTTTGACTTATGTGGAATCAAAATTTTCAAAAAAAAATGGACAAAACTAGGAAAATAAGTGCCTGATCAATAAGCACAAGGCTGCGCTTGCATGACCAAGATTCTTCTCATTGTTGTTACCGTCGTTATAGGCTATTTTTTTTTCCCTTGGCATAACTATTCGATAACTTTTACCATACAGAAATCATATTCATTTATTCGAAATTAAGTTATTAGAATAAGGCTTAAATAATATAACATCTAGCCAAATGAATAGTTCGAGGGCATAGGTCTAGCCTGAGCTACCAACAACAATTTCTTGTTTATTAGCACTCATGAGACATGGTTTAATGAAAACATACATTAAGCCAAGAATTGTTACACGTAAAAAATACAACTATTTTTCACATCAACTAAGTGTACTATAGTTGTTTTCTACGGCTTCGTCAAGTCGTCCAGAAATGCTCTCGCAATAGCATTTGAAAGACGAGACTTGTTACACAACCAGTACCCTACAGACCCACTGACCCACAATAATAAATTTCAACCAAAAATCCCTGTACCTACAGTACCTAAACTTGATTTTTATGTTTCCTTGCCTTTTACGAACGATGACAAATTTTTAACTACGCTTAGGCAGATTTTAAAGAAATACTTTTACTGTCTCAATCCCAAACCTGTTCTAAGTAATCCAAGAACAATTGGCTCTCTTTTTAGATTTAAAGACACTGTTCCCAAGCTTATGCGTTCTTTGGTGGTCTATAAGTATACTTGCCCGAGATGTAATCTCGGGACTTACGTCGGATCCACCAAAAGAATGATGAAAGTGCGAGTTGACTCTCATCGTGGCGTTAGTCATAGAACAGGGTGTACATTGAGTAAGAAGGAGTTTTCTAACATAAGGGAACATTCTAAACAATGCAAAGCCTGTATTTCCTATGGCGATTTTGAAATCTTAGAGCAAGCTGCTGATGAAACTTCTCTCCATGTCCTCGAGTCGTTAACCATCAAACAACTGGTTCCATCTTTGAATAGTCAGTCTTCTTCTGCCCCTCTGTTTATTGCTTAAGAGGTTTCTTCGTCCTTTTGGTGCCCTTCTTGGTCAATCAGTTTTCTTTTCTGGAGGCGTTAGGTTGGTTTTAACTTTTATGTTTCGGTTTTAATATCTATATTTTAACGTTAATGATTTTACTGAGTCCTTTGTATTGATTTTAATTGTTGTTATTTTTGTATTTTAGCCCTAATGAAGAAAAACCATGCTTTGAAACGTTGGCTGTAAATAAAAGCTGAATATGTATCATCATCTCTTTTTAGTAATCTATATTATATATATATATATATATATATCACTATGATATAATATATATATATATATATAGAGTTTGATATATATATATATATATATATATATATATATACACATGCACACACAGTAATCCAGTTCAACCAACTTTTTTCCATGATTATTGAAAAAATAATCTTATTGTATACACCCAATATATATATATATATATATATATATATATATATATATATATATATATATATATATATATATATATATATATATATATATACATACACAAGTAATCGTTTCAAGCAATCGATTATTGAAAAATAATCGATTATAATATATTTCTGGAGAGTAATCGAAATAATCGATTACGCACACCCCTATTATTCACTGTGAATATGTGATCTGTTTATACCAACCAGCATATAAATAATCATTATGGCATATATTTTTGCTTTAGGACTGACAGAAAAATCATAGTTCCTTTAAAGTACTGTGATTTACTTACCTTTCTCTGTGCTCCCAGAAATATCCTTTAAATTCTGATTTATTTACCTTTCCCATCTCGTAATTGTTTTCTTTCATCATCCTATCAAGATGGCAACTCTCCGTAGGGGGATAGTGCCGTCAGTGCACCTCACGGGGTGCACTATAGGTTCTTTGGAGCGTCCCTTCGGCCCCGAGTTGTAACCTCTTTCATTCCTTTTACTGTACCGCCTTTCATGTTATCTTTCTTCCATCCTGCTATCCACCCTCTCCTAACAATTATTTCGTAGTGCAACTGCTTTGAGGTTTTCCTCCTATTACACCTTTAAAGCCTACCTGCTCTCAGTTTCCTTTCCAGCGCTGAATGACCTCTATATTCCATTCCAGATGGCAACTAAGGACAACTCCCTAGATTTTTTCTCTTCCTTTTTCTCATACAGTCAATTTTGTTATTCTCATCTCTACTTTATTGAATAAATGCCCCTCCTTCCTTCTTCCGACACACCGAGGGACTCTTTCCCATTCTGCCTGTCTTTCTGTGCTGCGTTTCGAAGTTCGTCTGACATTATTTTGTCTTCGGGTAATTGAATTTAATCATCTTATGAGGATCATCTATGAGTCTGTGGCGATGGGAATGTTATTTTGTTTACTGTACAGGATATAATTTCTTTTCATAATATTTCTTGGAAACTGCTATATACAGTAGGTAACACAGGAGTGTATGGTTTACTTTACGGCAATTTTAGTTTAGAGAGGAGAAATTCATATTGGATCTAAAGCGTTGTAGTACAAGCCCTTAAGACATTTATTGAGACAAGCCATTGTTATTAAGTACTAGGTCCAGTTTTGCTTCTGGTACGTTGATAAACAAAATAGTTTTTGTAAGTGAAGTTCACGGAACAAATGACCCTGTCATGGAAGTGAAGTCAGACAGCAGAAAATATATTTTTTTATAATACATTTGAAACTAGGAAAGCCTTTCTAGAATAATGTTGAGTTATACAGGGATATAGTCTCAAGAACAACAGCCTCATTACAAGTTAAAAGTTTACCATTATTTCATTTTGCTGGGTTAATTACAACGTGTCTTTTTCAGATGATTTACTCTAAGTGCAAAGCAACCATGACCTACTCTTGGCCAACTGTTCCTTCTCTCTGCAAGGAGACACTTCGTTTCTCAAAGGGATCAGGAGACCAACTCCTTGAAACCTACGTTATATCCCTAGAGCGTCAATGACATGGAGTAGTGATCTCCCTGACGAGCGTGTGACTTCGGGCGGTCACATTGAAACTCCCGGTCTAGCACAACTTTACTACAGTGCATAGGAAAAGCACTAAGGCAGTGCATTACTTCCCCACCCCTAGTTCTAGTGGCAGAAAAAAATGTTACCTTCTAACTTGTGTATATCACAGATACTGAAAGCATCTTGTAAACAATCAATCGGCAGAAAGGCCTGTCAGTTATTTCTTTCTGTTTAAAGCTTTGGAAATGCTAAAGGGAGGCTACCGTAAGAAAGTAATTTTGACTAATTTGGAATGAGATTGTTATTTAAAAAAGGACAAAACAACGAAATTACTGCCAAATCAATAGGGTATGCCTAGTCTCGTAAGACCAAGAGTCTTCTCATTGTTGTTACTATCTTTATAGGCTATTTTTACCTCCTTGGGACACCAATTCAATAACTTTTACCATGCAGAAATATTAATTTATTCGAAATTAAGTTATTAGAATAAAGTTTAAATGATATAACATCTTGCCAAATGAATATTTCTAGGGCATAGGTCTAGCCTAAGCTAACAAACTAGTTTCTTGTTTATTACCGGTCTACAGTATGAGACATAATTATGGTTGAATGAAAACATAAATTAAGCCAAGATTTGTTACGCATTTAAAAAATACAACTATTTTTCACATCGAATAGGGTTATAAAAGTTGTTTTCTGCGGTTGGTTAAGTTATCCTGAAATACTCTCACATTAACATGTTTGACAGACGAGACTAGTTGACACAACCAGTACACTACGGACCAACTGATTACTAAGCCTTTTTATTAACGGACAAGATCATCTTTACTATAAAACATGTGGCATATATATACAAGAAAAATTGTTGTGATTGCAAAATTGAAGTCGCCATTGCACTTATGCGCCACAATAATATGCTGAAAATATAAGGAGACATTGACAGAGGAACCGTATCTACCGCTAACAAGACATTAAACTGACTTGCACAAAATTATGGGGAAAAAATGTTCAGTACGCTTTGCCTACCGGGGAAATGTTATTGTTTTCTTCTGAAGGATAAGAACCTGTACAACTTACTATCATAAAGATAACAAAACAAAAAAAAAAAAAAACCGTACGACAAACTAAGCGCCCATTTAGTATTCGCGGTTTCAGGGGTTTTCAAGAAACCTGCAAGGCTCCGCAGGGCCTTCCTGGTGAAAGAACGTAGTACTGTTATACAGATATTATTGACCCTCCATTTATGATATTGTCATATCTACCTAAAACCTACGTTGGTGAGTGGGTGGACAGGTTGAATGAAATACAGAATTAATTTTTTTTTTTTTTACTAAATTGAAGGATGTTACCTATATCTCCAGGGCTGTTGTCCCCATGTCCTTTTCAGATACCTCGGTAACGCTTGGTTACGACCATAGTGTCGATACACATTGAGTGGCCATCTCCCCTGCCTCGGTCCAGCTCATACTACTGTACTTTATTACTATTATATTGTTTCTATCTTTTTTACTACTACTACTACTACTACTACTACTACTACTACTACTACTACTACTACTACTACTACTATTATTATTATTATTATTATTATTATTATTATTATTATTATTATTATTATTATTATTATTATTATTTGACACAATTTCACAGAGAAAAATTACCTTACAAAAACAGGTTGGCCATAGGACTCCAATTGTTGTGGTCAAGGTATAAGCATCTGCTCTTGGATCTGAACAATGTCTAGCATAAATGGTTCCCGTAAATTACAGGACTTTCTTTGCATACAGTCACTAAACACCAGCTAAACGGTAATGTACAATCACTAACCACTGACACTCACTATACACATACACTCACTATACACTTACATTCACTAAACACTCGCACTTACCAAACATTCACACTCAATAACACTAAACACTCACTGAATACTGAACTCACTATACACTGAACACTCATAAAATGCTAAACACTCAATAAATACTCACTGTATCCTAAACACTCAGTAAATATGCACTAAACACTCACTTAATCCTAAACATTCATTAAACACTAAATGCTTACTAAACATTCACTAAGTACTCACTATAAACTAAACGCTCACAGAGCACTCACTATGCACTAAACCCTAAATACTCATTAAACACTAAATACTCACTAAACCATAAATGCTCATTAAACCCCTAAACAGTGTTGCAGCCATCTTTCAAGGTCTGGTAACTGTGCAAATTGAACAGGGACTAGTGCAAATGTGATTTTTTTTATCCTGAATGTTTAATAAGTAATTGTTTGTGAATGTTTAGTGAGGGTTTAGGTTTAACGAATGTCAGTGTTTAGTGTGTAAGTGTTCAGTAAATGTTTAGTGTAAGTATTCAGTGAATGTTTAGTGAGTGTTTAGGGCTTAGTGAATGTTAGTGTTTATTAAATGTTTAGTTTGTAAGTGTTTAGTGAGTGTTTAGGTTTTAGTGAATGTTAGTGTTAGTGAATATTTAGTTGTAAGTATTCAGTGAATGTTTAGTGAGTGTTAGGGTTTAGTGAAGGTTTTGTGAATGATAATGTTTAGTGAATGTTTAGTGTGTAAGTATTCAGTGACCGTTTAGGGTTTAGTGAATGGTTTGTGAATGTTAGTGTTTAATGAATATTTATTAAGTTTTCAGTGAATGTTTAGTGAGTGTTAAGGGCTTAGTGAATGTTTAGTGTGTAAGAGTTTAGTAAGTGTTCAGGTTTAGTGAATGGTTTGTCAATGTTAGTGTGTAGTGAATGTTTAGCGCGAAAGTGTTTAGGGAGTGTTTAATGAGTGATTAGTGAATGTTCAGTGACTGATTAGTGTTTAATGAGTGTTTAGAGGTTTAATGAGCATTTAGGGTTTAGTGAGTATTTAGTGTTTATTGAGTGTTTAGGGTTTAGTGATAGTTTAGTGTATAGTGAGTGCTTAGTGAATGTTTAGTGAGTGTTTAGTGTATAGTGAGTACTTAGTGAATGTTTAGTGTATATATAGTGAGTGCTTAATGAATGTTTAGCGAGTGTTTAGTGTTAATGAATGTTTAGGACTAAGTAAGTCTTTAGAGAAAATTTACTGAGTGTTTGGGGTTCTGTGAGTATTTATTGAGTGTTTAGTGTTTTATGAGTGTTTAGTGAGCATTTGGTGTATAGTGAGTTTTGATCATTCAGTGAGTGTTTAGTGTTATTGACTATGAGTGTATAGTAAGTGCAAGTGTTTAGTGAGTGTTAGTGTATAATAAGTGTGAGCATTTAGTGAGTGTCAGTGTATAGTGAATGTTAGTGTTTAGTGATTGTACATTACTGTTTAGTTAGTGTTTAGTGACGGTATGCAGAGAAAGTCCTGTAATTTACAAGAACCATTTATGCTAGACGTAGCTTAGATCCAAAAGCAGATGCTTAGGCCTTGACTACAATGGTTGGAGTGCTGAGGCCAATCTGTTTTCGTAAGGTAATTTTTCTCTGTGAAATTGGGTCAAGTAAATAATAATAATAATAATAATAATAATAATAATAATAATAATAATAATAATAATAATAATAATAATAATAATAAATAAGATAAGAGTAATAAATTAATAGTAATAAAGTATAGTAGTGTGAGCTGGACCGAAGCCTTTCAGTATGGCCGGCCGAGGTCACACACTTGCCAGGGAGATCGCTCTATGGTTGCGACCCATTTAATGCAACTGACCACCATATCATCATTCTCTGTCAACGTCGGCAGAGGCGTAATTGTTGTTTGAAGAAATTAAAATTAATGATCTTTGCCTGTGGCTAGAAATCAGAGCTTACCTGGCACAGGGGACACGTCCTGCAGTTCATATCTGATGGAATGAAACTTCTTTTGCTCTTGACTATTTTTCTCCTCGTTTCTGAAATTCTGTTTGTTTAACCACTTCTGTGTCAGTATCATAATTAATTATAAAATTCAAACTTCTTGAATATCCTTTCAAAAGGAATTATTTTTAAAATTTTAGTTGAATTTAACATAAAAATTTTATTTACGGAAAAATCAATTAAATAAACATGGGTAGTAATCGTAGAAACCCTGTAACGGAAACCTTGCCTCATATGAGCTCAATTCCATAATCTTTGAAGTGCAAAACTCCATAGAGTAAGCACATATAACACTGTAAGTTTTCGGTTAGGAATCAAGGATTATAAAGCGTTAACTCCTTGATTCATTATATATTATAATTATATATATATATATATATATATATATATATATATATAAAAATATATATATATATATATATATATATATAAATATATAATGTCTTTTCTTGTATTTTTATTGCTATATATATATTTATAAAACTATATATATATACTATAACACTAATTTTTATATATTAGAAACTAAGTCCTTTAACTTTCCTGTTATACTACAGTATAATATGAATATAAGAAGTTTCATAAAACACTATTTAAATAGTGAAACCATATATTTCGGGCACTAGCTTCTGTGCCCAGGTTCACAGAAGCTACGTGCCCGAAATATATGGTTTCAACGTTTAAATAGTGTTTTATATATTATATATATTATATATATATATATAATCAGGGGAGTTAAAGGACTTAGTTTCTAAAGCTAAAAATTAGTGTTATAAGTGCTTGCTCTTTGGAGTTTTGCACTCAAAGATAATAGAGCAATAAAAAAATTGAAGACTTGCATTACAGGATTTCTACGATTTATTTTATTTAATTGATTTTTTATGTTAAATTCGACTAAAATTTAAGAATAATTGTTAATATATATAAATATCAAGGAATTAAAGTATTATAAGCCCCTGGTTTCAAAAGCTAAAAATCAGTGTTTTAAGTGCTTGCTTATAACACTTTAAATTATTCATTTTCACTATTACCCCTAAAACACACACATAACGTACATTATATATATATATAATATAATGTGTGTGCCTGTGTGTTTAGTGGTAACAGTGAGAATCAATATAAGATCATTTATCTAGTAGTAATATAAATAAACAGTAATAATAGTTAAAAATATGACCAACAGCAGAAAGGATAGAAATTATAATAGTATTAATTGCAGTAAAGATCAGTATTATAATTAGTATCATCTCTTTTTACTCTGAAAATATGTGATCTGCTTATACCAATCAAGCTTAAGAATAACCTTTAAGGCATTTAACCTTTGTTTTAGGACTGACAGAAAAATCACAGATCCTTTAAAGTACCGTAATTTACTCACCTTTCTCTGTGCTCCCAGAAATGTCCTTTCAATGACTCATCTGTAAATTTTTTCTAACTGTAGTTCTTTGTCTTTCATCATTCTGCTCAAAAGGATTTACATAGTCTTGAATATTTTTTTTATTTTTATATAATCTCGTGTCTGACATATTAAAAAAAGGTGCTTTGGTAGGAATTAAAAGTCTAAATTTGTATACGATCGAGTGAGATGGAGTTAAGCCAATAAGCAGTGTTGCCATAACAAAATGTCTACCAAAGACAAATTTCGATGACAGATCAGCTGACACCGAATATAGTTAATTTAGTTTCTCCGGAGTATCCCTGATCACTAGTGTATCCTCTTTAATTATTAATTCCACTTCTCATACATGACCCTTGACATATCTCACAACCTTACAACTGTACCTGGGGCCTATTCTCTAACTCCAAGCGGATCACTTCGTCCATAAAGGTGTTAAACAGCTGTTGAGAATAACACACTCTTGCCAAAGCTCAACTTTTACAACAATCCAGACATAATCCCTTCAGCATATTATAAGATGCCTTTTGTGTTCGTAATAATAGTTCATGATTCTCAGTTGTCTATTTCCTATGCCATATTTGAGCACTGCCCATCACATTGTAAATATTTGTTCTGTTATTAGCTTTTTCTATGTTCACGTATGCCACACAGATTTTTAACTCTACTCTCGAACTTCTCACACAGTTAAACACCTGCTGCACAAGTCTACCTCTGTGACCATTCCTATACTGTTCTTTCTCACTAATCGTTCTGTCATTCCTAACACCCATTCATTTGGAACCTTTCACCCTTTTAGACTTACCTTTCAACCCTTGTGTAGGTATGTGTGTGTGCTTGTGTTTTTGTGTGTGTGTTTGTGAATGTCTGTCTGTCTGCCTATGTTGGTGTGCCCTTGCATCGGTATCCTTGTACTTGCTTCCCTACAGCATCTTCAGTTGAACAAACATTCGATAAAGACTGATAAAGAGACCTTATTGTGAATGTAGCTTCTGGTAGTTTTCATACATTAAATAAAATTTCTGCTTTTTTTTTAATTGGCTCAGTATCTGGGACCTTAAAATAATATAGTCGCTAACACAATCACAAAGGCAGAGGTCCATAAATGTCAATGAAATATAAACTTGAAGGTACCAGGAATTAGTTTCGCCTTGTATCACTACCGTCAAATGTACTCATCTTTGGTGTGAATAGTTTAAGGAAATGAGTGTTTTTTTTTTTTTTTTTTTTTACTCTTTACCCTGTCTTTAATATCCGGTCTTAATATCATAGGGAAGATGAGAATTCCTGAATAGGAAATGGCATCCGAGATATTCATTGATAATTATACTTCACAGTTACAAGTAAAGATATTTGCCCATAACTGAGAAATGGTATTAACATACGTTTGAAACATGAGTATGTAATAATTTCCATTTACCTAAATAAATCCCATCACAAAATTAACGTAATTGGCACAATAATCACTAGTAAACAGGACTAGAGTCAAGCAAGTCCTTTCACTCCAGAGCAAAACAAGTGTACCTTATGAAATACGTACCCTTCATATAATCATAAAAATGAACAAATTTATTAATTGTTTTTCTCGCAAACTTATTTTTAGGAACCTCTGTCATTATTCCACAACGGAAAATCAGGCAGTACTAGCTCCGGTCTAGGGAGCACCGTATATGAACGCAGCTATAACTCTCAGTTTCTTTAGCGCATTAAGACCTCGTTTACTCTAGGGCATCTAAAATCCGTTCTTGTTTCTTATAAGCATTGTGTCGTCTGTAGCTTCCTGAGAAAGTTATTGTTAATAATAAAGAGTTTCAACAACGCTGAAATGACACAATAATTTGCGGAACACAAAATGGTTTTTAGGAATGAGTAACCATCGTTCAACGGTCTTCTTGCCCACGGTATCGCATCCGCTTGTATGACTTAAAATCAGCATGATAGGCTCTTTAGCCTACTAAAGAGCGGGCACCTAAACAAAATGACAATAGTTCCTAGGTTTTCGTCAAAAACTTGTCAATAGAATGAGATGAACAGACCATCTCTTCTGCATGGGCTAAGTTGAAAGTGCTAAAAGAGTGAAATTGAAAATTAAGCTGTTTAAAGATTGTATCTGCCTTGTCCCAAACCAATGAAAAGCTTTTGTACTTTACTTCCATGAGCATAGCGACCGGGTGCACTATAAGGAATAATTAATGACCTTATTAACTTACAATTGCACTTTAATATGCGTGAACAAATTACTGCTGACGGAATTAGCATAAAACACCCAGGCTTTAAAGCACAGTACAGAATTACTATTTTGAAAATTTGATTATCAGAGTACCTCTCCAGACATGGTAGTTACGGAAATATTTGTATTTCATTAAGATAATGGCTGCCTACTCTATTATCATACACAGCACTGAAATATCCGTCATGAGAATCTTTACTTCCTACACCATTGGGAACACATGAAATCACACTCTGAGTTAATGTGTTCTACAATTATTATATTATTAAAACTTTAACATCCGAGCATAATTGTCTGAAATAGATGTTGTGGTACTTTTAGATATTATACAATCACACCTGAGGAAAGGCGATTATGTAGGTACATAACATAGCATTATTTTCACCATTTTGAACTTGAACTTTGATACTTATATATATATATATATATATATATATATATAAAAATATATATATATATATATATATATATATATATATATATATATATATATATATATATATATATATATATATATATATATATGTATATGTGTGTGTGATTGTATGTGTATGTGTGTGTGTGACCGTGTAACTCTGTAACACTAAGCTTTTTTTTTATAACAAGGAATAGTTCCGAAGATAGAATCGCGAAACTGTCACTTTACAAGAGTACTTAAGTTTCATCCAGTACCACAATCGTTTTGTGGCATATAAACAAACACAAGCGGTTCCCGGAAAGGTGAAAGGCAAATTCGGAGACGCCGAGCTTACGTCTATTTTCCAAGATATGAAAACCTCGGTGTCTTAAAATTTACCTTTCACCATTCCTAGGAGCTCTTGTAAATGAGCATTTTAGGTGAAAATAAATATACTAGTATATTATTGGCACTTGCATACACTATCACTGAGGCTCATCTGCTTCACGTTAAATAGCCCTAAAAACCTGTACCATAACCTCCAGCCTGTCATGAGCATCAAACTTTTATTTTTTTCACTCACACTCAACGTCGAGTTCATTTCTTGAAAAGAGATCTGGGTCAACTGTCTCTTCGTACATTTACATCTGTCCATCTATAAACACTCCAAATGTTCTAGGACCTTTCCTCACACACACTGCTACTTTCCTGCCATCATCCATTATGTTATATTTCTTACTAAATACCATAACAGAATCAATTGTTTTCAGACCTATTATTCTAAACAAGTTAACATTACTAGCGGAAATTTCTTCGTTCATGCCCGCTTTATTGTCTTTTTCTCCCCCTGGCAAGCACTTTCAAACAGTTTCAATAGTTTCTGTAATTTGCTTCATATTAACTGCTCTCAACAGATTATCTTTTATACTATACATCCTCAACACAGAACACTACCCCTGTATTTATTCTGTTACAACTTACGTTCATGCACATCACATTCATGTTTTCCAAACACTTTCTAACTTCTATCATAGCTTTTTCTTGGCACTCACCAATCCACAAATCGACATTGCACAAACCCACACCATTCTTCTCATAACAAACCTGTCATTGGCTTTACTGTCTCAGGCAGAATCCTATCGTACTCTTTCCGTGGTTTACTACCTGATGTTGTATCCTATAATTCTTACAGTTGCCTCTATCACGTTTGTTTTTATACACGGGCACATTAATTTCTTTCTGACAGTTAGGAAGAGAGATAAGAATCAGTAGGATGGACGGGGGACGGGGGTTGGTTATGATGTTCATAATCGGGACGCTTGGAAATCTATTATCTTCAAGAGTTCTTCGCGACGTTTCATGGTTAAATGACAATAGTCATACAGTATAAAAGAGAAGCTTTGATATCCTTAACACTTTCTTATCGCTTTAGTTGTTTAGTATGATATTTCTTGATTTCCTTTACCTCTAGAATGTTAGTGGCATAAGTTTCGTAAACAATATATTGAGTCTAAAATTTAGTAGTCATAAATTTGCCAGGAAATTAAGGTGTCCTTCAACACCAAACCACAAATGTACTCAATATTTATGGTTTCAAGATGACTTATATCATAAAGGACAATCAAATAATATTCACAATAAAACTCGTCCAAAGAGAAACAATACATGCATTTCAAACGTATTAAACCAATACCAGAAAACCAGTGCCACGCAAACCGTGGAAATACTCTACAAGGCTGAATGAAACAATACAATGGAACCATTCACACATTTTCATAAAGGGAAAATGACACATCGGCTCACCAAGGAAACAAACTTTTCATCGGACAACAGAATGATGGGTCACCTACGGAATTCAAATGCATTCTCACACTCGCGTAGAAACGGATGGGAAATGGCTTGCTGATCGACTGCAAATATTGTTAAATTTCTCGACGTGTGTGTGAGAGTGTCAGTGTGCTTGTGAGAGAGAGAGAGAGAGAGAGAGAGAGAGAGAGAGAGAGAGAGAGAGAGAGAGAGAGAGAGAGAGGCGGTTGATTACAAAGCGGTAACATGAAAACTATGCAATTTTGGTTGCAGAATTATATGGCATGCCAAGAAATGCACTTTGTATCAGATTCTTGGAGTTTTATCTGTGGGATTTTTTTATTGGCATTTACTACAAATGTTAAATGTACAAGCTGAAATGAAGAAAAATTATAAGAAATTTCAGTTTCCTTTCAGTTAAAGAATGTAACACGTTTAATGGTGAAAGCATCAGTTGTCACTATTATGCACTACAGTCCATCGAATTACATCAGCTAAATACAAAGCATGAACATATAGCATGTGGTCAACTACAATAGTCAATACTGCGTATTTACAAAACCAGCGCTGAAAATATCACTCTTCCGAAGTCATCTTCATGAAATTCTCTCCAAATGAAGGAAGCCGTGAATAATGAAAATAGGTAATAACTGAAATAGTCCCTTAGGGCTGATAGTGGAGCTTCATGTTATAGACCAGGAAGTATCGATGATCTGGAGATGAAGGCTACTGTACAGATTACTTTCATATCTATAAAACAGCATCACTTGTTAATTTCAACTCCAACTCCCCCACCAGTGCCTCCCACATCCAGTCCGGCAAAATCACTCTTTTGTAAGTAATTACGATAAAGCAATAAACAGACCGACTGACAAATTAATAACCTTACCATTGTTTTGCAAACTTAAGGTTTTCGAAAATGTAAATAAAATTTCTTCTCTTCACGATTTATCTCGGCACTTAGTCATTCCTCTATGCTGTGCTTTATGATGAAACCGTTTTTGTAACTAAATTTAGTTTTGTTGCTACAAATCCCATTAAGGTTCGGATTAAAAGTTATTCCCAAAACAAAATCATTTGTTTTGACTTAACGTCATATACCTTGATACTTACTTATATGGTTTTCTAGGCGTTAATTATACGTAATTATATATATATATATATATATATATATATATATATATATATATATATATATATATATATATATATATATATATATATATATATATATATGTATATGTATATATATATAGTGTGTGTGTGTGTGTTTGTGTAAAATAATTAAAAGAAACTATTCTTTGTACAAGAAACAAAACATTATAAAGTTGCTGAATAAGCATTTGCGTCCACGCGAAAAGGAGAACAATATCATGCATTTTTTTCTCTGCTTTGTGGGGAGTCATTGCAGTCTCCCATTATGCCTCACACTCCTGTCATTGACGTCACGGTCTCTCCCTCCCGGCGCCGTCTTCCTTGTCACTCATTATCGGTCATTCTACCACAGGATATCGGGGACATCTCTACTTCGAAGTCCATGTCGTCGTTCTTATCTCTTCCATTTTGAGAGCCCTACCTGTCGTGACACAATCCTCTCTCTCTCTCTCTCTCTCTCTCTCTCTCTCTCTCTCTAGTTCCTCATTGGACGGGTTGGTATCGTTCTCGGTTAGCACTCTGCTGGGCCCTCGTTCGATTCTCCGACCGGCCAATGAAGAATTAGAGAAATTTATTTCTGGTGATAGAAATTCAATTCTCGTTATAATGTGGTTCGGATTCCACAATAAGCTGTAGGTCTCGTTGATAGATAACCAATTGGTTCTTAGCCACGTAAAATAAATTTAATCCTTCGGACCAGCCCTAGGAGAGCTGGTAATCAGCTCAGTGACCTGGTTAAACTAAGGTATACTTAACTTTCTCTCTCTCTCTCTCTCTCTCTCTCTCTCTCTCTCTCTCTCTCTCTCTCTCTCTCTCTCTCTCGACGGCTTTATACATTTCTATATTTGAGATCGTTGGAGATCATGACTGAATTTATGGATATGGCATTATGAACTATGACCTTTGTTCATTACTAATTCTTTTTCGAATTAAGGTGACAGGCATCTCCAAAACTTTGACTTTATTTCAATTACAAGATCATCATGTCCTTTACTTCTTAGTGACACCTTCGCTATACAGGTATTAAATGAAAAAAAAAAACTGACCATGCTATTTTTTTTTTTATAATTGCTGGTGTTATGTATCAATCTACCGATTCCAGATTCAATGCAGACTGTCTATAGTTAACTGTGATTCCAAGTTCCAAGTTAAATAACATGCTGTTATTTAACTTGTCCTCTGCGTCTGTCTGCCTGGGTCAAAACCTGTAACTCAATGTTCGACCTGTTCCCTTCGTCCGATGGACTTGACATTTTGCATGGTTACTCAATCCCCGTGACAATACAACCTTATATGATTAGTAGGTCAGTAGTGACCTCTAGTGACCCTACAGTGACCTCTCCCAGTATCTCAGGATTTGTATGAAACTCTTCGGATTTTCACTACTTCTTTGACTCGGTAGAATAAGTTGATAACTCTACGGATTTTTCAAACGTTCTTTGGCTCGACAGGATATTAATTTCTTTTATTTACAATCATAAATCGGTTACAATTTCTGTCAAAACTAAAAATTTCTAAAATAAAAAACTAAAAATTTAAAGCACACTTTTATTAAAATGCACTAAAAAGTGAAAAATAAAAAAAAATATATTTCTTTGCAAGTAGCATTTACTTCCATGTTCGGCACCCACGTTTTTATTTTTTGTAGAGATGCTTAATTGTAAGAAAATCCTGGTGTCTCAAAAGTTATTTTCACTTTTTAACGTATTTTAATAAAAGTGTTAAAATCTTTTAATATTTTTATAGGTAAAAAAAATTTTCACGTATTTTTCAGTAACAATCGATTCTATAGAATCACATTTCACTTTTAGTGAGGTATTGTGATTTTCACTCAAATGCTATGCTAAACGCTGTTTTTCTGAAGAGAAAAATTGCAAGTAGATTATTTATTTATTAAGTCTCATTAACAAACACCTTACTACAATATATGACAGACAGTAATTTTTCCATACCGATCAATTTTAAACCAATGTGAACCTGAACCAATAAAAAAAAAAAGTGTTAACATCTGTATGTTATAGCGGCTCCAAATTTCATTTAATTACATAATGATAAATCCAGTCTTCCTTAAGGGTTACATTTCAAAGAAACAAGTTATTGCAAAAGGGAATCCCGTTAAAAGCAAGACAAAACACAGTCCATTATTTGAAGAAATAACTGCTGCACATGGGAATTCAGGGTCATAATCATAAAAACTACCATTGACATAAAAGGGAAATTTGAATCGACTCAAGGATTCTGTTCACTTCACTTCCGCGGATGTTTGCATTTCGAGATTATCCTCCAGTATTGCCATATATATAATACGTCTGGTCGTAACGATCATGGAATGATATCCAAATTAATGCGCCATTTACAATCGTCGATCGGCGGGATACTGATATTCATATCTGAAACTATTCTATAGAATCCGTCAGATTGACGGAATGGAGAGAGAGAGAGAGAGAGAGAGAGAGAGAGAGAGAGAGAGAGGCGGGTAGGCGGCGGGAGGGGTGGCTGTAATATTTCCGCTAATGACATATGGCGAAGTCACGTTGCCCAATATTGTTTTCAATAAACTAATAAAGTATAATTAGGTCAAAATTAATAATAATAATAATAATAATAATAATAATAATAATAATAATAATAATAATAATAATAATAATAATAATAATAATAAAAATAACATTTTTAGCATTAAAACTAATCCCCTTTGGAGGTGAGGTTTGGGAGGGTGACTGTGGTTGGTGATGCAGCTCCAGAGAAAAAGTAATCAGCGTTCACAGCAACATCAACTACGTGACTTGAATCACTAATGAAACTTCTGTGCATAAACTTCCATAATTATGGCCACTATATACAGTATATGCTCGGATCGTCCTTAGTAGTCACACGAGCAGCGCATCGCACCTTTCAAAGATATTGCGCCGCCATTCGTTTCTACCTTGCACGCATTCTCTCACTTCATGGATTTCAAAACTGGCAACTAAGGTTAAGGAAGACTGGAAGCGTATCTGCACATTTCAGAAATAATGACTTAGAACAAGTAAAATAGTAAATTGGATAAATATTTGAGAAAAGTTTCATGGCAAAGAAAATATCATTTTTAGATGTAATGTGAATGAGAGATAGGGACCAACATGTTTTTTGCTAAATATGAGTCAAAACACTCAGTTTCATTTGAATAAGAAATTGTGGCCATAGAAACGAAACGAGAAAATATACATACATACATAATATGTGTGTATGTATATGAATATATGTGTATATATATATATATATATATATATATATATATATATATATATATATATATATATATATATATATGTATTGACCATGTATTCGTATAATATACTAGAGAGAGAGAGAGAGAGAGAGAGAGAGTGTATATATCTTTAGTAAAGGAAATTTAAAGTTGTGGAATGTGTGTTTTAAGTTTGAAATTTTTGACTTCCATTCTTTGAAAGTAAATGGTGCATTATTTACTGAAAACATTTCCTCGGCAAAGTGTAATAACCGTTGTAGAGGAAAGAGTAGTAAGAGCGAAGAAAGAATAATAATTCAAGTGGGTCACAAACACAGTTGAATAAATTACCCCATGCTATCGTTTAACTTACCAAGAATCAGTCCATATATAAAGCGGAAAACGAAGACACATGAATCACCCGTTTGCTTAATACCGTTAAAAGGACTGTATCTGAAAAATTAACCATAAATTGGAGTTATTGGCTATATCTTACTGTTACTGCTTCTCTTACCTCCCTTCCTCAAGAGAAGAAATAAAAAAAGTAAGGAAAAGGTGAAAACCCAGTCTTTTCTTCATGTCAAAATATTTATGAGATAAGAACAACTTAGCTGTTCAATGATCACCGATAAATTCCTCAAACTAAATCAAATAATTTTCTTCACAATCTATCTCTTCCTGAATAATATGAAGGGAAGTGTTATTACTGTCTGAAGAGAAATAATTGAAAATAAAACGGGGAAAGTGTCCGGGGTACGACAGTAAAACAGGGTAACTATTTATCTATTTCCTTTGTTTCCTCCATCTATATACATAATAGAAAAAATTGTAACAGCCATCAAAGATGAATATTTTTAGATCTCAGTGGCCAAATGATTAAACGAGGTGCATCTAGAGATATAAAAGCTAGAGAATTATTATGGCCACATTCATATAGTAACTGCTGAATGGCAGATTAGCTTCATGTGCAGAAAACTGTCACATTTGCCCCTTCATAAATCTACACAGCAAGCTCTTCTTGCACGCACTTTTCTTCCTGAATAATAAGGTCCTTTCTTTCCTATATCCCGCATTTCCTAGGTCTTCCTCACCCATTTACTGCTGTTACTTCCAAGCTATACAAACTTTGACTAACCTTCCTCCGTACTTGCTACGTCTACGTGACAAAACAGTTTCAATGCACCTGCTTCATCTTATCACGTACGTTTCATCATACCCTAGTTTAACTCAGCATTTCTCACCCTATTAATTCTTCTTATGCTACATGCTCCACGGAAAACAGTTTACCTCAGTATCTTTTAAATTTTTACCTTCCAAATTTTTCTTTCAAACACCCTTAAGTTCTCATGCTGGTTTCACCAATTTAGTGATTCGCCTCTTCTCTTTTTCCACTATTATCATTAACTTCCAAAAATAACTATTCTTATCCTCAAGTTCATCCTTCCATTATCTACATTAGCTTTCCTTGTTTCTCTTCCTGGTCGTCATTTTCTTTCATAACACTTCACACGTTCAATTTACTTTTTAAACTTTTCCTGCTATATACTCTTTCAATCACTCACTAGACTTTTCAACTCATCTGTCACCGAAAAATTAACATCTATTGACTGTCGGTCATGGCAACACTGGGTGTACTTGCCCTCGGACATAAGATGAGAAAAATGTTGGAGGAAGGACACGGGAGAGAATAATAACCAAATACTCTTCTGAAGAAGAGAAAGAAAACGGACGGATGTAAAGAAAGACAGAGGGAATGGAAGTGGAAGAGAACAAAAGAAGAGAGAGAGAGAGAGAGATAACGGTAATCCCATTATCTTCAAGCATCAAATTATAGGCCTAGGGCCAGACCATTTTTTTTTTTTTTTTTGTCTTTGATAATTGACTAAATTCAGCACTTTTCAGATAAAAATTGTAACATTAAATAATGTTCCCTCCTTTTATAAGTTAGTTCTTATCGAAAAGTGCTAAAGATTTTCAGTTATGCTGAATTTTTCGTTGTCACTTAGTACCCTTCATTATTGTTGCCCGGTATGAGGTAAAATCGACACACCATAAAATAACAGACATCTCTAAATGCGACTCCAACAATAGATTTTTTGTTTATTCCCCATATTTGGTTTTACATATACTTTTCGATAATGACAAGTTTTTGTTGCGTCTAGTAATAGATAAAGGAATGCATTCTTGTACGTAGGCTTATACTGATTTTATCTTACACCAGCCTTGCCCACTCATGGTGTTTATCACTGTCATAGAACGTCAATAACATGGAGGGGCGATCTCCTTGCCCATCTTGTGACCTCAGGCGGCCATATTGAAATTCCCAGCCCAGCTTACGGTACTATCCTGTACAGACAAAAACCACTGTGGCAGCCCATTGCCCCCACCCCCGTTTAATTATTATAAGATTATCATTACAGGTAAGTTAATCATTATCATACAACGTATTTCGAAATATTATTATTATGAGATCTGTTGTAGTGGTAGTGTAAGGATGGTACTGAGTGACATACTGGCTAGGTGTTGTCTGGTTTATTGGTGGTTCTATTGAATGCATGAACAGAATCTTCGAAGTTGTTATTGGCTGGTGCGAAAGCCGAAAATAGTTTCCAAAAAAACTGGGCAAAACTGAGGTAATGTTTCGGACATTTGTGTTTGTTGACAGACAAACAGATGGTGATTGTGTTAGGCGTAATAAACGTACAATTTTTAAAACATATATCAATGGAAAGGCCAGAAAATTTCATTTATATGGACAGTTGCATGAGATTCGAGACAGATTAAATAATACAATGCATCTAGCATAATATATGTGAAATGGCAGATGTTTGGCATCTTCACAAAACAATTTACATACAGTTTGATTACAGAAGATTCGGTGGAACATTAAGTAAACATGGCAATGCAAGTAGTGGTGATTGTACATAAAAATACAGACATAAATCGATCAAATAGTATAGTAACGTTGTTTTCTACGGCTTGGCCAAGTCGTCCAGAAATGCTCTCGCAATAGCATTTGAAAGACGAGACTTGTTACACAACCAGTACTCTATAGACCCACTGACTGCCAAGCCTTTTCTTAACGGAGACGATCGTCTTTACTCTATATGTGGCATATATATAAAATTAACGATGTATGGCAAAAAAAAAAAATATTGCACTTATGCGCCACAATGATATGCTGAAAATATGAGACGATATTAACAGAGAAACTGTATATACTGCCAAAAAGACATTAAACTGACTAGCACAAAATTATGGGGGAAAAATTTTTAGTACGCCTTGCCTACCGGGGAAATGTTATTCTGTTTTCTTCCGAAGAATAAAAAGCTTTACAGCCTACTATAATAAAGATAAAGAATGAAAAAAAAAAATCGTAGGACACACTAAGTGCCTAATTAGTACTCGCGGTTCCTGAGGTTTTTAGGATGGCTGCAAGGCTCTGCAGCGCCGTCCTGGTGGAAGATGTACTAGTACTAGTAGGCTATAACAACTGCTATTAACAACGAATTACCGTGGAATGGAATGAAATGCAGAATATAGCGTTTTCTCTTTTTTTTTTTTTCTCTTTTTTACTAAATTGAAGGATGTTACCAATACCACCATGGTTGTTGTCCCCAGACCTTTTCACCTACCTCGGTTACGACTCATCTAAGTCGACTGACCACCATATTATCATTCTCTGTCAACGCCGGTAGAGGGATAATTGGTGTTTGAGAAAATTAAAATTAATGATCTTTGCCACTGTCTGGAAATCAGAGCTTACCTGGCACAGGGGACACGTCCCGAGGGTCACATGATGAAACGAAACTTCCTTTGCTCTTGTGAGTTACTGTTGTTCTCCCGCTTCCTAAATTCCATTTTTTCAACTACTTCTGTGTCTGTATCAAAATTAAGTAGAAAATTAAAACTTCCTGAATATAATATCAAAAATTAACAATCAGTTTAGCTTAAAATTTACATAAAAATTCTATATATCGAAAAATCAATTATATAAAGAGGGCTACTGATCTTAGCCTCTTTACCCTACAATCTTGTACATGTGTTTCGGAGAAAAAAAATATGTGGCAATTTATCTATACCAATATAAAAAAACAAACTTTAATAGATAAACAACAGCAGAAAGGATGGAAGTGATGATTTAATTATCTTTATTACCTCGAGGTAAGTTCTAGAAAAAACACTTCACTTACAGTATATAACTTATCTGTAGACACCTAAGTTCTTAGAATACTAACTTTCGTTACATTTGTTACAGGGGTAGTTGTATAAATAAACGTTTGAATTTTATCTATATTATAGTACCAATATTAAAAAATAACAGTAATAATTATTCCATAACCAACAGAAGAAAAATGGAAATGATAATAATAGTATTAACTGCAGTAAAGATCAGCGTTATAATTATTATTACCTCATTGACTGGGAATATGTGTTCTGTTTATATCAACCAGCATGTAAATAATCGTTATGACATTTATTCTTGCTTTAGGACTGACAGAAAAATCATAGTTCCTTTAAGTACTGTCATTTCCTTTACGTACCTTTATCTGTGCTCCCAGGAATATCCTTTAAATTTAGATTTATTCACCTTTTCAATCTCGTAATTGTGTTTCTTCAGTCATCCTCTCCAGATTGCAACTCTCCGTAGGGGAATAGTGCCGTCAGTGCACCTCACGGGATGCACTGTATGCATTACTAAAGGTTCTTTGGAGCGTCCCTTCGGTCCTGAGTTGTAATCTCTCATTCCTTTTACTGTACCGCCTTTCATGTTATCTTTCTTCCATCTTGCTATCCACCCTCTCCTAACAATTATTTCGTAGTGCAACTGCGAGGTTTTCCTCCTATTACACCTTTAAAGCCCACCCACTGTCAGTTTCCTTTCCAGCACTGAATGACCTCTATATTCCATTCCAGATGGCAACTAAGGACAGCTCCCTAGATTTTTCTCTTCCCTTTCCTCATACAGTCAATCTTGTTATTCTCATCTCTACTATATTGAATAAGTGTCCCTCCTTCCTTCTTCCGATAAACCGAGAGATCTCTTTCCCATTCTGTCTGTCTTTCTGTGATGCGTTTCGAAGTTCGTCTGACACATTTGTCTTCAGGTAATTTAATTTAATCATCTTATGAGTCTGTCTGGCGATGGGAAGGTTATTTTGTTTACTGTACAGGATATAATTTCTTTTCATAATATTTCTCGGAAACTGCTATATAGGTAACACGGGAGTGCATGGTTTACTTTACGGCAATTTTAGTTTAGAGAGGAGAAAGAGTTAGCCATTTCATATTGGGTCTAAAGCTTTGTAGAACAAGCCCTAAAACAGTTATTGAGACAAGCCATTGTTTAGAAGTACTAGGTCCAGTTTTTCTTCTGGTACATTAATAAACAAAGTAGTTTATGTAGGTGAAGTTCACGAAACAAATGACCCTGTCATGGAAGTGAAGCCAGACAGCAGAAATAATATTTTTTTATAATACATTTGAAACTAGGAAAGCCTTTCTAAAATAATGTTGAGGTATATACAGGGATAGCTCAAGAACAACAGCTTCATTACAAGTCAAAAGTTTACCGTTATTTAATTTTGCTGGGTTAATTACAACGCGTCTTTTTCAGATGATTTACTCTTAAGTGCAAAGCAACCATGATCTACTCTTGGCCAACTGTTCCTTCTCTCTGCGAGGAGACGCTTCGTTTCACAAATGGATCAGGAGACCAGCTCGTTGAAAAATTCGTTACATCCACAGAACGTCAATGACATGGAGAGGCGATCTCCCTGACGAGCGTGTGACCTCGGGCGGTCACATTGAAACTCCCGGTCCAGTACAACTGTACTGCAGTACATAGGAAAAGCACCAAGGCTGTGCATGACTTCCCCCCACAAGCCCGACCCCCTCGTTTAATTATTGTAGAACTCGTCATTGTATTAATGTTAATCATTAATGTAATATACTTTGGGACATTGTTCTTAGATCTGTTCTAGTGGCAGAAAAAATTTTACCTTTTAACTCGTGTATATCTGATACTGAAAGCATCTTGTAAACAATCAATCGGCAGAAAAGGCTGTCAGTTATTTCTTTCTGTTTAAAGCTTTGGAACTGTTAAAGGGAGGCTACCGTAAGTAAGTACTTTTGACTAATTTGGAATGAGATTGTTATTTAAAAAAAGACAAAACAATGAAATTACTGCCAAATCAATAGGGTATGCCTAGCTCTCGTAAGACCAAGTCTTCTCATTGTTGTTACTATCTTTATAGGCTATTTTTTCCTCCTTGGGACACCGATTCAATAACTTTTACCATGCAGAAATATTCATTTATTCGAAATTAAGTTGTTATTAGAATAAAGTTTAAATGATATAACATCTTGCCAAATGAATAGCTCGAGGTTATGGGTCTAGCCTAAGCTAACAAACTAGTTTTTTGTTTATTACCAGTCTATGAGACATATGGTTGAATGAAAACATACATTAAGCCAAGATTCGTTACACATTTAAAAAATACAACTATTTTTCACATCGAATATAGGGTTATAAAAGTTGTTTTCTACGGTTGGTTAAGTTATCCTGAAATACTCTCACATTAACATGGTTGACAGACGAGACTTGTTGACACAACCAGTACACTACGGACCAACTGATTACTAAGCCTTTTTATTAACGGACAAGGTCATCTTTACTATATAACATGTGGCATATATATACAAGAAAAATTGTTGTGATTGGAAAATTGAAGTCGCCATTGCACTTATTCGCCAAAATAATATGCTGAAAATATAAGAAGACATTGACAGAGGAACCGTATCTACCGCTAACAAGACATTAAACTGACTTGCACAAAATTATGGGGAAAATTTTTTCAGTACGCTTTGCCTACCGGGGAAATGTTATTGTTTTCTTCTGAAGGATAAGAACCTGTAAAACTTACTATCATAAAGATAACAAAACAAAACAAAACAACAACAACAACAAAAAAACCGTACGACAAACTAAGCGCCCGTTTAGTATTCGCGGTTTCAGGGGTTTTCAAGAAACCGGGGAGGCTCCGCAGGTCCGTCCCGGTGAAAGAACGTAGTACTGGTATACAGATATTATTGACCCTCCATTTATGATATTGTCATATCTACCTAAAACCTACGTTGGTGAGTGGGTGGACAGGTTGAATGAAATACAGAATTAATTTTTTTTTTTTTTTACTAAATTGAAGGATGTTACCTATATCTCCAGGGCTGTTGTCCCCATGTCCTTTTCAGATACCTCGGTAACGCTTGGTTACGACCATAGTGTCGATACACATTGAGTGGCCATTTCCCTGCCTCGGTCCAGCTCATACTACTGTACTTTATTACTATTATATTGTTTCTATCTTTTTTACTACTACTACTACTACTACTACTACTACTACTACTACTACTACTACTGTTATTATTATTATTATTATTATTATTATTATTATTATTATTATTATTATTATTATTATTATTATTTGACACAATTTCACAGAGAAAAATTACCTTACAAAAACAGGTTGGCCATAGGACTCCAACCGTTGTGGTCAAGGTATAAGCATCTGCTCTTGGATCTGAACAATGTCTAGCATAAATGGTTCCCGTAAATTACAGGACTTTCTTTGCACACAGTCACTAAACACCAGCTAAACGGTAGTGTACAATCACTAAACACTGACACTCACTATACACATACACTCACTATACACTTACATTCACTAAACACTCACTTACTTACCATACATTCACACTCAATAACACTAAACACTCACTGAATACTGAACTCACTATACACTGAACACTCATAAAATGCTAAACACTTAATAAATACTCACTGTATCCTAAACACTCAGTAAATATGCACTAAACACTCACTTAATCCTAAACATTCATTAAACACTAAACGTTTACTAAACATTCACTAAGTACTCACTATAAACTAAACGCTCACAGAGCACTCACTATGCACTAAACCCTAAATACTCAATAAACAGTAATACTCACTAAACCATAAATGCTCATTAAACCCCTAAACAGTGTTGCAGCCATCTTTCAAGGTCTGGTAACTGTGCAAATTGAACAGGGACTAGTGCGAATGTGATTTTTTTTTTTTTCCTGAATGTTTAATGAGTAATTGCTTGTGAATGTTTAGTGAGGGTTTAGGTTTAATGAATGTTTATTAGTAAGTGTTTAGAGAGTGTTTAGGTTTAGTGAATATTTTGTGAATATTAGTGAATTTTAGTGTTTAAGTATTCAGTGCATGTTTAGTGATTGTTCAGGGCTTACTGAATGTTTTGTAAATGTTAATATTTAGTGTATAAATGTTTAGTGAGTGTTAGTGTTTAATGAATGTCGGTGTTTAGTGTGTAAGTGTTCAGTAAATGTTTAGTGTAAGTATTCAGCGAATGTTTAGTGAGTGTTTAGGGTTTAGTGAATGTTAGTGTTTATTAAATGTTTAGTTTGTAAGTGTTTAGTGAGTGTTTAGGTTTTAGTGAATGTTAGTGTAGTGAATATTTAGTTGTAAGTATTCAGTGAATGTTTAGCAAGTGTTAGGGTTTAGTGAAGGTTTTGTGAATGTTAATGCTTAGTGAATGTTTAGTGTGTAAGTATTCAGTGACTGTTCAGCGTTTAGTGAATGGTTTGTGAATGTTAGTGTTTAATGAATGTTTAGTAAGTTTTCAGTGAATGTTTAGTAAGTGTTAAGGGCTTAGTGAATGTTTAGTGTGTAAGAGTTTAGTAAATGTTCAGGTTTAGTGAATGGTTTGTCAATGTTAGTGTGTAGTGAATGTTTAGTGTGAAAGTGTTTAGGGAGTGTTTAATGAGTGATTAGTGAATGTTCAGTGACTGATTAGTGTTTAATGAGTGTTTAGAGGTTTAATGAGCATTTAGGGTTTAGTGAGTATTTAGTGTTTATTGAGTGTTTAGGGTTTAGTGAGAGTTTAGTGTATAGTGAGTGCTTAGTGAATGTTTAGTAAGTGTTTAGTGTATAGTGAGTACTTAGTGAATGTTTAGTGTATATATGGTGAGTGCTTAGTGAATGTTTAGTGAGTGTTCAGTGTTAATGAATGTTTAGGACTAAGTAAGTCTTTAGAGAAACTCTACTGAGTGTTTGGTGTTCTGTGAATATTTATTGAGTGTTTAGTGTTTTATGAGTGTTTAGTGAGCATTTGGTGTATAGTGAGTTTTGAGCATTCAGTGAGTGTTAAGTGTTATTGAGTATGAGTGTATAGTAAGTGCAAGTGTTTAGTGAGTGTTAGTGTATAATAAGTGTGAGCACTTAGTGAGTGTCAGTGTATAGTGAATGTTAGTGTTCAGTGATTGTACATTACTGTTTAGTTAGTGTTTAGTGACTGTATGCCAATAAAGTCCTGTAATTTACAAGAACCATTTATGCTAGACGTAACTTAGATCCAAAAGCAGATGCTTAGGTCTTGACTACAATGGTTGGAGTGCTGAGGCCAATCTGTTTTCGTAAGGTAATTTTTCTCTGTGAAATTGGGTCAAGTAAATAATAATAATAATAATAATAATAATAATAATAATAATAATAATAATAATAATAATAATAATAATAATAATAATAAAAAGAAGATAAGAATAATATATTAATAGTAATAAAGTATAGTAGTGTGAGCTGCACCGAGGCCTTTCAGTATGGCCAGCCGAGGTCACACCCTTGGCAGGGAGATCGCTCTATGGTTGAGACCCATTTAACGCAACTGACCACCATATCATCATTCTCTGTCAACGTCGGCAGAGGCGTAATTGTTGTTTGAGGAAATTAAAATTAATGATCTTTGCCTGTGGCTAGAAATCAGAGCTTACCTGGCACAGGGGACACGTCCTGCAGTTCATATCTGACGGAATGAAACGTCTTTTGCTCTTGACTATTTTTCTCCTCGTTTCTGAAATTCTGTTTGTTTAACCACTTCTGTGTCAGTATCATAGTTAATTATAAAATTAAAACTTCTTGAATATCCTTTCAAAAAGATTTATTTTTAAAATTTTACTTGAATTTAACATAAAAATTCTATTTACGGAAAAATCAATTAAATAAACATGGGTAGTAATCTTAGAAACCCTGCAACAGCAATGTTTCTTGAGAGCAGTTCTATCGTATAATCTTTGAAGTGCAAAACTTCATAGAGTAAGCTCTTATAACACTGTAAGTTTTTGGTTAGAAATCAAGAATTATAAAGCGTTAACTCCTTTGATTCATGTATATATATATATATATATATATATATATATATATATATATATATATATATATATATATATATATATATATATATATAATAATCAGGGGAGTTAACGGGCCTGGTTTCTGAAGCTAAAAATTAGTGTTATAAGTGCTTGCTCTTTGGAGTTTTGCACTCAAAATAATAGAGCAATAAAAAATTGAAAACTTGCATTACAGGTTTCTACGATTTATTTTATTTAATTGATTTTTTTATGTTAAATTCGACTAAAATTTAAAAATAATTATTAATATATATATATATATATATATATATATATATATATATATATATATATATATATATATATATATATCAAGATATTAAAGTATTATAAGCCCCTGGTTTCAAAAGCTAAAAATCAGTGTTTTAAGTTCTTGCTTATAAGACTTTAAATTATTCATTTTCACTATTATAAGCCCCTAAAGCACACACATAATCACATTATATATATATATATATATATATATATATATATATATATATATATATATATATATATATATATATATATATATATATATATATATATATATAATGTGTGCCTGTGTGTTTAGTGGTAATAGTGAGAATCAATATAAGATAATTTATCTAGTAGTGATATAAATCAAACAGTAATAATAGTTAAAAATATTACCAACAGCAGAAAGGATAGAAATTATAATAGTATTAATTGCAGTAAAGATCAGTATTATAATTGGTATCATCTCTTTTACTCTGAAAATATGTGATCTGCTTATACCAATCAAGCTTAAGAATAACCTAAGGCATTTAACCTTGTTTTAGGACTGACAGAAAAATCACAGATCCTTTAAAGTACCGTAATTTACTCACCTTTCTCTGTGCTCCCAGAAATTTCCTTTCAATGACTCATCTGTTAATTTTTTTCTATTTAGATTTTTTCGTTTCCCATATATGTAGTCTCTGCATTCTAACTGTAGTTCTTTGTCTTTAATCATTCTGCCCAAAAGGATTTACATAGTATTGGCTACTTTTGTATTTTTATATAATCTCGTGCCTGACATATTAAAAAAAGTTTCTTTGGTAGGAATTAAAAATCTAAATTTGTATACGATCGAATGAGATGGAGTTAAGCCAATAAGCAGTGTTGCCATAACAAAATGTCTATCAATGACAAATTTCGATGACAGATCAGCTGACACCGACTATAGTTTATCTAGTTTCTCCGCAGTGTCCCTGATCACTAGTGTATCCTCTTTAATTATTAATTCCACTTCTCATACATGACCCTTGACATGTCTCACAACCTTACAACTGTACCTGGGGCCTATTCTCTAACTCCAAGCGGATCACTTCGTCCATAAAGGTGTTAAACAGCTGTTGAGAATAATACTCTTACCTAAGCTCAGCTTTTACAACAATCCAGACATAATCCCTTCAGCATATTATAAGATGCCTTTTGTGGTCGTAATAAAAGTTCATGACTCTCAGTTATTTATTTCCTATGCCATATTTGAGCACTGCCCATCACATTGTAAATATTTGTTCTGTTATTAGCTTTTTCTATGTTCATGTATGCCACGCAGATTTTTAACTCTACTCTCGAACTGCTCACACAGATAAGCACCTGCTGCGCAAGTCTACCTCAATGTCCATTCTTATACTGTCCTTTCTCACTAATCGTTCTGTCATTCCTAACACCCATTCATTTGGAACCTTTCACCCTTTTAGACTTACCTTACAACCCTTGTGTAGGTATGTGTGTGCGTGTTTTTGTGTGTGTGTGTTTGTGAATGTCTGTCTGTCTGCCTATGTTGGTGTGCCCTTGCATCGGTATCCTTCCCTACAGCATCTTCAGTTGAACAAACACTCGATAAAGACTGATAAAGAGACCTTACTGTGAATGTAGCTTCTGGTAGTTTTCAATCATTAAATACAATTTCTGCTTTTTTTAATTGGCTCAGTATCTGGGACCTTAAAATAATATAGTCGCTAACACAATCACAAAAGCAGAAGTCCGTAAATGTCAATGAAACATAAACTTGAAGGTACCAGTAATTAGTTTCGCCACGTATCACTGTATTCTATCTTTGGTGTGAATAGTTCAAGGAAATTTTTTTTTTTTTTTTTACTCTTTATCCTGTCTTTAATATCCAGTCTTAATATCATAGGGAAGATGAGAATTCCTGAACAGGAAATGGCATCCGAGGTATTCATTGATAATTATACTTCACTGTTACAAGTAAAGATATTTGCCCATAGCTGAGAAATGGTTTTGACATACGTTTGAAATATGAGTATGCAATAATTTCCATTTACCTAAATAAATCCCATCCCAAAATTAACGTAATTGCCACAATAATCGCTAGTAAACAGGACTTGAGTCAAGCAAGTCCTTTCACTCCAGATCGAAACAAGTGTACCTTATGAAATACGGTATCGCATCCACTTGTTTGTAAACAATATCCTCCCTGCAAAACCGTGAAAGTGGCGAGAACCGCGAGACTCGAGAGTATAGTATAGTAGTGTCTGGACTATGGTGTGTGATAGTGTGTAATGGTGGCGGCGCGTAAATGGTACAAACGTTACCGACTGATGGTTTAACAAAGACGAAATGTTTTCCCATCAACAGAGTTAGATGAAACAGAAAAACAGAAATTATACACAGAAGCATGCTCTTTCGAAGTAAAAAGAGAGCATTGGAAACTACCACTTTAAGGTGTGACAGAGCACACAGTTAAGAGATCTAAATGACCCTCCAGATAACTTTGAAGGCAGGTGTGTATTTTACAGAGAGGTCTGGCCTCTCCATTTAATCTGACGAATTTGTAGAACGACTTGGCGGCTCTATTCGCCAGATCGAACGCTTACTGAGGAGTCATTCTTTTGATTATGATAGCCAGTAAGTTCCTACTTTATGACTTTTAGTCAAAGTCCTCAGCCAACGGGAAGTCATTAAAAACCAGATGTCATATGATAATTAATGTGATTTTATGCAGAGGAGATTGGGCAAAAGAATTCATTGAATAATTTTTCAAGATTAACAATAACCAGCCTAGAGTTCATAGCGTGAAAGTGGAATCATAGTGAAAGTTTTCATACGCTTTACCAAACGCTTTTGTTGACACTTTCAAGGCTTCCTACGTCCCGACTTCGTGTATACCTGTATATGTGTGAATATTGAATCTCCGAACTGAGAATAGTCATTTAAGTTTGTGATTCACGCTTTGCTGCTTGAGGAAATGTTACACAATGTTCTTTGTAGAAATATGTAATTGCCGTCCGTGCTACTCCTAATTTTAAAGTATAGAAAGAATTGAAGATTGTGAACTAGGCCTAATATGATCAGTTTGCGATCTAGGCCCAATATAGTAAGAGTTTGTGAACAAGGCCTATTATGGATCAGAACTAGTGAACTGGGCCTAATACGATCAGATTTGTTTTCGCTCATAGAACTTTTTGTTTTAATTACCGCAAAACTTGAATCTTGCTTATATAATTGATTCCGAATGAAAATGAGATAGGTTTTGTTTGGCAAATTTTATTATTTTTTTTTTTTCAGTTTAGGAAGGCAGTTACTTAGGTTTGCGCGGATCCCACGTTATGATCACCATCCATTCCTTCCTTAATGGAAATTGAAAGGTATGCGGTTGCTTAAAAAAAAAAAAAAAAAAAAAAAAAAAAAAAATATATATATATTATATATCATATATCAGGAATAAGCATATATATATAATGCCTGGTATATATTAAAACTAGATTCCACTGACTATTTTGTTTGTATAAATATTACAAATGGCATGATAAAAGAGCTGTTAATCAATGCTACAAAGGGGCTGTGAACAGTGTTAAAGATACTTACCGGTATGAGAACTAAGTAATAATTATACTCTGGCTCAAAAGGTTAAGACTCAAGATGATTAGCATGCTGACATATTTTCTTAAACCCCTTCAAACAAAAAGTATAAATTCCATTTTTTTTTTGAGAATTTCATGGATAATTACAAGTGACCACGGGTCATTGCAATAAGAGGATTGTCTGTCGCCTCCCTCCATTGGTCAGTACAAAAGCAAAACATAATCAAAACATTTTACTTTTGCCATTTTTCTCAATACAAAATTTATATACAATATATACAAATTTAATATTTATCAGTTTATAAATTCAACATTTCAGATGTTTTTATCCGGTGTGTGTGTTTCCACAGCAGCTTTTCTTTTATGTAAATAAGCCTCTCAGAAGCTGGTGATAATACATCCATTAGCCAGTCACTTGTAAATAAAAGCAAATAACTGGACAGTACACTCGAATATGCCCATTCTGAGGATTAACTCAGTTAACTCGAAGGTAATCCTGTTCTTGATTAGGATTAAATACACATTGCACAAGATACCCATTTAACGTGACTCTAATCACTTTCTCAACCTTTCGTTGAGAGTGTATATTCGAAAATGTCAAACCATAATAACCTGTTGCTGTATTTGGGTTTAACCCCATTCTTTAGGAAAAAGAAAGCTCAAATTGCCTTCAATTTGTCGATACGACGTATGCCATTTATCGCTCACGTTTAGCTTTCCATTTGTCTTTTCTTCTCTCTGTTATGGCTGTGTTCGAATGTTTGTGGGCTTGATGAGAACGGTGTTCTTTGTTTTTAAAAAAATACAAAGGTCAATCAAATACTAAGTCTCGGTTTTATTTTTCAATCGTGAAATCAATTTTACTATATTTAATGAAATTTTTATATAAAAACGAAATTACCTGTTTTGTCATTATCAATCACGCTAAGTTTCTTTATTAAGTTTCCTACTTTTCATACATCTTTCAAAAACCATACAAACTTAGTTATTCCCTACAATAACCCTTTCAGGTTTATCAATAAATCTGAATATTATTAAGGATGGACTTGTAATTTAAATTGTTAAAGGAATATTATAAAATCTGGTCTTCATTTTACTAAAATGATTAGTTGTCTCCAAAATCGTTATATAATGGGGAAGCATCTAATTAGTGTTAAACGTTGCTTAAGATTTTAATAATTTCTTGGATTTATAGTTTTATATATATATAGGTTTTAAATCTTATCTGTATTGAACATAAATGTTGGAAAGAGACGTAAATCAATAGTATTTTATCATATTTATTGGCATTTAAAAAAACGGGTGGCTGATGTTTGAACTTTCAAGATTTATTTGGAAGAGAGCTGAGAGAGAGGTTCCCCCTTAGAGAGAGAGAGATGGTCAAACTTGCTCAACGAAAAGTTGTGCTTTAACGACTTAATGAAGAGAAATACCCGTATTGTTCATATACCATATACAGATGAATTATATATATACAAATATAATAATTTTTTAATTTTTTACATTTTAATTATCCTTACAGAAATCCCCTGGTTGTGTAAATTAAAATTCAGCGTTTTCTCGCTCGGCGATATCAACATTCTTAAAGTTTAGTGAGGATTTGATCAGTTGCTTACATTTTTAGGAAAATGGGTTTTGTAGTTTCCTATCAATAATTTTTCCTTTAATCTGACTTGCTACAGTGAATATGAACAATTTGTCGTCATGTCATTGTAATTAAATTCATCATTCATCCCCACTAGTTTCCGCTAATTGAAAATATAAAAATGTATATTCTATTTGAAAATATTTTTCGAAACATTGTGTATCTTCATTGCTTAAACTTCAGTAAATTCTATTTTTATGTTATTTAATTCGTAATGTTATTCTCTTTCATTGCAAAGTGTGAAGAAAATTTTCGCCCTTGATAGACGAAGTTTCGTCATAAAACAGGTAATTTTAATAATATATATCATTACCATTAATATATATATATAAGATTAATTAGGAACCTATCAAGATTCCCCATATATAAGCATTATTCCTAAAGTAGTCTCAATATACACATTACTAATTTATATTTATACTCCCTATCACTATATCTCTTCCCAAAATTTGTAATCAAAGTGAGTTTATGCGGTCCTGATATTCTCTCCTCTATAGTATTCATAATAATAGTCGTATTCGACATGTGGAGATGCTCGTTATTTGTGCTTTTTATATATCCATAACCTGAATTATACTGTTCACTTATGACGTGCGAGTTTGTTCGTCATTTCCTGCTTAATTTATGAGTGTAGCGCTGATGATATGTTTCAACATGATGGCTTAAGTGTCAGAGATGTCATAAACGAATGGTATTTCCTTTCCCGAATTCGTTATATTCCTATGCAAGCATCACGTGCAATAAGAGTTACCTTTGTTTACTACGAAATTTGTGTCTCCCATTCAAGTGCTGACGTTTTAATTTTGAATTGTTCTCACAAACTCAGTTTTCAAGATATAGGTAATTTGTATGATGGAGTTTCTCGTTGTAAGAATTATAAATTTAATTATTTTTCTTTTGATCCATTTTATTTTTCTGGTCTCTGAAATAATACTAACTGTATTACTGATATTCTAAATATGTTCTGTTAAAACTGACTGTTTTGCAAAGCTAAAAGGTTTAAATTTTTTTATATCATAGCTTCACCTTAATTAAAGCGTGTTGGTGCTCCAAGTTCTTTTTCCCATCCTCTCTCTCTCTCTCTCTCTCTCTCTCTCTCTCTCTCTCTCTCTCTCTCTCTCTCTCTCTCTCTCAGCAGTCTTATTTTTCCAAACAAACCTTTAGCAATCTTAGATATTGCTCAGCTGTCTTCAACTTAGCTCACTGTCCCTTATCAAACTCTGTTGTTCATGTATTTTTCAAATAGTTGAGCCCTAGATTTTCACGTTTTCCAATTTTGTTACGCTTCATAAATTTGAACAACTGAAAACATTTCATTGATTTTTTCAAAAATGGTATTTCAACCCCATCTCTTTTCGATGCAAAACAATGCATAATTTTTCTTTTTTCTGCCATCAAGTACTATCCATCGGAGTTTTTTTTTTATGAAACTAGTGCAGAGAGAATTTTGCGTTAAATGCATTTTTCTTTTTTCTTTTACTGCCATCAGTACTATTCCATAGTTTTTTTTTTTTATGAAACTAGTGCAGAGAGAATTTTGCGTTAAATGTATTTTTCTGTTTTCTTTTACTGTCATCAGTACTATCCCATAGTTTTTTTTTTTATGAAACTAGTGCAGAGAGAATTTTGCGTTAAATGTATTTTTCTTTTTTCTTTTACTGTCATCAGTACTATCCCATAGTTTTTTTTATGAAACTAGTGCAGAGAGAATTTTGCGGTAAGTGTATTTTTCTTTTTTCTTTTACTGTCATCAGTACTATCCCATAGTTTTTTTTATGAAACTAGTGCAGAGGGAAGTGAAGCTTGTATACTCATACACAACTAAATGCGTGAGGCTGGTCTAGGAAGAAGTAATTTTGGTAGAACAAATGTTATTACTCTGAAGATTGGTAAATACATAGGTAAATGCAAGAGCGAAGGGGCTAATAGAAGAAGCTCGAGACTGGTTGTCGAAGTGGCTGGTAATGATACAGTTACATCAACCCGAGGTTTAAGAAGTGACAATAACCCAGTAGTTGATTGAGTTCGATTCGTGGATCTTGGTAAAGCTTATACTAGGATTGACAGAGTTATGATTCTCGAGATGTAATTATATATGATGTAGGTCATTTTTTGATAGTACTAAGATTTTAAGACGCAAGATAAGCTTGAGTTAGGATTAGCAGGTAAGAGTATTGTTGTTGGTCCAGTATAAAAGTGGGCTCAGACAACTGTGTCGTTTGTTATTCTCCTGTATGGAGCCATGAGTGAAATTATGGGAAAGATGGTGGAGACATGACTCTCCTTTATATGAAGCCTTCTTTTACCCATAACCAGCCTCTCCCTCACCTGAGTGTTCGGACACACTGTGCTTCCACCATAAACAAAATAAGAAAACAAGTTACTCTAAAAAATAATTTACTACACTAACTCTGTATCTCATCTCTGATTCATTTCATAAAGGTTTCCTTGGTCTAGTTGAGCCAAATACAGTTATATTTCCCTTTACTCACAAACATCTCAAACATGATGTTTTATAGCAAACACTGAATGATGAACAGTCACTTCACGCATGTTCCTCTTTGTTTAAACCCATACAAGATCTCGTGTCAACCCTGTTATTTGTTAATGTTTAAATCACAACTGCCATGCACGCTTTTATGAATATTGAGTAATGGTATGACTCTAATTTTCACAATCATTTTTGTCGCGTTGACTACTGTAGAAACATATCTTAAACAATCTGACCAGTCACTCAGTTATACAAGCGTAACATAGCCTCTCCTGCGAAATCCCGCCACTTATTTTCTCTTCCAGTCTTGAGGCTCGTCACAGCTATATTTGAACGCTTAACAGTCAATTCCACAATCATTCTCAGATCTACATTAGGCCCTTCCACTCTTGCATCATTCAGCTGTGGTTAGAATGATAGTTTCGGATACAATTTGTGATTAAAATTCATAATTTTGTGCAACAGTTAAGAGTTTGCCTCAAAATGAATGGCGTTTTTTTATTTTTATTTTTTTATTAATTACAATTCTTTCAGATTTAAGGAGGGGTCTTAATTGTTTTGCAGTCACCTTGCACCTGACAGAAATGTTTCGATGGTCTAAATTTTCGTGGGTGTGACACTCTGGAGTTAGAGGTGTGATTTATCCATATTCACCTCCACATATTACACCGAGAAGATCCATATCCTTTAGAGATATATTCCGCTAAAAAAATCATTCTGGAGCCTTATTTACATTTGCATTTATCAAAAATTTTCTTATCGGATTATCTCCATGGCCAGTATACTTACCTTTCGAAAAATTTAATTCAGATTATTTAATTTAAATTCATCAACAACTTACTAAGGTATCTTGCAGACAGATATACACACAATCAGCCCCACTCCCAAAACACAGAGAGAGAGAGAGAGAGAGAGAGAGAGAGAGAGAGAGAGAGAGAGAGAGATAGAGAGATAGAATTCATATATATACAACAGCGGCAGCACAAAATAAGTTTTCCTTACTAATTACAATTCTTTCAGAAAGTGCATTGTTTTAAGACTTTGCACCCGGTCGTATGGTCCATAAGACACACAAGCAATCTTTGAACTCCCCTACCCTTCCTCTGGTCAGCCAAACATCCGGTCAAGGGCTTTATATATATATTATAATATATATATATATATATATATATATATATATATATATATATATATATATATATATATATATATATGATAATGCATGGCAACTGTTCTGTTCCCTGTCTCAAAGGACCTGACACTGAATGTCATAACAAATGAACTTTGAAATATTCTTCTGAAACTCCAGCTTCCTTTGATATCGTTTGGCTGTTTATCTCTCTCTCTCTCTCTCTCTCTCTCTGTGTGTGTGTGTGTGTGTGTGTGTGTGTGGTGGTACCTCTAGTGGGATCTTGAAATGGGGATCGTAACTGATGATTACATTACTTGAATTTATGCTTGCTTAGTTACGCCTATGTTTTTCACGTACAGAATGCGAACCTAACTAGGGAGGCCTATTTTCTGAGTGATATGAGATTAAATTTTATTGAATCATAAATAAATTCTACGTTAATCTTTATATAATAAAACATTCCGTATTTTTCAAGTGCACCTGAAGGCTATTATAAGTTTCTTAATTTGTTCTTTAATTTCCTTTGGATTCAATGCTTCCATTTCATTCATCGTGGCAGTTAAAATAAAATAAATGAGCAAGGAGCAACATTTTCTACAAATTTCTAGGGTTTAGTAGCTAGAACTTCGATACATTTTTGTCCGTAATCATCTTTGATTAAAATGGACAAAAACTTGATTATATGATTTCCTATTCTTAGGATTTCTAGAGTTGGCAAATAACGGGCGGTAAATTTTTTACTCGGAAAGAGATGAGGTACTGTTGTGTGGATTGTTGCCATGGGTTTTCACAATATGGCCCATAATGTCACCTCCTAGAAAGGGCTTAATAGCCTCTTGGTAGTCTCATCATAGTCATTTCCACGCTGATGGCGGGGTAAGGGCGTACAAAGTGGTATATCATGTTTCGTCATCTGAAGAAAGTCGTGCATCGTGGAACAAGAGTTGTTCAGCATTAGGAGGCTCGCTGTTTTCCGCTTCGAAAAAGTAATACGGTTGATATTTTTCCTCAGGCTTAAAGCAGACCATGTAAGACCTCTTGAGAGAGTCCATGCAGCGGGAAGCCACCCATTCCATCCGAAAATACCTTCAAACCTTCTGAATGAATAAGCGTGAGTATTTCCGAAACTTCTCTTTATTTAGCTCTTCGCGCCAGGACACTAATGGTCCTTACACAAAATTATATAAACCTCTATCTCAAATAACATTTACCTGAAGTGATGATGCGCTAAAATTCCCAAACATGGTGCTGTTTCAGCTAAATCATCTCAACAGGTAGCATGCCTCAGTCTTTGCCAGTCTTCATTGTCTAATCTCAGAATTTAACCGTGAAAGCGTCACTTGTGTCTCATCAAATACTGTTTATAAGAAGCAAAGAAATTTACTGTACAACTTGAACAGCTTCACGCTGAATTGCCCTAATATTTCATTAGTGTGCCCGCTGCCATAGAGTTTATTCATAAAACGGGAGACACTTGTGTACTTTTCATTAAATGGAATAGTATATCTTTGTTCATTCGTGAATTGGTGGATTTAGGCGGTTTTCGGAACTGTTTTAAATATCCTCCTATGAAGCTGAACTGAAAATCAACTTTGAGTGATAGAAAGAGAAGTCCCTTAGTATTGTATATAATTATTTCCATATATCACGAGGAATTTGATAATGTCAACAGGAACCGGGTTTCTCAATTGTTGTTCCGTAAGAATGAATTTATAAGTATCTCGTCAAGGGACAAGGCATTTGCTCTTTATGGGACCATCGGTCAAACTTTATTATCTCGCTCTCAATAAAAGTGATTTTTAAATCTTAGCTGAAGGAGGCTTATGTCTTCCTTTGATAAAAAGAAATTTCACCTAAAAGTTTTTGAGGAATTTGTTTGATAATTCCTTATCAAGCTTCGGTTCTTCTATTACAGTTAGCGATCTTATCGTATATTTAAATGTTTCCCTTTTTATAGTGACAGCTATTTGACGTGAGATTGCATAAAAATGGATTCATGAGCCAAGTCCCTTTCACGGAAGAAAAATGTGACAGTTAAAAGATTCCTTATGGTTGGTACGATCTCTTAACGAAATAGATGCAGAGTAAATAAAGGTTTAGAACGATGAAAATTCCCTGTTTGGATACATTTTAAAGCACTGGTCAAAATAGGAACGACAGAAAAGGGGCGACTCGTGTAGAAATGTTTCTCTCTCCATATTAAAGAAAATTTTGACCTATGATTACTTTAAGTTTCATAATAAATAATATCCTTACAAATTCGAAAAATAGACAAATACAGATTAAAGCAATACAGAATTAGGACTTCTGCCAATAAGGTAAATGAACGAATTCTGCAATTCATAATTTGGAAAAACAAATAACGCAAATTCTGTGACCTCGGTTATGAATATATTAATTATTTCGTCAATATAAATTTCAGGATATATCGAAACACTCATTCCGGTATCGGTTAATTTAATGCATGACTGCATTTGTCCATGAAACTTATTTATTACTTTTCTGTGGTACCGCGAGAGCTAACAGCTCTCCCAAATTATTAGGTATTTCAATTTTTTTTTTATTAGTAGTCGCCTCGGAATAATAAGAATAAATCCCTTTAGAGGAAAGGGCATATGTTTGTAATAATGTAATGACAGGATTGTGGCAATATTGTGAAAGGTGCACACAATCATTGGTATAATTCTTTAGTGTGATTTCTAAAAGTGAAAGTGAAAAATAGTGTTGTAAAGCAAAGACTAGTGAATAAATACCAAAAGCTTTGTATTGCAACGGTGAAGGTAAAAGGTGTTTAAAGTGAAGAACTGGAAAGTAAGTAAAATTTGGTTTTCATGAAACAGTGCGATGACGAAGCCTAACAGGGCGAGACCTATATACAATACTGACGGTGTAGTCTCCTTTCGGCGAGTGACCACTTGCAAGTGTATATGACGACATGTTTGTATCTGATGACGAATTTGATGACGTTGACACCTACTGAATGAGTTACTTGATGCAAATGGAGTCTAAGACGATGTCAACTCTTTCTGGGTGGGTTACCCCATCTAGAGCACGGTAGTTTCACTTTCGGGAAGCCATTTAAGTGTTGACACTTAAAATTGTTTTTTTATTACTCCCTTAAAGATATAGTCATTGATATTTTATCATCATGGTCAAGTGATTTCTTTATCGTTTACATGTCACCTTTGGTTGTTTATCTAGTCTTTTGCAATAGTTTAGTCAAACCAGCATTTGACAACCAATGTGCGTGAAGTTTGCCTGAATTAGCGAGAGAATAGACATTTCCCTGCATACCTGTGTAATAAACACTATAAATATGTAAAGGTACTTTTCTTTCAAAGACCTCCCAAACCCCAGCAACTTCTTGAATATATATTTGTGGTAGTGGTGGGATGCGAAACCACGCCTCCCTTTCCATTTACCAGCTCCAAGTAAACGCAACTGTCAAATCTCAATTAATACAAAACTAATCGATGCAGTGGTGTTTTAGTGTATGTTTCCGACTGAGAACCCTGTATCCAAATTTTGAAAGGAAATGAAGCAACTCTCTCATACGTACCAGGATTCGAAACCAGGTTAGCAGAACAGCTGTTCAGCGCCATGTCGCTACTGCTTTCTTGAATGGTAGGATAGTATTCCAGCTTATACGAGCGTTTTGATTAGTTTAATTCAGATACATTTTATTGTAAGCATAGTGTGATTTCCTTCATATAGTTAGCGGATAATTTTTTTGTAGCTCCATAAACAAGAAATTATTGTAATTTCCTTCAGGGTACAAGTAACGATGAGGCAATAGGTTAGGGTAAAACCGGTTAAACGCTTGAGGTAATTATGATATGGGATTCATTTCAGGATACTAAGTGGTCATGAAAGCGTTTCTGTTATCTAATTGCTCCTAGTCTATTTTAAATTGGGTTTTCATTACATCTTGGTTAGGAGTAACGATGACCCTTCCAGAGGTACCAATAGAGTATGTTTTAATTATTACCACATGACAACTACTTATTTAAAAACTTTTTCCATAAAAAGTTGCATATCAGTATACAATTTAAACAAATTTATATATGAAAGAGGAGTAAAAAAAAAATAGATTTGTTCGAAATCTTGCCATACGCTCTTCGACAGATTTGGAAGGGGGGGGAGGCGTGTAGTTTTCACCTTTGATATTATGTTGCTCTCAATGTTTTGCTCACACACTATAGATCTCAATTACACAGGTTTGTTACCGTTGCATTATTCACGTCCTTTACAACTGTGGCATTGTGCTGTTTGACAGAGACGTTCTGCTAACG
>NC_089748.1:62921466-62936466 GCF_040412425.1 Macrobrachium rosenbergii
GCTGGTATTAGGATGACTCATTATTTGTACTGAGAAGGAAAAATAATTACAGGTGACAATTACTGAAAAGCTATTCATATGATTATTTGAAGCAGAAGTCATAACGCAAAAGACTACAGCATTAGCAGGGTATGAGCACCGACAAAATAACATTATCCTCATTATTTCTAATCTGTTTTTACCAGAAACCCCTTTTCTTCAAAATGAATCCCTGTGAGCTTATCAACTGCTATATATTTACTTTTCTTAAGATTCTGCCTGATGGTATTCACTTTTAGTACAGATATCTGACAGAAACGTCAACAAATGTGTAATTCTTGCGTCACGTTCTTTAAAATAGATAAAGTGGTTATTTAACAAATGATTAGTGGTGAAATAATTTGCTGATGAATAAATGACTAAAAACTTACGTAAAGTTCTAAGAGAACTAATGAGTGTGTGAATCACCTGAAAAAAACAAAACGAAAATATAAATTACCTGCGAACACATGAAAGTACAAATTACCTGCCGATAAATGAAAGTATAAATATCTTGCGAACAAATGAAAGTATGAACCACTTGAGGACAAATAAAACTATACATCACTTGCTAACAAATGAAATTAATTACTTGCAAACGAAGGACAAAAAATTATTCGTCACTATTTCAAAAACTTTGTACATTTCGTAAAGGAACAAAGAATTTTTTTACAACAGATACCTACAGAAAAAGCAATATTCGATATATAAAGGCTAATTTTAAATTTCCACGATGAACACAATTACACTTTCCTCCAACTTTTCCTGCCACTATCTAATTTCTACTAAAATCCTCTGAATTTCCACAACACGGACACTCTCTCTCTCTCTCTCTCTCTCTCTCTCTCTCTCTCTCTCTCTCTCTCTCTCTCTCTCTCTATAACCTTATTTTCTGTTGTTTATTCTCAATAAAAATGCCCCATCACTCTTACAAAACGCAGGAGACGACAGTGAGTGGGAGAAACCTGTTTTATTAAAATAATTCCTTTTTACTCTTTTCTCCATCTATTATTATCACACTGCTAAACCCTTCACTGTGTTTTATAAATAACTCCTATGATCAAGAACAGTATCTGCGAATTAGAACGTTGTACTAAGATTGGAGACAGTAAGCAGAGAAAGAACAGACACTTTTTAAGGATAAAAGTGGAACGTCCCATTGGCGACAGAGGAGTGAAAAGAATCCTTGCACAACACACAAAATATGAGACAGAATAAATTCCTTAGCGCAGTGAGGAAACAGAAAACGTTCACGCTACAACCTATGACCAAAATGCTACCAGAGCAGAGCGGATACTGGTGTTGAGCAGCATTCCAAAAATATCTATTAATACAAAAAGCATTGCCTTGAAAAGAATGGAAACAAATTTAATTTGAAAAATCTTACTAAACACAAGTAACGGCCTCTCAAAACTCAATAAAAGTTGGTGAAAGAATTTAGGAAACAGAACTTCAGTTTTGAATTTATGGAAAAAAGCAAAACCTTAGAATAACTCCTGTCTTACACCTGGCTTCCCAGGTGTAAGAAAAAAGTGTATTTAAAACTCAAAAATGGTAGGAAATTTCATGCCTTTACAGAGGTAAACAGACAGGGCCATCAAAAGTTATACCATTCACTAGATAATCATCTCCTTCATTGCTCTGTGGAAAAGGGGTCATTCTTGGATAACTCTAATACGGACGGTCTTTCTGAAGTGATTTCTTGTTTTGTTTTCCTTAGTTCGTGTATTTTTCATTTCTTCCTTTTTCATCCTTCAGACATGGGTTAGGTAGGGACAGATGGTGCCTGTCCTGTCGCTTTTCACGAAAAGCCTGTCCTAATCTTTCTCCTCCTTCCTTCACAGGACTCACAATTAACCTCATTAGACCTTCGGTCAGGTTACTAAACAACAGTTCGTTCATCAACCTCTATCCTTGGGAGCTCCAAAGGGAAGTGATTGATGCTCTTCTTTGCAATACATTGCCAATCAAGATTTTTTCCCGGTGTTTCTGTCCATTCTCAACAGTTCTCGATTCCGGTGTGGTATAAAGATAGAAGTACGAGAATATATAACTTGCTGTGTTTTATTATGATAGTAGATGTTCTTTATTTCAACATATAAAGCCAAAAACACTTAACATGGTGTTTACATGATGAGTACAGGCTTATTTCGAGTCTACTGTAGTAGATGCATCTGATTTTGCCCTAGTTCGGGCTCGGCTTTACTCAGCCACAGATTCTGTGTGTCAGTCCAGCAATTTAATCAGTTCTCCACGCCATTCACTTCAATAATGTGGAATTCTCTGCCTTTCTTTGTATTTCCCAACTCATTTAACTCGAGTCTTTGAGGGTTTGCTATCGCTTAAAAGAAAAATGCATTCTCAGCAATGTTTATTGCAGGGCTGAGCGAATGGGAGGATACCCTCTCAGTAAACATAAAAAAACACCATTGGAGCTTAAACAAATAAGCAACAATACAGAAACGTTTTAGTCTGCGGAAAGATAAAAACGTTTCACACTCGTTCAGGAATGACCAAAATGGTTTGGAAATAATGGCAGAGAACTTCGCCAGAGGTAGCAATGGGATGGGCAATTAAAAACACCAGAAAAGCTATTAAAGAAAAAGAAAAAGATAGAAGAGTAAACAAAGGATGTGAAGCAACGAGGCCATTTGAAAATTACTTGCATTTCACGAAAGAACCAGAAAATCGGAAAAACAAGAGGATAAGTTTAAGGAATAAGGCAAGAATTTTAGGTAGAAAATGTACATAAGTCCAACTGTAATCATAACTGTAGCGAAAGCAACGGTAAAATTAATGACCCAAGTAAAAATATTCTTTTCGCATGTTGCAGCATTTTATAGTTTATAACTGAGCTTATCTCTAAGTAAGTTATAAACAGAATATATAATTAAAATCAAAAGGATAAAAATCTAGATATACCAAACGGGTCCTGTGAAACTGAATTCAGAAGACACATTTACATAAATAGCTAAGGAGACTCAAAGAGAAGTCTATTCCTTGATACTACAAAGTCCTAAGCAAATAGCTTCAATGAGTAACAAAAGTAACAGCGAATATATAATATTTGTCAAATGTCAAATCGACGGGGAATTTTTAAGCATGCAAAAAAATATACTAATCAGAAGAAAGTGTTTTCATTGTATTTTATCGGACATGTGTGGATGCAACGCAGAATAAGTTCTTTAATACATTGGTTAAACTTTCTTAAAATTTTTAGATAATTTAGGTAATAATCATTATAAAATAATATTTATATACATGTTAGGTCAAATACGTACATAACACTTGAAAAAACAGAAAATAAAAGTGCCATAAAACAAGAATTTCTGAAACATATTACCTTCCCCGGCACGTGAACCTAATGACATTGATAATGATACTGGGAGAAGCTAAGTGCGTCACCCCGTTGGCAGGGACCAGAGGGAGCTATCAGGTTCGCTATACTTAGGAAGCAGTTGCCAACGTTTACATTTCTGCATCCACATCTACGGATGCATAGAGAACACAGTTTCTATCTCGTGGAGGAAACTGGCCGAAAAATATTAAACATTTGTTATGTAACCCAGCATAATAACTTCTGTTGAAATGAGTTGAAAGAACCATTAAATGATTGCGTCATAGTGTGACAACAATGAAGGCAACGAAACGCGTGCTAATGCATTTTTATTGACATATAAATAACGAAAATAGCTACTTTAGTCGAGACCTCTTTACGAAGATTCCCTTATGCTTTGATTCTTTGATCTTTGTCAAAAACGCTAATTGCTCTAAACAAAGAGAGAGAGAGAGAGAGAGAGAGAGAGAGAGAGAGGGCTACTCATATTAAACTTCTTCTTTAGGAAAAACAAAGCGTAGAAAGGTGTTCGGAATACACCTTACAAAATGAAGGGTTATCCCTCGGCTGGAATTAATGCCTGTAGGGTCTTGAGACTTTCATATACCCTTCTCAGTCCCGTTTCCTCTCCCACCTTGCCCCTTAAGCAGCCTTTATCTGTCACTGCAGCCAAAGAAATAGTGAAGAAAATGAATCAAAATCTTTGTGCCCATCAAGTGATGATGGATTCGGTTATTCATACAGTGTTTGCATTTTCCTTGTCTAGAACTGATAATGAACCATCATGAATTTAGGTGTCTACGAAGTGCAAATCCGTAACTATTTAGTGTTATGACGTTGCCTTCCAGTATTTACTGTCCTTTTCTAAAATGAATGATTGCCTCCTTTTCAACAAAACAGGAAAGACGAATATTTCAGAAACTATTGTGCCAAAAAAAAAAAAAGATCTTTCTTCTACACGGATACAGCAGTATTCTACTACATTTCATTAACATATAAAAAAAAACAATGAAAAATACCACCATGAAATACGCGATTCATGTCCAAGCAGTTCACTTCATTCACAACACAGCGATTGTTTCAAACTTACCATAGATCGTTTAAACTGTAAACAACTTCTAACCTGCGTGTGGGAAGGCAATCTAGTAGTCAATCGTTGTATCTATTCTTCCCGTCCGTTTGTCAGCATGATATTTCACTTTATTTGATAGCTATTGCAATTATACACGAGTATCTCTGCAATCAATCGAAAACACTCGATTCATAGAAAATTAATGGAATAATGAATGTGTAACTGAGACCAAAAACTATTTTATGTTCATGCCTAGACTCTCTCTCTTTTCTCTCTCTTTTTTTTTTTTGATCGATAATCTACATGTCTTTTTATCCATTTTAGGGAAGCACTGTGTTTTACGAAACTCCGCTGTCATCACACTGGAGACAATAATTATTTAAATATATCTGATCATTTACAATCTGTTCTCTCACTGTTGAGATAACTTGTGCGGTGCTCTTCATGAAAAATGAGTAGCCTACAAAGCCACCCTCAATGAATACAAAGGCTTGACAACTCCATTAAATGAAATGGGAAAAAGAAAAAAAAAAAAAGGTCGGGAAATTCAGTTTATCCTTTTCATGATTTGATCGTTGTCATTATAAGTCACAAATACCCCTTTGGATACATTTTGGGCTTGATTTCCTTTTTCTCCTAAATGCTTTCAGGTGTTCGTGACATCATCATAACTAAAGAAACAATCAATCAATAAGCTACAGTGAAGGGAATAATAACATTTCTCTCTCTCTCTCTCTCTCTCTCTCTCTCTCTCTCTCTCTCTCTCTCTCTCTCTCTTAATAGGGGTCCAGACAGTTAGAAAACTGAATGGAAATAAATGTTCTCCATTAAAAATGTATTAATTTATTCTATTAAACTCCGCTGATTCAGCCATAATTTTTAATGAAACATTTATTTTATTCAGAAAGCATTTCTTTGTTTTAAAATGTGAAAGAGAAAAATGCCACAATTTTCTTTTCAAATCAGCTGTGTGATTCATAGATTTGCATCTAAAATTCAGGAAATATTACAGGAATTAATATCAAAGAAGATATTATTTTCTTTCAAACTCTGTTAATCTTTAGTGAAATACGTTGGAGAGATGTTAAGATAAGGTTAACCAGCTATGACAATCAGATTTAGTAAATACTGACAATACCGGGGATTTACTCAGAAAAATTCAATAGATATGTTGAAGAACATGTAAAGTACCCGTACTCGGCTTCATTACAGTAGAAACAATGGTCGAACAGAGCACGTGAACAGACAAAACAACCTTGCTATGAGAAAATAGAGAGAGAGAGAGAGAGAGAGAGAGAGAGAGAGAGAGAGAATAAACGATGGACGAAGCTGTTCTCCTCTTTCTGCTTACCATTCTATTCCTCCTCCTCCTCCTCCTCATTCCTTCCCTCTTCTTTTTCAGTCTGATTTGTAAGGACGGGAAACTTGGACTCAAAATGCAGTCTTGCTGACTCATAAGTAACAAATCAACTGAGTAAGATCTATTGGTTTTCTGTAAAAGAAAACTATTGTGCCGGCTTTGTCTGTTCGCCTGCACTTTTCCTGTCCGCCCTCAGATTAAAAACTACTGAGGCTAGAGGGCTGCAAATTGGTATGTTGATCATCCACCCTCCAATCATCAAAACTAGCCTCAGTAGTTTTTATTTTGTTTATGGTTAAAGTTAGCCATAATCGTGCGTCTGGCAATGACAGAGCAGGCCACCACCGGGCCTTGGTTGAAGTTTCATGGGCCGAGGCTCATATAGCATTATACGGAGACCACCGAATGATAGATCTACTTTCGGTGGCCTCGATTATACGCTGTACAGAAAAATCGATTGCGCCGAAGAAACTTCGGTGCACTTTTTACTTGTTTTATTTTGGAGCCAGTGCGTAATCAATCCACAAAAAAAAAAAGTATTGGAGCAAACTTGAAAAACGAGGGAAGTGCACACTTGCTGTGGAGAAGAAAAGTGCCGTCAGCCAAAACAAAATACAGTTTGATGAGATCGGTTGTCTCTTGACGATTCAATTGGAAAACAGCTCCGTTACCAAAGTACTCTTTGATGACAGTACCTCTACAGAGATTTCCTCTTCTGTTTTTTCCTTTCCTCCTTTCTCCTACCCTTCAACTTGTGAAAATAAACAGAATCTTCAAGGATCTGAAATGGGAGAGAAGAGAGCAGAGGTAGGATGAATGATGCCAGGGTGGAAGAGGTAAGTGAGAGTTTGAGAATGTTTCAGGAAGTGACTTTTGAAGGCATAAGGAGAACAATGAAGTTGTAGTAAGGAAAGACACCAAGATGTTGCAGAGCGGTGGTGGCGGTACCGCGAGTGAGTGGCGTGCCAGGGTTTGTAAGGTATGTAGGGATGAAGGAGAGGTTCTGAAAGAATGGGCGAGTGGAATAACTGTTCTATTAAAAAAAGGTACAAATAATAAAAGTGCCTGTAACAATTAAAGAGCTATACTTTAAACACGTATACCATGGAAGTTTCTGAGTGGAAAACATGTGGTTTTAGATAAGAAAGAGGGTGTGTAGATTAAAAGTTTGTTATGATATAGTTGCTGGAAAACTTTTAATATAAAAAAAAAATCTTGTAAGCTGTATACACAGAATCAGTAGACGCAAGGTGGGGGATGTTTAGGAAACAAGGTCTGTTGAGGCCAATTAAAAGTTTTTATGATATATACAGCATGAAGCTTGTGTTTGATTATATAGCCAGAGAATAAGTGGTTTGCAGTTAAGTTGGTAAAACTTTGTAAACTACAAGTACTTATAAAAGAATTTGGAAGTGTTTGCAAGACGAACAAGTAAAGAATGCGCCGAAGTCTCTTCGGCGTATTCGAGTTTTCTGTACAGTGTATAATGCTGTGTGAAACTCTCAGCCACGGCCCATGAAACTCTCAACCGGCCGTGGGGGACTGTTTTGCTGCGTTGCCAGACGCACATCATGGCTAACCTTAACCTTAAATAAAATAAAAACTACTTTGGATAGACGGCTGCAATTTGGTATGTTTGATGATTAGAGGGTGGATGATCAACATACCAAGTTGCAGCCCTCTAGCCTCAGTAGTTTTTAAGATCTGAGGGCGGACAGAAAACGTGCGGATGACAGACAAAGCCATCTCAATAGTTTTATTTTACAGAAAACTAAAAAGTTGATATGAAATATGAGCAATATCTATATTAACAGTAAAGGGATATGACGAAAAAAAGCAAAGAATGTTCAATTTTGATGGTGGAAGAACCACAGAGGTTAATTACATAGGTATTTGGGAGTAGATAGAAATAAAGATGAAAAGATGAAAGAGATGTATGAAGGGAGTGTTGACCCCTCTCTCTTTTATAAAAGTGAAGAGTGGATGTTGAACACGAACGAAAGGAAAACCTTGAAGCTATAATCCTGTTTGAAAGGAATATGTGTCTTAAAGATATATATATATATATATATATATATATATATATATATATATATATATATATATATATATATATATATATATATATATATATATATATATATATATATATATATATATATATATATATATATATATATACATACAATTATATATATATAATATATATATATATATATATATATATATATACATATAATATATATATATATATATATATATATATATATATATATATATATATATATATATATATATATATATATATATATATATATATATGTGACATACAGATATATAAAGGCAGACAATCGTCTTATTCCAAGAGCATATCATTTGCTCTCATATAATGGAGGCAATTTAAACCCGCATAACGCAAGGGTGTATCCGAGGATTAAATTACCGAACACTGAAGGCTAAACACAACCGTGATTCTCCATTCATCTGATCCGGGGATCTGCAAACAAAGGATCTTTCGGGAGCAAATTCATCGGTGTGATTTCACGATACGAAAAATCTCTTGCTCACGGTGCTCCTCGAGTTCGATCAAATTCTCAGATGGGTAAACAGCCGACAAATTCAAGTTATGAGAAATATTAAAAAAGCTTAGAAAATGATTATGCAATTCAAATATATATACATATCTTTGAGAACAAAGTAATATCTTTCAGTACACAAAAATTAAAGTAGTTGGACTTTTACTCAGGCCGGTGTCGAGGTCAATACAATAGTCTCTCTCTAAAACTCATTTTACTCTTATCCCAATATACTGTCAGGAACAATGCTGATTCTGTGACAAACCATAAGTGATAATAAAAAGTCCACAATTATAGGTAAATGGAGGCTATGTATGGAAACTCATTTAAACACTTGACTTCCCTCGTAACTGTGTTGCAAAAATATGATAATCCTAATTTTTACATCTAAGCTTACCTTAAAGTTTAAACAATTTACAAATTTCTTTTGATATTAAAGGATCAAGTTTATACATCCCGTTGACTGATATTCATATATTTACTTGTAACTTTCTTTTATAAAGCTAGATTCAATAATATTAATTTAAGTAATTATAAGAATAATAATAATTTTAATAATTCCCAGTTGATAATGATTGTTCTCACTAATTATGTAAAATATAAATACTGTTCCCTATGTAATATCTCACACATTTCTTATGCTGTTCAATTCTTTTTCCCAGTGCTTTCCCTAAAATGGCCAATATAAAGTTGTCACAAGACTACCTAACGGAATTTTATCTACACACCCTTTAGTATTGTCAGAGGAGTTCTTGATAAAAAATTTTTCATTGTTTTATTGTTCTTAAATGCTGACATTAATAATAAAAAATAATAATATCCTTTAATATCAAAAGAAAATTTGAAATTGTTTAAACTTTAAGGTAGGCGGTAAAGAAATATAAAAAATAGGATTATCATATTTGTAAACACAGATAACAACATAGTAGTGACTAATGAGTTTCCATCATTGCAAACCTGTATAAAAATAGTGGATCTGAGATGGCGTATAAATTTGTTTATCAGCATTGTCCCCTGAGACTGCTATTGTGATTTTTTCAAATGAGTTTTATAAACATACCAACAGATTTCTAGACACCGGCCTGAGGGGGCGATATGTAGTCTCTAACGGTTGTATGAATGTTTTTCAGTCACTGTTCTTGTTAAATAATTCCGTTACTTGGATATTCTGTATCAGTCCTTCGTCAATGGCTTGAAAATAAAGTCGAAAATATGTCAGACTGACAAGTTTTACATATATATCTTATTTTTCACCTGTGTTATGTGTGATAAATGAATCATATATAAAACTGATAATACTGTATATATATATATATATATATATATATATATATATATATATATATATATATATATATATATATATATATATATATATATATATATATATATATATATATATATATATATATATATATATATATATATATATATATACACACCCAAGGGCTCGTTTTTTGTTGATCAGAGATGATTAGCTGTCGCGATCCAAATTGAATTTTACAAGCTAAGAGGTGATATAACTCTGCAGTTAAACTTTCTGAGGAAGAGTGATTATCAAACTTGGCTATCTAAATCTACTGTAATGGTGTGTATGGTTTCGGTTTCCTAATCCTGGAATATTTATTTTGGAACACAGCTGAGCAGTTCACCACAAAAAGTTGTTCCCCCTCTCTGTAAGTTACATTCCTGCCCCAATCAGCAAGAAGTTACGAGGAACACGGTTAGTGATTCTTTTTAAATCCACTCAGTGTGTCACATACTACTGCCAATAAATGACTAAAAAAACAAGCAAATAAACAAACTAAATGAAAACATTAACTCCAATTGCTCTGGGTTTTCTAGGTTTTAATACTACCCAGCAGGCTAAGAGTTTTATCTTGGCTACAACTGAAATGTGGAATAGTTAGTCGAGTGCTTTTGTGGAATCTTCAGATCTCCAAATATTTAAGCGAGGAGAAAACTCATTAGTTCTCTTTACAGGAATGAATTTCAGGTGTATCGGTTTCATTTTCTATTGCCTCATATTTATTTACTTATCACCCATTCCGATAACTTCTCTCTCTCTCTCTCTCTCTCTCTGCAGGCTAATTTCCCTTTGGAACCCTCTTGGGTCTGTAGTATTTTGACTCCATCCATGAGTGTTTTCAGCTGACTGAAGATTTGAATAAAGAACGAAAGGAATAGGTTTTTACTCTCTCCACATTTCGTCAGCAGTGCAGTCAGTCAATAACATCGCAACAAGAGTTCTGTATGTTTTAATTGTGATACTCCCACTTCACTGTTCCGCGACTGTAACATTCATCAGTGAAAATGATTTTACAAGATTCCAAAGTGTAAATGGTCATTACAAACCCCTAACCGGAAATGTTTCTATGAAGTGTCCTAATGAAAGAACTTTTCTCATTCAGAAATGGAAATATTTCTTATTTTTGAAAAAAAAAAAAAACGTGCCCTTTCCTCGAATTCTCTGCTAAAACCCATGATGTGTCACCCCTTTCAAAAATAAATCTGATTGAAGGAAACTGCCAATTAGAGTTTAAATTTGGCTTTGGTGTCATCCACAAGTGGAACCTGAGGAGCAATAACATCGATCATCGAAAGTGTCATTAACAGAAGCAACTGGCGACGCCAGCATGGAGAGAGCTTTTGGTTGACCAAAATAATTTTCGCAATAATAATAATAATAATAATAATAATAATAATAATAATAATAATAATAATAATAATTCCACTGTATCATTTCCATCACAAACCTCTAGACAATTCAAGAACAAAAACGCATTATGCGTTCGAAGTCGACCAACAAAATTGCCTATTACTAGGATGTCTCGCTAACCACTACATTTAACCATTTAAAGTTTTTGGATGAGCCTATTTAAGCGGTATTCTACAGTTAAGTTTAAAGCTCTTTGATGAAATCAAATTCATGGGGTGGATAATTTTTTAAAAATTTCTTTAGGATTTCAGTTTTCAGCGGATATAATTATCCAAAAGTATTACGAAATGAAGGATTTGATAAGGCCTAATGGTAATTACAATATTCATAACTGATATATGTAAAAGTTACAGTCAGCAACACAAGTGAAGATACAGTTTTCTTAAATCATCGGACACATTGTTTGATAATGCCACACCTGGCAACTCTAAAAGGGGCGGGGCTTCAAAAGCATCGTGTTTGTTTTTTGCTAGATTTCCAATAACTTTAAACCATAAAGATTCTGCAGAAGTCCTATAATCATTGATACCTGAATGCAGTAACAACCTCTACATAATTCGTTAAAGTTGTTTTGGTAACGTCAGTTCAGTGTAAAATATCGATCCTCCTTTAAAACCTACACTGAAAACTTACCCATAAGTGATGTCATGACACTAAAACGAAATAAAATTCATGCCTAACTGGAAACACGATCTTAAATAATGAGAGAAAATGTCTTAAAATCTGGACAATATCCAATGGAAATAGTGTGAAACAATACGGGAATGAATGCAATATTATGAGAGAGAGGGAGATGCTTTAATATATTCTCCATAATCATCACAAATTCTCCACACTCATCACAAACTTAAGATATTACAGTATATTTCCCATCAGTACACCAAATCGGCTAATAATCAAATATAACTAATTTTCTCGCTTCCACCATCTACCCATATGTGTCTAGCTATTCTATTCCTTTCTCATTATACCTCCTAAACTACTGTATATACCTTTCCGCCAAACTGCCATTGTTCAGTCTTTCCGCATGACCAAAGCATCGCAAACCTCTGATCTGTCCATTTACTTACCAGACCTTTTGTTACTTCTATGTATCTCTATTTTTCTCACCCTTTCAGTTCCCCGTACGCCACATTTACTGCACAAACAGTGCCAGCTCTACATTCAACATTCTTATTCTTTCATTTCCACAAAGAAGAGTTGGCTCAATATGCCAATCATACATTTCAACAATGGCTTCCACAGATACTCCTTATTTCCTATTAATCTTTTGTTAGTATTCTGATGCTGTCCATAATAAACATATTCCAGTGATTCACCTCCTTTCTCATCCTTCCATTATTCCAAATATTTAGCCCTAAATATTTAGACGAATCGATTTTGTCATCCTTTCATCATCCAAGTCAGCATTCACTGCTTCATTCACTCTTACCTTTCATACTTTCACTAGACTGTGCACCTTCTCTTCATTATCCCCACTCAACACGGTGACATTTCGAAACATCAGCCATTCCGCACTCCTTTAAAGAAACATCTTTTATAACACAAAATTGCATCCGCTGTCCTTGCTTTGACTTATCGCGTCATGACATCCATAAGATAAAAAATTCCAAGGAGACAATACCAGTTTGTCTAGGAAAGATCGGAAACTGACAAACTCATTCAACATAACAAGCACTATGGCATACGTACATACGTGCAGTTACGCGAGCAGGCACACATGTAAGATACACACTTGAATGGAGCAAGAAAAAGAGTCCACAAAAAGAAACACATCTGCCGCCCGAGGAGAAATATTGGAAAAGCTTAAGGCTTTCTGTTTCTTTCGAGAACTCTCTGCAATGACAACCAACTGAGAGGCAGCGCCTTCATATCGCGAATGCTGTCACTCTGCTTCTCCATTTTCTCTGTTTTTTCTCTCTTTATTTTTTATTTACGAACTTCAGCGATTTCGTAGACAATGCCCTTTTCAGGAAAGGAGAATTTAGTTTTTCCTGCGTTCGCTTTATTTCCCACGTCAAACTTCTAAAGTTTTACAACAGCGTATTTGCTAAGATCATTTTTATTTTTCTCAGAAGGCTAAAATAAATAAGAAAACAAAATCACAATAAAACACTAAAGGAAAATTAGGAAAAAATGGTAACAGACAAAGATGTTATAACTGGAAGACGAAAGGCTATGATAAAGCTAATTTACGGATAGCCTGCAATAACGAAGTACTATAAACCTCATGAAAATAATAAAGTGGTGTACTTCAATCAGTCATCTCTATTCGTCATGGAAAGTATTTTAAATTCATTATTTTTTCCAAAAAGATAAATATCGACCAATTGTAACATGCAATTAAGAGGTCCAGGTATCAAGCTGAACTTGCTTGGGTCACAGAAGCTCTTCCCAAAATAAAACCAACAACACTTCGTCCAGAAGTTACATTCGAAGGAGTCAATGAAGTTAACTTAACCTCTGAATGTCAAAGGGAAAACTTCAGTGGTAAGAGAAGGATTTATGTAGCCACAGCGAAACTTCATAAGTGAAATTTGGTTCTAAAGGTGAACGTCATCTTGAATTTTAATTCCTTTTACTTTCAGTTGCCTCTTACAGCCGTATCAGTTCAAGATACCGAAAAAAAATCAGTGAGGATGAAGTTAGTCTAGGGAAGTCGTAAAGGTCTCTCCAACCAAAACAAAACTTCTCACCACGTTAAGCACCAATGTAATTGATAATTTTATCTCTGCAAATCGAAATCTTCAAGGTCAGTTAAATTTATGAATTACCTTCGTAATTATATTGAAATAAGTATTTCGACCATATATGGCACTTCTGTAATGTCCCTTTCATTTATAACACTATCCCGCCACCAAACTCGTAGTGATATTCTTAATGGTTTATTCTTAAGTCGACAAAAACCTTTTAGCTTCACTTTCATACCATGACTCACGTTCATAAAGCAATACGCATTGTTCTAGACTTTTGCATAATCTTACTTTTATATGAGATTTCAGTGTATTTGATTTCCTAAACTTATTCAGCTGTCCATTGTTGTGTCTGCCACTTTTTTTTTAAATCTTGCACTAAACTCCAACTCAAAAGAACTTATATTGGATAATATGAGAGAGGAGGACATGGTTATGTTAGCAAACTTGCCGTCGATTGTGCAATTTCGGTGGACCAATTTTGGTGGGTGTACTGGCAGGTGTTGGGTTGTGGATATATTAATATATGAAACAATTTATCGGAGGGTATGCCCGTTCTCTAGGCCAAAAGTTCAGCAAGAATCCTTCCATCATATCTGCAGAATGTTGTACATTATGTTATTTTGCCTTACTATTGACTAATTTGAATATTCTTGTCAATAACAATGATTTAAATCTTTAATGTGACTTTACATTTATGTGTTAGCAAATTAGTGTTTTTTTTTTTTTTTTACAATCGTAAGATTCCTTTAATTTTTCTAATATAACCTACTACACTTTACCAAACGCTCCCATAAGGAGGCCAATGAATGTAATTGCCTTTGAACACAACCGCACGTTTGTTGTAGACTAGCGTCACATGCTATTTTTCCTTAGATTCGAGTTCGTTCGAGAAAGACGCATATTAGCGGAATTCAAGCGCTGGAACTTTCATTTTTTCTCAGTAAAACTTTTACTTTCTTACATTTTACCTACTTTTCCTTCTTGTTATTACTGCCATCATTATTGTACTGATTTATATACTGCACTAGTAGACATGACAAGAGCTAAAGGAGAATGAGAGATAGAAAAAATGAGAGAGACCTACACCATTTTGATAATAAGGATTTGCAAAGTCGAAAATCCAAATGAAAAAACAAACGAATAAATTATGACTCCCGTGACAGGATTCGAACCCACATCCGGTATATCAGAAGGGGAGTGACGTATAACAAAACAGGGTATA
>NC_089748.1:62941466-62962839 GCF_040412425.1 Macrobrachium rosenbergii
GGATGAATTTCAACATTTATTTTTACAAAAATCTTTGCTGTAGATAAAAACTAAATCAGAAAATGTATAAACACATAAGACTCAATATGATTTGAAGTAGCTTTTATGACATAAGTTGAATGAAATCAAATAATGAATAAATGGTTATGAATCTGAATATTTAATAAGCTGAACATAATAATCTTGACAAAACTTTACGTGACAGAATCTCTAGTAATTCAGAAGGTATATTTCTGAAACAAGGAGCGACACATAGTCCTACATTGCAGTCTTTACACATGAAATACTGTATGTCTGCTGGCCTTCTTGGGTTTCCATGGGATGTATGCAAGAGCACACACGACATCTTAGTCTAGGTCGCGTTGTTTTTCTGTTGAGGGAACTGATCAGGAAAGTGTTTTCCTGTTAGCCGCCTTGGCTGCGTTATTACGGTGCGGTAATTATCTTACAGGTGCTGGAGGGCCTTTCAATCAACTGCAGAACGACTGACTTAGAAAACTGTAAATATGACCTTCTTGCCAGTAACAAATCCATGCAAGTGATGATAAAGTTTACTTAGTATCATATCAAGCAGACGGAAAATAGTTTTATGTACCATCTGTAGGTTTTACGGATACACTTCGCCAGAACTAATAAGTTACGTCGTTCTTGGGTCCACAATCCGCATTTTCTTATTATAGTCAACAACGCATGCAGGTTTTTAAAAATAAATTCCCCTGGTCGACACCTTGCCACAGTCTACCATTATATTTTCATGTACTGAAGATAATATATACACTGTCCTGTTATCCTGCCATTTTAAACCTAATATTCCAGCATTGCAGTTTTGAGACGAAATCTCAGATTTGTTCACATCGCAAGAGGCATAAATTTCCTATTTTTCCGGACTGTTCCACACATGCCTGTTGTTGTCGCCCAAATACTTGAGCATGAACTTTGGGCTGCAATACCAATTATCGAAATACAGGATGTGATGTTTTCCGGAGATGCGAGGGGCCATAAATGCTTTTACTACAGAACCAGATACCCCCTAGATCCTCATCTACCAATATTCTGTATCTTTTCCAGTATAGATTATAAAATCGACAATATAATCTCGTTTTGGCATCACAAAGTTCAAATATTTTCACTCCAATCGACTTCTTTTATCTGAAACGTACCGCTTGGAAACTTAGCCTTCCTAACATTAAACTTTCATCTATGCATAAATCCTGGAAAGGTTGAAATTTTTCCCGGAATTTTCTACGCCCACTGTCGAGCACGGGTTTAATTTTTTTTAGTTTATTATCTGGGCTTGTTTCCTGTGAATTATCAACGAAATGTAGAACCTGTAGAATTTGAAGAAATCTGTCCCTTTACATCAGCCTTCTCTACCTTTTGTCTCAAATGTCTCAAGCGTAGTCCAGTAATCTACGATGATGTTTACTTATATGACATGATCATAATCACACAAAAGGAACCGTATCATTTCCTCCACAGTAACCTGGAGCAAATTCTCGCAAATACTTTGGCACTGCATCTCCTAGCGTATCAACAAGGAATCTCTGATAACGGTCATTCCTTCCAGCAATCAGCCCCATAAATCTCGTTGTCGAAAATTCAAAAATAGTCTACTTCCTTGAATTTTCATTCACATTACATTTCGACGTAAATGCCACTCGCCACTGCTGTCAAATATGAAATCTCTGGCTGAAATTGCTGGCAGCCCACTCCCACTCATCACCTAAGCCATTTGCTGTTCCATTTTCTTTTGACACCTTGGGCTTTCATTTGTAGGTGGTGATTTTTCGTCATTTCTACTCAATGGTTGATATTTCATCACTGTCTCTGTACTTTAGAGACCATAATTATCCATTTATTTCTTCTAAACTGATTCATTTTCATATCCAGAAAATGAGTCGAGAAGGTCTATAAAATAGTTATCCTTGTCAGAGCTCTTCTCTCGATCTGTTATGGTCAACTTCGAGGATGTCGTACCTTGACCCGTCCTCCTGTGACATCTTGATGAAGACTAATGAATTTTAGGGAAACACGTAATTTATGTGAATTCACTGTATGGCAACTGACAGACTGTTACCATATCAAGAAAAAAGAGGCCAGCATTTCAACTTCATCAGTCCTTCACATAAAGGAAATTACCGGTGCTCGTATACGACACAACAGTGTTCCGGCCAGTTTATTAAATGCGTCGTATACGTTACAACCGAAATCAAAGGTTAATGGATACAAAGGCTTGATAACCCCATTAAACGAAAAAGGTCGGGAAAATTCAGTTTATCCTTTTCGTAATTTAATCGTTGCCATTATAAGTCACAAATATCCTTTTGGATACATTTTGTGTTTGATTTCCTTTTCCACCTAAATGCTTTCAGGTATCCGTGACATCATCATAACTAAAGAAACAATCAATAATAAGCTACGGTGAAGGGAATAATAAAATTTCTCTCTCTCTCTCTCTCTCTCTCTCTCTCAATAGGGGTCCAGACAGTTACAAAACTGAATGGAAATAAATGTTCTCGATTAAAAATGTATAAATTTATTCTATTAAACTCCGCTGATTCAGCCATAATTTTTAATGAAACATTTATTTTATTCCGCAAGCATTTCTTTGTTTTAAAAAGTGGAAGAGAAAAATGCTACAATTTTTTTTTCAAATCAACTGTGTGATTCATAGATTTGCAACTAATATTCAGGAAATATTACAGGAATTAATATTAAAGGAAATATTATTTTCTTTCAAACTCTGTTAATCTTTAGTGAAATACGTTGGAGAGATGTTAAGATAAGGTTAATCAGCTATGACAATCAGATTTAGTAAATACTGACAATGCCGGGGATTTACTCAGAAAAATTCAATAGATATGTTGAAGAACATGTAAAGTACCCGTACTCGGCTTCATTACAGTAGACAAAATGGTCGAAAAGAGCACGTGAAAGACAAAACAACCTTGCTATCAGAAAATCGAGAGAGAGAGAGAGAGAGAGAGAGAGAGAGAGAGAGAGAGAGAGAGAATAAACGATGGACGAAGCTGATTTTCTCTTTCTGCTTACCATTCTATTCCTCCTCCTCTTCATTCGTTCCCTCTTCTTTTTCAGTCTGATTTGAAAAAAATGGGAAACTTGGATCAAAAAGCAATCTTGCTGACTCATAAGTAACAAATCAGCTGAGTGAGATCTATTAGTTTTCTGTAAAAGAAAACTGTTGTGCCGGCTTTGTCTGTCCGTCTGCACTTTTTCTGTCCGCCCTCAGATTAAAAACTACTGAGGCTAGAGGGCTGCAAATTGGTATGTTGATCATCCATCCTCCAATCATCAAAACTAGCCTCAGTAGTTTTTATTTTGTTTATGGTTAAAGTTAGCCATAATCGTGCGTCTGGCAATGCCAGAGCAGGCCACCACCGGGCCTTGGTTGAAGTTTCATGGGCCGAGGCTCATATAGCATTATACGGAGACCACCGAATGATAGATCTCCTTTCGGTGGCCTCGATTATACGCTGTACAGAAAAATCGATTGCGCCGAAGAAACTACGGTGCATTTTTTACTTGTTTTATTTTGGAGCCAGTGCGTAATCAATCCACAAAAAAAAAGTATTAGAGCAAACTTGAAAAACGAGGGAAGTGCACACTTGTTGTGGAGAAGAAAAGTGCCGTCAGCCAAAACAAAATACAGTTTGATGAGATCGGTGGTCTCTTGACGATTCAATTGGAAAACAGCTCCGTTAGCAAAGTACTCTTTGATGACAGTACTTCTACAGAGATTTCCTCTTCTGTTTTTTCCCTTCCTCCTTTCTCCTACCCTTCAACTTGTGAAAATAAACAGAATCTTCAAGGATCTGAAATGGGAGAGAAGAAAGCAGAAGTAAGATGAATGATGCCAGGGTGGAAGAGCTAAGTGAGAGTTTGGGAATGTTTCAGGAAGTGACTTTTGAAGGCATAAGGAAAATAATGAAGTTGTAGTAAGGAAAGACCCCAAGAGCTTTTAGGATTACAAGCGAGATGTTGCAGAGCGGTGGTGGTACCGCGAGTGAGTGGCGTGCCAGGGTATGTAAGGTATGCAGGGATGATGGAGAGGTTCTGAAAAAATGGGCGAGTGGAACAACTGTTCTATTGAAAAAAGGTACAAGTAATAAAAGTGCCTGTAACAATTAAAGAGCTATACTTTAAACACGTATACCATGGAAGTTTCTGAGTGGAAAACATGTGGTTTTAGATAAGAAAGGGGGTGTGTAGATTAACAGTTTGTTATGATATAGTTGCTGGAAAACTTTTTATATAATAAAAAAATCTTGTAAGCTGTATACACAGAATCAGTAGACGCAAGGTGGGGGATGTTTAGGAAACAAGGCCAATTAAAAGTTTTTTATGATATATACAGCATGAAGCTTGTGTTTAATTATATAGCCAGAGAATAAGTGGTTTGCAGTTAAGTTGGTGAAACTTAGTAAACTACAAGTACTTATAAAAGAATTTGGAAGTGTTTGCAAGACGAACAAGTAAAGAATGCGCCGAAGTCTCTTCGGCGTATTCGAGTTTTCTGTGCAGTGTATAATGCTGTGTGAAACTCTCAGCCACGGCCCATGAAACTCTTAGCCGGCCGCGGTGGACGGTCTTGCTTCGTTGCCAGACGCACATCACGGCTAAACCTAACCTTAAATAAAATAAAAACTACTTTGGATAGACGGCTGCAATTTGGTATGTTTGATGATTAGAGGGTGGATGATCAACATACCAAGTTGCAGCCCTCTAGACTCAGTAGTTTTTAAGATCTAACGGCGCACAGAAAACGTGCGGATGACAGACAAAGCCATCTCAATAGTTTTATTTTACAGAAAACTAAAAAGTTGATATGAAATAAAAGCAATATCTATAATATTAACAGTAAAGGGATATGACGAAAATAGGCAATGAATGTTCAATTCGGATGGTGGAAGAACCACAGAGGTTAATTCACATAGGTATTTGGGAATAAATGGAAATAAAGATGAAAAGATGAGAGAGATGTATGGAGGGAGTGTTGACCTCCCTCTCTTTTATGGAAATGAAGAGTGGAAATTGAACACGAACGAAAGGAAAAACTTGAAGCTATAATATACTGTTTGAAAGGAATGTGTGTCTTAAAAGATTATATTACATATATATATATATATATATATATATATATATATATATATATATATATATATATATATATATATATATATATATATATATATATACATATATATATGCATATACATATATATACATATACATATATATATATATATATATATATATATATATATATATATATATATATATATATATATATATATATATATATATATATATATATATATATATATATATATATATATATATATATATATATATATATATATATATGGTATGTGACATACAAACAGACAATCGTCTTATTCCAAGAGCATATCGTTTGCTCTCATATAATGGAGGCAATTTAAACCCGCATGACGCAAGAGTGTATCCGAGGATTAAATTACCGAACACTGAAGTCTAAACACAACCGTGATTCTCCATTCATCTGATCCGGGAGATCTGCAAACAAAGGCTCTTTCGGGGAGCAAATTCGTCGGTGTGATTTCACGATACGAAAAATCTCTTGCTCACGGTGCTCCTCGAGTTCGATCAAATTCTCAGATGGGTAAACAGCCGACGAATTCAAGTTATGAGAAATATTAAAAAGGCTTAGACCGGATGAATAATTATGTTGAATTCAAAATGTATATTATTCTTTGTGGGACTTATAATATCTTTTTCAGGTCACCCTTCTCAAGTTTTAAGTGTTGGATTTTTACCAGAGATATGAACCTCTCTCTCTCTCTCTCTCTCTCTCTCTCTCTCTCTCTCTCTCTCTCTCTCTCTCTCTCTCTCTGCTGACAGTAAAACTTCGCTTTTCTGTGAGAAATCTGGGAAAAGTGATACAAAACAGTGAAGTAAAGCAGATCCCGCCATGAGTTTGCTCCTTCGAAACGCCCATAATTTATGTGATAACACACGATTTCTTTTCGTAGAATCTTCTTGCAAATTGCAATGCAAAGAAAATATTATACCTAAGAATAAAATAACTTAAAACAGTAACAACAATTAAAAGTAGAAACTAACAACCCACACCATAAGGCAAATTTAACGTCAACACAATAACGTTAACAGAACAACTATACTGTTTACTGTTATCCCAACAGAATAATAATAATAATAATAATAATAATAATAATAATAATAATAATAATAATGCTAAGAGATTCACAATATCGTGAAAAACAATGTGAAATAAAATTCCACAATTATATAGTAAATATAGTAAATACATTACTATGTAAAATAAACAAAGACTCTCGAACACTTTAACGGTGTTCCTCATCAGTGCTAACGTTAAAATGTAAAGTGAGAAGGTAGTTTTTTTTTTTACTTTTTATAAGAAAACTACCTTCTCACTTTACATTTTAACGTTAGCACTGATGAGGAACACCGTTCAAGTGTTCGAAAGTCTTTGTTTATTTTACATAGTAATATATTTACTACATAACTGAGGATTTTATTACATAATAATAATAATAATAATAATAATAATAATAATAATAATAATAATAATAATAATAATAATAATAATAAGATTTGATTTCAGCTCAAGGCCATATAAATGAAATATACAAAGTAGAGACAACAACATACACACAATCTAGATACATGAGATAACACGATAAGAAAAATGACAATCGGCAATATCCACAGTTGCTAAAGAAGTATAAAAAATAGTATTCATAATGTAAGGAAAAAAAATATTGATATTCCCAAAGACCATGAGAAAAGCTGAAAGCCTGAACTGTTCAAAAGCTTGCAGCCTCGTTCAAATGGGTGTATAAACATACCAACAGATTTCTAGGATATATGTCATTCAAAGAAGAGAAGACAGGCGTAATGTAAAGAGTAAAAATCTTATGAATGTGTTTTCAGGTCAAGGTAACTGAAGGAAAGAAATTCCGGGTTGGATATTTGGATAACCGGTTTACTGTTCCTCCAAACTTCAAGGAGAACTGTAAGCTGATACCAAATGTGGCGATAATCGTGAATCGAATTCTGACCAAGTTTTTAAATCCGCATGTATTTATTAGTAATACGGCAGTTACTGTAGAAGAGCGTGTCTTCGATAAGTTGTGGGCATATAACCTAATAAATACACACAAACATATATATATATATATATATATATATATATATATATATATATATATATATATATATATATATATATATATATATATATATATATATATATATATATATATATATATATATATATATATATATATATATATATATATATATACATATACACACACACACACACCTAAGGGCTCGTTTTTTGTTGACCAGAGATGATTAGCTGTCGCGATCCAAATTGAATTTTACAAGCTAAGAGGTGATTTAACTGTCCAGTTAAACTTTCTGAGGATGAGTGATTATCAAACTCGGCTATCTAAATCTATTGTAATGGTGTGTATGGTTTCGGTTTCCTAATCCTGGAATATTTATTTTGGAACACAGCTGAGCAGTTCACCACAAAACGTTGTTCCCCCTCTCTGTAAGTTACATTCCTGCCTCAATCAGCAGGAAGTTACGAGGAACACGGTCAGTGATTCTTTTTAAATCCACTCAGTGTGTCACATACTACTGCCAGTAAATGACTAAAAAACAAGCAAATAAACAAACTAAATGAAAACATTAACTCCTATTTCTCTAGGGTTTCTAGGTTTTAATACTACCCAGCAGGCTAAGAGTTTTATCTTGGCTACAACTGAAATGTGGAATAGTTAGTCGAGTGCTTTTGTGGAATCTTCAAATCTCCAAATATTTAAGCGAGGAGAAAACTCATTAGTTCTCTTTACAGGAATGAATTTCAGGTGTATCGGTTTCATTTTCTATTGCCTCATATTTATTTACTTATCACCCATTCCGATAACTTCTCTCTCTCTCTCTCTCTCTCTCTCTCTCTCTCTCTCTCTCTCTCTCTCTCTCTCTCTCTGCAGGCTAATTTCCCTTTGGAACACTCTTGGGTCTGTAGTATTTTGACTCCATCCAAGAGTGTTTTCAGCTGACTGAAGATTTGAATAAAGAAAGAAAGGAATAGGTTTTTACTCTCTCCACATTTCGTCAGCAGTGCAGCCAGTCAATAACATCGCAACAAGAGTTCTGTATATTTTAATTGTGATACTCCCACTTCACTGTCTCGCGACTGTAACATTCATCAGTGAAAATGATTTTACAAGATTCCAAAGTGTAAATGGTTATTACAAACCCCTAACCGGAAATGTTTTTACGAAGTGCCTAATGAAAGAACCTTTCTCATTCAGAAATGGAAATATTTCTTATTTTTGATAAAAAAATCGCCCGTTCCTCGAATTCTCTGCTAAAACCCATGATGTGTCACCCCTTTCAAAAATAAATCTGATTGAAGGAAACTGCCAATTAGAGTTTAAATTTGGCTTTGGTGTCATCCACAGGTGGAACCTGAGAAGCTGCAATTCCCTTCGGCAATAACATCGATCATCGAAAGTGTCATCAACAGAAGCAACTGGCGACGCCAGCATGGAGAGAGCCTTTGGTTGACCAAAATAATTTTCGCATTGCTAATAATAATAATAATAATAATAATAATAATAATAATAATTCCACTGTATCATTTCCATCACAAACCTCTCGACAATTCAAGAACAAAAACGCATTATGCGTTCGAAGTCGACCAACAAAATTGCCTATTACTAGGATGTCTCGCTAACCACTACATTTAACCATTTAAAGTTTTTGGATGAGCCTATTTAAGCGGTATTCAACAGTTAAGTTTAAAGCTCTTTGATGAAATCAAATTCATAGGGTGGATAATTTTTTAAAAATTTCTTTAGGATTTCAGTTTTCATAATATCCAAAAGTATTAGGAAATGAAGGATTTAATAAGGCCTTATGGCAATTACAATATTCATAACTGATATATGTAAAAGTTACAGTCAGCAACACAAGTGAAGATACAGTTTTCTTAAATCATCGGACACATTGTTTGATAATGCCACACCTGGCAACTCTAAAAGGGGCGGGGCTTCAAAAGCATCGTGTTTGTTTTTTGCTAGATTTCCAATAACTTTAAACCATAAAGATTCTGCAGAAGTCTTATAATCATTGATACCTGGATGCAGTAACAAACTCTACATAATTCGTTAAAGTTGTTTTGGTAACGTCAGTTCAGAGTAAAATATCGTTCCTCCTTTAAAACCTACACTAAAAACTTACTCATAAGTAATGTCAGGACACTAAAATTAAATAAAATTCATGCGTAACTGGAAACACGATCTTAAATAATGAGAGAAAATGTCTTAAAATTTGGGCAATATCCAATGGAAATAGTGTGGAACAATACAGGAAAGAATGCAATATTATGAGAGAGAGAGATACTTTAATATATTCTTCATGTTCATCACAAACTTAGATATATTTCCCATCAGTACACCAAATCGACTAATAATCAATATAACTAATTCTCTCACTTCCACTATCTACCCATAAGTGTCTAGCTATTCTGTTCCTTTATCATTATACCTTCTAAACTATATACCTTTCCGCCAACCTACCATTCTTCGATCTTTCCGCATGACCAAAGCATCGCAAAACTCTAATCTATTCATTTACTTACCAGACTTTTATCACTTCTATGTAGCTCTATTTTTTCACTCTTTCAGTTCTTCATATGCCACATTTACTGCACAAACAGTGCCTCTCTACATTCAACACTTATTCTTCATTTCCACAAAAAAGAGTGGGCTCAATATGCCAATCATACATTTCAACAATGGCTTCCACAGATACTCCTTATTTTCTATCAATCTTTTGTTCGCATTCTGATTCTGTCCATGATAAACATATTTCTGTGATTCACCTTCTTTCTTATCCTTCCATTATTCCAAATATTTAGTCCTAAATACTTATACGAATCGATTTTGTCATCCTTTCATCATCCAAGTCAGCATTCATTGCTTCGTTCACTCTTACCTTTCATACTTTCACTAGACTGTGCACCTCCTCTTCATTATCCCCACTCAACACGGTGACATTTCGAAACATTAACCATTCCTCACTCCTTTAACGATACATATTTTATAACTCAAAATTGCATCCGCATCCGCTGTCCTTTCTTTGACTTATCGCATCATGACATCCGCAAGATATAAAGATTCCAAGGAGACAATACCAGTTTGTCTGAAACCCACTTTTCAAGCAAACCAGTCACACTCCTTTCTAAGACATATAGCACTTCACTGACATAAAGTCCATCTTCTGAATAATAAAGGTAATAATCAAAAATACCTTTTCACAAGGAATAGGTATATTATATAATACATGCATATAGTCCATATATATATATATATATATATATAATATATATATATATATATATATATATATATATATATATAGATATATATATATATATATATATATATTATATATATATATATATATATATATATATATATATATATATATTTAATATATATATAATTATATATATGTATATATATATATATATATATATATATATATATATATATATATATATATATATATATATATATATATATATATATATATATATATATATATATATATATATATATATATATATATATATATATATATATATGTGTGTGTGTGTGTGTGTGTGTGTGTATATATATATGTAAACATATAATAAATGATATATATATATAAATATATCCGTATAATATATATATATATAGCTAAAATATTATAATGTTAGAGAACCCATAATATAAGAGAACAGCATGAATAACGTCTATGCACCCCATCCCTTTCTGTGCTTATTTCTTTATATGACAAAATACGATAGACAATATATTAATCACGTATATCTTAATTAAGATTATAATCTGTGTGTGTGTGGTGTTCCTTCAACCCCTGAAAACTAAACCGTATAAGGCGTCACTAATGTTAGAGAACCCAAAATAAGAGAACAGCATGAATAACGTCTTACCCCACCCCTTTCTGTGCCTTTCCCTGACAAACACGATAGACAAGCCGTTAACACGTATATCTTAATTAAGATTATAATTAACGCGTCACTCCAAAACCTTAACATAATTCATTGGCGAGTCATTAGGCACTACCCACTCATGGCAAAGCTTTACACAGAATCCATGCATTAGGATCAAAAAAAAAAAAAAAAAAAAATCCTAAATCTTCGTAACAAGGACAACTAATGAAGTATGTAGCTGCGACAAAAATTGAATAACGAAAGTTTATAGAATATACCACCACTATTCGACATGAAAGTCGTCTAATTAAAATAGAGAGAGAGAGAGAGAGAGAGAGAGAGAGAGAGAGAGAGAGAGAGAGAGAGAGAGATATAAATATATATATATATATATATATATATATATATATATATATATATATATATATATATATATATATATATATATATATATATATATATATATATATATACAAGGTTCAGACTTCGTAGAGGTCTGTGGCGCGGGTTCAAATCCGCAGCCGACTGATCAGAGAGGCGGACACTTTGCTATCTGTGTAAACACCCCGAGATTATGTATGTATTCAACGGATAGTTTTGCTTAAAAAGCAAATGGGTGTTACAGACTAAATACACACACAAAACAAAGCCACTCCAACATCTAAAAACATAACAAACATCTCACGTCTCGAACTCTCGACCTACCCGCGCAACAACTTCTCGCTGCTGGGAGAAAGGGCGTTGGGTCTGGTATGATACAGGTACCATACGCTACCGATGTCAGGCAGGGGGAGCGAGAGACTACGGTCTAAGCGATGTCAGGCAGGATAGCCGATCGAGACTACGGTCTACCCACAGCCAAATCAAAAGTCCTTCAAAAATAGGCATATATATATGTATATATATATACAAAAGGCATCGTTATACCCCATACAAATGGGAAAATATATACGTTAAAACAAGACATATATATATATATATATATATATATATATATATATATATATATATATATATATATATATATATATATGTGTATGTTTGTGTTTGTTTTCGTGTAACGGTGCGCAAATGCTAATACCTATGTACCGTTATATCAGACAATTGACATAATTTACTATAGTACATTAAATTAAGTATGAAGCAAAGTGATAGAGAAATTCGTGAGAATATTGAAGCTCATAATAATAGCATAAAAAAATACGTGTTTCTTTTAGGTTGAGAAGAGGAAAACTGTTCACTTTGGTGATGTTCAAATAAAAGAGAACATTCTGAAAAATTTGGGCTGCAACAAATGAACTTCATTTTCTTCTCTTTTGAAAGATATATATATATATATATATATATATATATATATATATATATATATTTATGACTCACGTTGGGATCATACAGGTATCTCAGGTGGAAAGCAAGGGCGTTACCCACTGGGCCATACATATGGGAGAGGATAAAAACAAAGTAATTTTATTTCTAGATAGCTCGTTTTATATTTATGATTCTCTGTAACAAAAGTTTACTAGTGAGAAACGTCCACAGAATTAGTGTTTTGTTAAATATAAATAGAACATTTTCACTACTCTCCTTGGGCTGGATACAACATAATATCCAAGGAACCAACCACTGACTTACGATAAGTAGGACTAAATGATACGGAAAAAGATTAAGAGGAACCATTACGCCAAAAATTTCTCATAAATATTTCCATCCACGTTCCATACACTTTCTTCCTTCGAACTTCTAACGAAGCTCCTCTAAAACACACTCCAGCCACGGAGCTTCTTCCCTGTATAAGCCCTCCCCGCAGTTTCCCTGTCAATATTACTGTCACGTCCTATGCTATCTCAAAATAAAGACTTTCCTTGCATCTCCAAAGGTATGCAAAAGTTATTGCCCTTGCCGCTAAAACAAGAACATCTGAACGGATAGTGGTTGATTCGTTACTTGGGTTCCATGTCTGCAATACTATCAACATTCAAAATACTGTTCGCAAGTAAGAAACGGTTTTGCAAACCCTGTATAACAAGTAAGACAAAGGTCTCACAATTCTGTAGTACAAGATTTGTTGATACAGAGCTCAAAAGCAGCAAGGAAAAAAAAATATAAAAACCTCCCACACTCGTTGACAGTGAAGAAGAAAAGCAAACAGTATAAAAGGAATGTAAAAATAACGAACTAATTTACCGCGTTGGAAAATGTTTCTTTTGTGTTATGGGAAAACACCCTAAAGGTGAAATGTGATATTTTATATGAAGAATGAATCAATGCTGACCGCCCAGAAAAGCCAGGCTCCGCTGGTACATGAGCCTCTTGCACATCCGAAGGGAAGAAAATGATGCTAGCAAACTTATCTCAAAGAACTAACATAAAATTGGAAGGGGAAAATGAGGACGTCATTGGCAGAGAAGCACATGTAAGATATACACTTCAATGGAACAAGAAAAAGAGTCCACAAAAAGAAACACATTTGCCGCCCGAGGAGAAATATTGGAAAAGCTTAAGGCTTTCTGTTTCTTTCGACGTACTCTCTGCAGTGACAACCAACTGAGAGGCAGCGCCTTCATATCGCGAATGCTGCCACTCTGCTTCTCCATTTTTCTCTGTTTTTTCTTTCTTTATTTTTTTTATTTACAAAGTTCAGCGATTTCATAGACAATGCCGTTTTCAGGAAAGGATAATTTAGTTTTACCCGCGCTCGCTTTATTTCCCACGTAAAACTTCTCAAGTTTTACAACAGCGTGTTCGCTAAGATCATTTTTATTTTCCAAAGAAGGCTAAAATAAATATGAAAACAAAATCACAATAAAACACTAAAGGAAAATTAGGAAAAAAAATGGTAACAGACAAAGATGTTATAACTGGAAGATGAAAGGCTATGATAAAGCTAATTTACGGATAGCCTACAATAACGAAGTACTATAAACCTCATGAAAATAATGAAGTGGTGTATTTCATTCAGTCATCTCTATTCGTCATGGAAAGTATTTTAAATTTATTATTTTTTCCAAAGAGATAAATATTGACCAATTGTAACATGCATTTAAGAGGTCCAGGTATCAAGCTGAACTTGCTTGGATCATAAAAGCTCTTCCCATAAAAAGCTCTTCCCAAAATAAAACCAACAACATTTCGTCCAGAAGTTACATTCGAAGGAGTCAATGAAGTTAACTCAACCTCTGAATGTCAAAGGGAAAACTTCAGTGGTAAGAGAAGGATTTATGTGGCGACAGCGAAACTTCATAAGTGAAATTTGGTTCAAAAGGTGAACGTCATCTTGAATTTTAATTCCTTTCACTTTCAGTTGTCTCTTATAGTCGTATCAGCTCAACATACCGAAAAAAAGTCAGTGAGGATGAAGTTAGTCTAGGGAAGTCGTAAAGGTCTCTCCAACCAGAACAAAACTTCTCACCACGTTAAGCAACAATGTAATTTATAATTTTATCTCTGCAAATCGAAATCTTCAAGGTCAGTTAAATTTATGAATTACCTTCGTAATTATGTTGAAATCAGTATCTCGACCATATATGACACTTCTGTAATGTCCCTTTCATTTATAACACTATCCCGCTATCAAACTCGTAGTGATACTCTTAATGGTTTATTCTTAAGTCGACAAAAACCTTTTAGCTTCACTTTCATACCATGATTCACGTCCATAAAGCAATACGTATCGTTCTAGACTTGTGCATAATCTTACTTTCATATGAAATTTCAGTGTATTTGATTTCATAAACTTATTCAGTTGTCCATTGTTGTATCTGCCACTTTTTTTTTAAATCTTGCACTAAACTCCAACTCAAAGAACTTATACTGGATAATGAGAGAGAGAGAGAGAGAGAGAGAGAGAGAGAGAGAGAGAGAGAGAGAGACGTTGGAATGGAGGACAGGGTTATGTTAGCAAACTTGCCGTCAAAATGCAATTTCGGTGGACCAATTTTGGTGGGCGTACTGGCAGGTGTTGGGTTGTGGATATTAATATATGAAACAATTTATCGGAGGGTATGCGCGTTCTCTAGGCCAAAAGTTCAGCAAGAATCCTTCCATCATATCTGCAGAATGTTGTACCTTATGTTATTTTGCCTTACTAATTGACTAATTTGAATTTTCTTGTCAATAACAATGATTTAAATCTTTTATGTGACTTTACATTTATGTGTTAGCAAATTAGAGTTTTTTTTACATTCGTAAGATTCATTAATTTTTCTAATATAACCTATTACACTTTACCAAACGCTCCCATAAGGAGGCCAACGAATGTAATTGCCTTTGAACAGAACCGCACGTTTGTCATAGATTAGCGTAACACGCCGTTTTTCCTTAGATTGGAGTTCGTTCGAGAAAGACGCATATCAGCGGAATTCAAGAGCTGGAACTTTCATTTTTGTCAGTAAAACTTTTACTTTCTTACATTTTACCTAATTTTCCTTCTTGTTATTACTGCCATTATTATTGTACTGATTTATATACTCGCACTAGTAGACATGACAAAAGCTAAAGGAGAATGAGAGATAGATAGAAAATGAGAAAGACCTACACCACTTTGATAATACGGATTTGCGAAGTCGAAGATCCAAATGAAAAAACAAACAAATAAATTATGACTCCCGTGACAGGATTCGAACCCACATCCGATGTATCAGAAAGGGAGTGACGTGTAACAAAACAGGGGCTATACAGCTGCTATCAATTTAATCTGTACTGGAGAGAGAGAGAGAGAGAGAGAGAGAGAGAGAGAGAGAGAGGAGAGAGTGGACGATAAGACCAATACCGAGTGAGACTCATTAGGACATTGCCACTCCGGACCTGGCGTTCAGTGACAGGAGGAAGAGTGGTAATAGATAATGTTAATGAATATCTCAAGTGATTAAACGCCCTTCTCCATAGTGCACTCAAAGGACGTTCAAGGGTTGTTCAACCCATGTTTTTAGAATTTGATCACAGAAAAGAGGGTCGTTATCAAGATGGAGTCAGAGATATAACAGAGGAAAAAGGAGATGAATAGGACGATAAGCTGGGGACCACTACCGGTTTTTTTCAGCAACTTTTTTATCAAAGCATCGGATAAAGCTGAAAGTTGGCAAGTGACGAAGGAGAACTGTTTTGGAGGACATTGCCACAGACCGGACCTGTGACGTTCAGTGACAGGAGGAAGAGTGGTAATAGGATAATGTTAGATGAATATCTCAAGATTTGAGTAAACGCCCTTCTCCATAGATGGCACTAGTGACAACACTCAAAGGACGTTCATGAAGGTTGTTCAACCCATGTTTTTAGAATTCGATACCTGATGCCTGGAGGTCTATTAAAACACAGTGATTATAACAATTGGCATAATGGAATATTTTCAATATAATGATTTGATTGAATGCGTTATCAAGGCTAGTGGCTGGTATACAAGCCTGAGGGAAATGATAAAAACCAAGAAAAATTGGAATCGACTGTCACAATGGGGTACAAAAGATTCATCGAATATAACAGATTTAAAACTTCTTGAATTACAGCTGCAAATAAAATCAGTTAGAATAAACAAAATGGATTGTCATTGCCAACATCTTAAAAAAATATGAATTAGGTTACGAATATCAAGAAAATTGCTAACTTAACAACTGCTGGGGACCTAATAGTAAAGAAAAACCCACAGTCCACTGACTTCTCATTATTCTCCGAGTTAAAATACCCAATTGGAATGGACTTTAAATTTATAATCTCTACTGCTCCCAATTCCTTTATCACTGAAAATCATTAAATGCAAACTTAAACCTCGAAATCATAAGAACGAAAGAAAATCTTCTTTAAGGAGCTTCAAAAACCAAGATGTTCTACTAAAACATAATTTCCTTCCTAATCTACTCATTTTCCATTCATAAAAATAGAAGATGATTAACATAGTTGAAAAAACTCACATTTCCCAGTTAAAATGTCCCTACCATACAAGTATCCTTTTGTCCCATGATAGGTGTTATTCTATTAATAGACGATGATTAACATTTCCCGTAAAATGTCCCTACCATACAAGTATCCTTTTGTCCCATGATAGGTGTTATTCTATTAATACCCTTTCTTGTCTTCAACCTCAGCTTTGAATCGTTTGTTAAGGTGATGTTCCACCTTTCATAACCAGAATGAATCTTCATAAGGTTTAAAGGCAATGTAAGTCACTGCGAGTAAAAGTAGTTATTGAGTTACACAATATAACTGAACTAACTGCTCTCTTACGGTATCTAAAAACAATTTCAAATTAACAGCCAAGGGTATTTTTTAATTAAAAAATACACGGATATCCACGGAAATATCTTGTCGCTTCGAAAAACCATGCAATGAATAACCTATTCTTGCAGAGGTCGCTGGTATTGTGTTAGTGTCATGGAATGCCACTCAGGTGCCGCGGGTTCGAGTCTCCCCCAGGGCAATAAAAAATCATTGGCTCTGTATCATGATCAGTGACTGCTGCAGTGTGGGGTCTGCGGTGGGAGGTTGAAACCAACATTCTTTGGAAGCTGGAATTGCAAGTCAATGGCCCTTGTGTGCTTATTCCATGTGAATAGGTTTGATCTACTGAAGTAATAATAATAATACAATCAAGATGATAAAAAGGGCAGAGATCGAGGATGATGATGATGATGGTGATAATGACCATTATTATATAATTGTATAAAAAATGTTATATCTTGAACACAGAAAAAATGCCTTGAAAATAATGAGATCTCTTATTCTGTAATTAATAAATTAGAGGTCAAACCATTACACTTAAGTGAACCTCGGAATTCATGTGCGTAATTATGATAATAATTCGTTGTCAAATTAAGCAGCATTTCGTAAGCAGCATTTCGTGGATCGCTGGCTGCAGCCTGCCTCACTTCAGGTTGCTGAGACTGTCTGCAGTTTCAATTGTACAGAGGAAAGTGACTGCAGCTTAAGACAATATTTAAAAAAAAAAAAAAAAAACAATACTGCTATTAATATCAAACACTCAGACCATTCTCTACCTCAACTACTGTAAACAATTTTAATGATATCAGCGTCATACAAAGGAGAACTTGGTGTACACTGGATAATATTTCGTTAAATTTAATCATTTAAACAAATGTGACCTAAAGCTTTTCTTGAACCCAAGAGAAATAACTGAAAAGTGCATCTGCTCCGGTATGGACTCTATCTAAATATGTAAATGGTCAAAGTCTACTGTTTATTATGGTTTTTCAAGGCCCATGTTCGAATCCTCGCCTGGGCAGATGCAATAACCAGTTAATAATTGCCCTTGGGCGTAAGTTATTCCCAAGGAATAGTGAATTCGATATTAAATATTTGTGGTAACTTATTCATAATACTACATATGTACGCTCGTCTGAACAGAACTATACATACACACCGGCATTCAGAAACACGTAATCAAAGTCCTTGATTATTCTCTTTATTGGCCTTTGAAGCAAATAGCAAGGTAAAATTAAATTCCGGCATGGAGTAATTTCATCATTGGTGTTTGATTCTGCTTCAGCTTTGATTTTTATTTTTTTTTATTCAAGTGACAGTACTGCTAGAGGAAAGCAGACAACGTCAACTCACTTTTCTCTCACTCGAAGCTGTAATTTAATTTTCGTCCTTTATAATGTGCGCCGAGATGAACTGATTACGGGCGCCGAAAGCAATTAGATATAATGATAGAATCATAAGGCTTTGCTCCATCGTAAGAGCAGTAAAAGCTAATGAGCCTGAAAAGTAATAACATAAAGAAAATCTCCCCTTTCCTTGGTGCTACGAAGAAAGAATAACAAGATATGATAAAAAAAACCTTTGTCTTGAAATAACGTCCCAAATGTGCATTACCTTTTCGGATTTTACATTCTGGATGCAAGTGTTATGATCTGACTGTGATTGCAGTTGTTTTCCTCGGCATTTTTTTTGTTTTACCTCTTTTGGTGGACAATGTTTTGGAGTGTGATGTTATTCAACTGTACGGTTTGCTTGCATACATCAGGATGTAATCAGTTACATAACTAAATAAAAAAAGTTTTGACTGCTGCTGTAAATACGTTGAAAAGTAAACATATCGCAGCATCGAAGTACTGTTCTATCAGCGTCTTCAAATACGATATGAATAACACCCCCAGTGAACTCGTAAACGATTACGTCTTCGTATTTTCCACTAACAACTTATTATTTGGGTGTAGAAGAACAAGGAATTTCCTTCCACATGCACACAGTTTGTATCATCTGCTTAATATTACAACTCATGAACCTGAGTAAAAATAAGATTTGAGCTGTCCGCTAGGGGTACGGGGGAAGCCGAGGTTTATAATACGTAAGTTACCAGGGAAGTTTGGGAGAAGTTAGCTCTTCAGAGGGAGCCCAAGACACAGATGAGAAAGGGAGAGATCTCACTAACTTGCTTTTGATAGTACTGCTGCAACTTAGCTCGAAGAAGACCCACTCGGTTCAAGTTATAAAGATACAAAGTTACATTCAGTGTCAAGATATGTCATTCTGCTCCTGAGTAAGGAACATTATTTCGTCAAAGATACGACAGGAGTTGGGAAACTTTAAAATTCCTGGAGAACAATAGTTCGGAGAGAATAATGGTGCAGGCGCATTGCTAGGACTAAAAATCAACATTCAGGGTTTTTTCATATTTATAATTGTATATATACAAGCATATATATTCACACACAATGTACATTAAACGGATGTGTAGCACAGTGACGTTATGTACAGCTGAGGAGAGTCAAAGAAAACAAGAAATAGGCCTCCCTGTTTTCCTCCTTTTATTTTCACTTACAACATTATTCTAAGAATTCTTTTGGTTGTGTCTGAAGGGGTTCTATCTGTGTAAAATACGGGAGTCAGGGAAGACGAACAAAGACGGAAACAGCCACGGGTTCTTGAAATCAGAGGATTTCTGGTTCACAGAGTACTTGCTGGAGTACACAGAGTACAGGTAGGGGCCTACTGTGTGTTATGAAACCGCCTGACCGAGAAACTCTATCCTTGGGCTCTCTGTAAAGTGACAATATCCTTGTGTTGACGACAGCGCGCAGCGGCAGGATCGCCGTCTGCAGCGAATGGAAGTAAGATCGAATGATGAAAGTAAATGCGTCACTGACTACATGAATTCCTCCTGATTCAACCCTATTGAGGAGGAGGACATATAATTTTTAACAAGAAGATATGAGAAGGACACTGTTTACAGGGACAAGTACCTTCAGCATAAAGCTTTGAAAAGCCTTATCTTAAAAGCAGAAATAACAATTTCACTATGAAATTTTTCCATAGACAGGTATGAAGTAACCTGAACGTTCAAAATATTCATAGAAGAGGAAGGTTAGTTGTCATAAAAAAAAAACAAAGAATAAATATAATAGAGGAACAATGTATATTAACAGAAAAAGTATGTTAACCAATTAGATATATGTGTATCTAACGTGGATAATTTCGCTATATTTACATATATCTGTAAACTAATTGACCAAAAATGAGATGAGTGTATAGGCCTACTGCTAAATATCTTGAAGATAAAGAAAGTATGAACAAAAAAGATGTAAAAAAATTTAAAACAACTTTTATTAAGATGCGCTAAAAAGTAAACAATACGTTTTTGAGACACTGGATTTCATACAATTAATCATGTCTAATGTAGACATGATTAATTGTAAGAAATCCTAGTATGTCTCAAAAAATTATTTTTTACTTTTTAGTGCATTTTAATAAAAGCGTGTTTACAAACTTTTTATATATTTTTATAACTTTTTTGTTCATACTTTATCTTCATGATATTTAGCAGTATATACTCATTCATTTTTGGGTCAATTAGTTTTATAAATATATGTAAATATGACGAAATTACCCACGTTAGATACATATATATCTAACTGGTTAACAGACTATTTCTGCTAATATATTTATTATTTATTTTTTTAATGACAGCTAAACCTCCTTCTATGAATATTTTGAACGTACAGGTTACTTCATATCTGACTATGGAAAATTTCATAGTGACATTGTTATTTCTGCTTAGAATGTGATATCCTGTCAAGCCAAAGAGGTTTTGAAAAATCCTTAGAGTTATTAATTTATTCTACCGAATTTCATACAAATCCTGAGATACTGGGAGAGGTCACTGTAGGGTCACTAGAGGTCACTGCTGACCCACTGATCATGTAAGGTTATATTGTCACCAGAATTGAGTAACCATGCAAAATTTCAAGCCCATCGGACGAAGGGAACAGGTCGAAAATTGAATTACAAGTTTTGACCCAACCAGACAGACAGACAGACAGATGCAGAAGTCAAGTTAAATAAAAGCAAGTAAAAAGAAAA
>NC_089748.1:62963339-62988313 GCF_040412425.1 Macrobrachium rosenbergii
TTTCATGTGCGTAGTTTCTTATTGTGCACGATTCCGATAAGGATGATCTTTATATAATTTTTTTATGTTTTTTATTGTCCTGATTCTAGAATTCGTCTGATTGGCTTATGCCTATTTAGTTTTTATACGGTTCATTTCAAAGTAGGCTAAAGTAATCGTCAAAGGATATACTTTTAACTTGCAACGCAAGTTTTGATTAAAATTAGAGAGAGAGAGAGAGAGAGAGCAGGGATGGAAAATGCGCCCGCACACACAAACAGGCAGACAGACTGAAGTCGTCATTTTAGTGCGTTGATTTTAACACAGAATATTTACTTACCAATCTTGGCTGTTGTCAGAGAATTATGAAATTGGAAATATTTGTTGAAAATGTAACAATTCTCAATATGATCTTGACATATGCAGAGTAATGTGATGAATAGTTCATTATTTGGAATTATTTTCATAGCGACACTGCCATCTTCTGTGGTGTCACATCATACTGGCAATTTTGCATTCGAATGCATATTCAGCGAAGGAAGGTTGGTCTTTCGAAATAGACTTCTTTGCCAGAAGTTAAATGGGAAAAGTTTCATGGTAAAAGCAGTAGTTTTGGTTTAGAAGTTAAACTTTAATCTCCTTCCAGTTTTTTAATGAGGCACTGAGGAGAAAGATGATTGTCCTTCATGTTCTTTTTTTTTTTTTTTCTTTTCTTTCCTTCTTATTCCAAATAACATTTAAAACAGAAACTGGAAAACTTTTACTTGTATCCGTTCCTTTAGGATATTGACATAATCAATCTCGCGATGTGAATCAAATTGCTTTGGGATTTTATGCGCTTGTATAACTTCATGCTTATGTTTGATGGATATGGGATTAATTCAGTTATAGACACAATTGACAAGGGAAATCATTTGATCATTTTGAATAACAGGCATTACTGAATCTTTGAAAGATATATTTATTGATGTATACTCTGTCATAAATCATTCTTGAATCTTTTTATATAACAAAATATTTACAAAAACATTTTCAACTCGAACTCAGTTAGAGATCCGTACAAGTACAAACTGACAAGAACAACGTATTTTACCAACATTTTACTAGAACAGTTAACAGAGAGTTTTGGCAGGGTAGCTGACGATTCTCAAGAACGTAACGAACTTTTAGAGAATAAATTCATTCTTTATTGCAAAGGTAAAAGGGCTCCTTCAACTGAATAAACCCTTTCATTTTGTAAAAATAAAAACCTCATTTTGTAAAAAAATATAATTTTATATATATATAATATATATATATATATATATATATATATATATATATATATATATATATATATATATATATATATATATATATATATATATATATATATATATATATATATATATATATATATATATATATATATATATATATATATATATATATATATATATATATATATATATCACAGCAAATCATAAACTCGGAACTATGTATTACCGGATCTAATAATAAATTCACTTAAGTTTTGATCAACTTCAGGTCCATATCCCTCTTATGACAGCATCCAGTTAGGGCAAACAGAACACTACCCTAGAAAATACTCAGTAATACAAATCTAGTTTCAATAAGTAAACCCATCAATCACAACTTTCCGCTACCGGTCATTGGACAAGTGTGAAGTAGATCCTGTATATAGCCTCCAATTAAATTGCGAGACCTTATATGTGATAGGTTTATGGTTTAACAGATCAATAGAAATGGGTGAGTTTGAACAGGTCTGTTCAATTCTGTTGTCAAGGTTACCTCGACCGAGAACAGATGCATCAAAAATGTCATTCCAAGTAGCAAACTGCTTCATGTACGCATTCCGGCGGTCAGGACCGAAAAATTTAGATTCAAGCTGTGCAATTATATAGGTTTTTCGGTATCCTTGGAGAGCAGTGGCCGAAGGTTTTTTAGTTTGCAATGATTGCATTCAGTATTTTTATCACTCGTTGGAGTAAGAACATTCTATATTATTTTAGCCTATGTAAGAAAATGCTGGATTTGTTAGTAAGTATTTAGACGTCATTTTCATAAGCAGGAAATTTTCACCTGAAGCTTCACCCAACCTAAATTGGCTCGACCAAGATCTTTTTAAGGTCCATTTAAATAAAAACAACAATGCTCAGGATGACGACAAGCACTAGGAAGAAGGGTGTCAAAGGAATAGTGCTTAGCCTCATAGGCTTTATGTTTTGTTGTAACGGTTGCTGAATAGTCTTCAATCATAAAGAAATAAGGAAGATGTAGTAGATAGTACATAAACATCGATTATTTTAAATTTGCCCTCTAAGAATAACGCTGGAAAAGTTTTATCATGTCTTCCAGCAATCCTATGAATTATGTTGGCTCAAGACAAAGTTCTACAATACATATGGCATGAGAATTTATAAAGGGTGATGTCTAATTCAAATTCTAATTGAAATTCTTATGGCGAAATTTAAATCTTGTGATTCCGTCTTATTCAATTTCTTGAGGGAATGAAGGTTAGTACTAATTTTACATTTGTCTATAGTACTTTGATCAATTTTTATGCCTTCCACTAGCGAAAATTTAGCAGAACAATTTTAATTGACTTTGGTATTGTGAACATTTTGATTAATTGTGACGCTCGTCGCTTAAGCACAACATTCAAAGGCACCAGTGAAATCACAAACATAAGCACCAGTTATGACAGAAATGCTTGTTAATGCTGGGTCTTCTACGTCGCAGAATTTGTAACGAGTCTGTTTCTTTGTCGGCTTGAGGCACCTCTGGACATCCACAGAATTCCCAAACACGTTGGACAGATTTCCCATTTTGCTCAGTGACATTTGAGCAAAGTCAGACATTTTGCTTAGCTCTGAAGTTACTAGAGACAATTAACGATGGTTTACGTAAGTGCAGTGTGCCTAACCGTTATCCTGCAATTCAGCAGCCATTGTAAATTTTCGTTTACTACTTAATATTGAGTTCCTTTCAATTGACAACAACTTCCTGAAAGGAGTTATTGCGCTGGGCTTGGAACTTATAACCGAAAAAGACCAAGGAGGCTTGTATAAAATCAAGGGATTGGGAATAGTAAAAACAGTTTCTTGGGGCTCTCAGCTTCATTTAAGTCATTCTTCCGTACAAATCAAGTGAAGAATTAATTTCGTTAATAGCGGACTTATAGCACTAGTCAGGGCGCCTCTTCCCTCATTTATTCTGTGTAAACCCCAAATTTACGGACTGCTTGGATTAGTGGCTTTTTTTGTGTGTGCTGCCATGTTTGGGAATAATCTACCCTTTTTTTTTAAATGAAATGAATTTTCATACTTTAAAAAGGAAGGTTTGTCACTTCTTCGTTCCAGTTTTCTTTTTCCCTTCGGCTACAAATTTGGCTGGTTAAGGACTTTTATTTCCACTCTATTGGCGGTTCACTAAACAAACTGTTTTTAAGAAAGAAATTAGAGCGAAGTCTAAGATTAAATGATGCAAAAAGAGTACGGAAGGAAGACTCTATAGCCTCTATGTTTAGTACAATATACCACTGATGTTGTCACTAGAGAGAGAGAGAGAGAGAGAGAGAGAGAGAGAGAGAGAGAGAGAGAGAGAACCTCATAAAGGAAAAAGAAAAAGGTTGGTAACACCAGCCATAATGAAAAAGGTTGCCATTCGTTATAGCCAAGTGGGCTGTTGTGTTTTTGCCATTACTCTGGTAGGAGTTTAATCCTGCAGTGACAAATTAATCTCTCTCTCTCTCTCTCTCTCTCTCTCTCTCTCTCTCTCTCTCTCTCTCTCTCTCTTGGTAGCCTAGTAGCAAGAATGTGCACAAGAGAAGGATTATCCTTGACTGGGTTGGATTTTATATTTTTCTAAGCAGATACTCCCCTAATGAATCTTTTGTGCCAATCTCTCATGTGGCATTTAAATTTGTCACTTTCGTTTACTTTCATATTTTCTTGAGAATATATTGAAGGAATTTAATTTTTTAAAATTAATTTGCGTATCATTATAGTTGAAGGACGTCATTTTACAGGGTTAATTAAGAAGTAAATTGTTTCATTTTTCTTAAGTACTCCCTGTTAAAGCTTAAATTGTTTAATTTTTCTTAAGTACTCCCTCTTGAAGCTGTAAGTATTCATCTTAACCACTTACAAAATTCATTCCTCTTGATCTCTATTTATGGATTGTATCTTCTTGCCTATTGGAAATCTTTCTGTCCTTTCCAGTTGAATTTGCTTTCGCTATATAACCCACAGACATGAGACTGCTTTTCGCCATTGAAAAGAAAAGTACCCATGAGTTAAAATTAATATTAAAACCCCAATAAAAGGAAGGAACAAAGGACAACAGTAAGAGAAATAGAAGGCTACAGAAGCATTTTCCCCGGCACTGTGACGTCACCCAGGAGTTATGGAGTTGGAAGCGTTCCCTCTGGCATAAACTTCCATCCGACACCAATGCCATTGTGGGAGCTCGTTCACAGGCGACCCAGCGAGCTCTTTTAACGACCTGAACAGCATTTTCTGCCGGACAACGGTCCTTTCAGATTGCTGCCGCTATAATTTAACACGAAGTTCAGAGTTCAATGATATGGTACTGCAATCGTAAAGAATGGGGGAAAGAGTGGTTATTGCCTTAGGATCGTCAAAGACCCTCCCATTACCCACCTGATAGTGTGATGTTAATCGCATGTGTTACGAGCAATCAAATCTCCTCTCGAGCCTGGGTTTACACGCACACACAATAGTAATACACACACACACACACACACACACACACACACACACACACACATATATATATATATATATATATATATATATATATATATATATATATATATATATATATATATATATATATATATATGTGTGTGTGTGTGTATATACACATACACACACACACACACACACACACACACACACACACATATATATATATATATATATATATATATATATATATATATATATATATATATATATATATATATATATATATATATATATATATATATATATACATATATATATATATATGTATGTATATATTATATTTATATTTGTATGTGTATGTATACATTTGTGTATATTTATATTTGTGTACACACACACACACACACACACACACTTGCCCAATCTCTCGTCTCTCAACACGTAGAACACAGTAAACTTTTTCAGCTCCAGGGTATTTCTGTTCGACTTTTTCCTTAGCGTCCTTCCATGGACCTCATTCTCCATGGATATTTTCTTTTTGGCTTTTCTTCCCATGGTTTTCAGGCTACTTGAGTCTACTGGATATTATGTTTTCTCTTCTGATAGGTCTTAAAAAGTTTCTCTACTCCTTTTATTACGGGCATGAGCCATACACTTAGAGATTTTTTGTCAGTAATAATTCTTGTATTTTGCCTCTGCCTATATGGCTTATATTGTCATCACTACCAACGTGTGGGTTAATGTTAGATTTTTGAGAAAGTCAAAAAGAAAGCCTCAGGAAAGGACTCTAGCATGATTTCATATTGAACATGTAACGTAATTGCGCTGCTTAGCCACTCAGTAATTTTCCTGCCTACTGAAAACTTCGTGTTCATCTGTGATTCCATCAATTTTCAGCTTGGCATCCACTTACGCAAGTATAGCCATCATTTACAGGCTGCTCTAGTAGCAGAGCCCGTGCCGGCATTAGTCGAGGTAATCTACTCTGGAAAGTGAAAAGCCAGTAATGAGAAATCAAGGGAGGACGAGTCTAAAGTTGAATACAGAAGAGATATCAATCATTATATTAATTTTTCTTTGTAAATTGATGTAACTTTCATTTAAAGTTTTCTTTTTTTGGTCATCTGGTAAATCTTTTTTTAAGGGAAATTTAAGAATCCTAGACACCTCAGTATTTTAAGGCGTTATCCCTTCACTAACGTTGTTTTACAAGTAGAATTTTCAAATATCGTTTTAGCAGCCCGTTATTATTCAGAATTGAAATCTACTTAACATTTTATGACGTAAATTCAAAGTGCTAAATCCTTATTTAGGACTCTACTATAAAATTCTGTAATCGACGGAAATATATACCGTACAGCTTATAATGTTCATTCTTACTAATAAAGTATCTTTGTTACTCGGGTATATTAAAATATGGTTACTCAAAAATGATTAAGAATTATCGTATGCTAAAAGTAAACAAAAATATTTGGCATGTTTTTAACATATTTTTTTTCGTTTCCTCTTTATCTCTATCACTTTCAAGCAAAATCTTTCTGCGAACCAATTTGCCCGTGGCCCATATCTCAGCCCAAATGAGGTCGGGACTGAATCATTTTGTCATGGTCGGTCGGGGCACTAAGTAGATTCCTAAAAAGTTTTTTAATCATGAAAAGTAAAAGTATCATCCTACTCCACATCTCGCTCTCTCCCTCTCTACCTTACCTCGTCTGCCTGTCTGCCTGTTTATTTTACACATATATACAACGCCGATAATTTTATAAGCATAATGAAAAACCTGGCGCAAAATGTTAAACAGGTAAACCAAAAATAAATTAATAAAAAAAAACTTTCTCGTGAAATACAAAATTATAAGCAAAATCTACTAAAATGGTAGAATTTTACCCTCTCTCTCTCTCTCTCTCTCTCTCTCTCTCTCTCTCTCTCTCTCTCTCTCTCTCTCTCTCTTTTACACATACATGCAAACTCATATACAAAGAAAAACCTAGCACTTAGTGCTCAAACAGGAAAAAACTATTTCTAAAGGACTAAATTCTTACTTTTCTTTCACTGTTTTTCTTTCGGTATTAGAATTAGAATAAGATTAAAAAAAAATAACGCACATCTCTATGTAAGAAGGATGTAAATCAGTATGGGTCGCAGTTAGGAGACTAAAACAATACAAGAGTAATAAAATAGTATGATGTCTTCGTCCTATTTAAATCGGTTAAGGAGGAAATATACCGAATAATGATAAACAAACAAATTAAGCCGGATACAAACGACGTATAACATCGAAGACGCAACGAAATGTTGATGTTTTTTTTATACCTTTTTCATGACTGACGTTTAGTTTATCATGTATTCATTTTCACATAGACTGAGCTTCTCTAGATAATCGCTGAACTTAAGAAAAATACTTAGCTAAATTTGAATTGCTCGCAGGCACTTGATGAATGTTGTTGATTACCACGAATCGTTACAGGTCTTGATAGCTTACAGGAATGCTTCTTCCCACATGTTACTAATGCCTCTCTTGCGTTATCTTCTGGCTTGATTTATTCAGTTGTTAAACTGTCACGTCGCCTACTGCCGTCACAGTTTGTCTTCCAGTAACTCTGTTAAACTCAAGCAAGTTTGTCCCACTTCTTTAGTGCCGGTATTTCATTTCCTCGCGAGGCATGCAAAGCAGAATTTTACCGAATTAAGATGTAAATATTGCCTGAATAATTAACAATTCTGTTCGGAAACTTGCTCCTTTTTTGTGAAAACCGAACACATATTTTACCTGAAAGACCAAAACTCATCTACCAATCCCAAGTAATGGTTAATCCGTCAAGACGTCTGCCTTTCGTGTTCTTGGCTAGGAGAAGCGAGAAGGCTATATATATGATAATTCCCCGCAACTCTGAGCTCTGTCCTCCTTTGTTTCAAGTGACGCGACACTGATGCCATAACAAATGGATTTTGAAATATGCATGGCGAAGCCACAGGTTCCTTCTGATTATGGACGTTTGGCTGTTTGCTTGCATGTTCTCCCTTACCCCGTCCCCTGTCTCTGCTTCCATGGCCTTCACTGACATCTTGTTTCATCGAACGTGGCTGATGACTGTGTTTATCACAGAGTCTATTCATAACACACAATGATAGGAGTTTCTGCATTACAATTCCTTCTCTGAATGCTTGTGCACGAGTTGTGGATATAGTTTTAATTGTCAATAGTGGAAATATATGAATAGCTGGCTACAACACTTTTTATTGTCTGTTTTTCTTCATAATACTGTATATTGAAAGGGCCATCATTGTTTAGATGCACTTAAGGTTTTTTTCCGAAATGCTTTGACGCTGTGATCGATTCTCTCTACTTTTCACAATAGTAACTAGTATGATTTCTAGCCGCAAAACTTTGGAGCTAACATATTACTTAATTCAGCACTTTTCTATTTCAGTAATTGTCCAAAAATATACAAGAATTTCCTTTAGTAAGCCGCCTTCTTCCGTGTGACAAGTATTTCATAAAGGAAGATAGATAACAATCACTTTATGCGACTGAAACAACACATTGACCAAAATATATTATTTCTGTTTTGATGAGACACTATTGACTTTAGCAAGATGGAAAGCAAAGTCTACGATTTTGTTCACATGCGAAATGATACTTCAAAAGGGTAACAAACAGCTGTGTAAGCTGAGAAACAAGCCACCCGTTCCAGGATTCCCTAAACACGATTATCTTGCTCTGCAAATAAGATCCTAACTGTTCTCTTTACTCTGGTGAATTAAATTGCCTATTTGTCTCATACACTAACAAACTAGCACAGATCGTGTTTGTTTGACTGTTAGTCGATTTCAAGAAGTGTCAAGGCGATACTTTTGCAAGTGCAAGAGTATGTTATAAGTTTACTTACTGCAATAATCCTTATATTTAAAGCCTTGCAGAATTACGTCAGCTTAATATTTCTGGCGGGTGTCATTGCTGCAGTTATATCTATTATCACAACCTTTTAGTCTTTAGCGCAGTTTTGGACTGATGATAGTAGAGTTCTTCATACACCTCTGATTTACGTCTTCACAGTTCTTAACATGTTTTCAGATGATTAATTACATACAATTTGAACTCACAGTTATCTGCTTTCACTTCGCCATTTAATCCCGGGCAAGTTATTGAAAAAAAAAAAAATTAATCGCCATCCTACCAACTAGCCATTTCAAATGTAGCATTTTTTTTTTTAAATCCTGAAAACGAGAAAAAGATACTTGAGCAAAATCCGGCTAGAAAAGGGGAGAACTTTAAAGTTTCTAAGAAAATTTGAGATTGGTTCTTGCCTCACCAAAAGATAACACCGGATTCCCACCTTTGTTGTTATGATCAACCAAGTTGTGGAATTAGGGATAATGGTAGAGCCTGATAAAGGTTTGACACGAGAGGAGGAAAATGGATAAGGAACCGAAGAGATGACCAGTTATGTAAGCGAGAGGAATAAGAAAAAAATGACAGGGATAGAAGGATATGGGGAGTAACAAAAAAAGCGGAAATGGTACTGAGTTTCGCGGGATGATTCAAAAGAAAGTATCGTTATAATAACACAGCCTAATGAGGAAGGATGAAGTTATTATGATGGCATGACATTACTACTCACAATAAACAATAAGTCAAATGGTGTAAGAGAAAATGAATTAGATATTGCTCGCCACTTTGTCTATTTGATGTGTCGAAGGATTTTATATTGAAATGAAATAGTCGAACTGGTATGAATGTCTCAACTGTCAGCTAGATAATTTGACAAGTATGAGTGTCCGCCACTGTAGTGCAAACATTGGTATGTGGTAGTTTCTCTATTATTTCAGTTTCCTTGAGCAATCATTCCAAGGGCACGAAAACCATGAGAATCGACTGAAAATCTAAAAAAAAAAAAATAATAGGAGGAATGGCATACAGAATCGTGAAGTGGGATAAATAATCATTTTTACATGACTGAATTCTCTTTGCAGTTTATACCTTCTTTGTCTTATTATTCAGGGAGTATCAAAATCCATCAATAGAGCAATTACTGACGTATGATAATGGTTTAACAACTTAGTGCTAAATGAGCGCAGTTATGTTGCAAATAGGTGTAGGTTTTGAGAGGGATCAAAACGTGAAAACGTACAGAAAATAACTACTAGAAACAGGGGAGGTCCAACACACCACAAAATATATTCGTTTTCGAAACAGCAAAATGTGACATCATAATGACCCAATGCAAAAAGAAATCTAGATTGACAAAAGGAGCGAACAAGCTCTAAGGTTTAAGATTCATTCTTGAAACAGAGACATAAACTCTTGAGTTGAGAAGTGCAGGAACTGCTAAGGGCTTTAAAAGACTACATTTTCAACGTAGATGGGAACTCTTCATCTTTGCTTTTTTTTATATATATATGAAAAGCTGTGCTTCTCACATAAAGCTTTCCCATGCATATCCTGTGGGTCTTTCTCATTTGGTACTGTAATTTTTAAAGAGTAAGGGGCGACCGATTCTGGTATAGTCTTTTCATATAATTCCTCGCCCTGATGGTATCTTTTTTCCTTGAATTTATTAAACTCTCAGCTTACTATAGCGATTATTTAGTCCTTGCTCTGACTCTTCTCATCGCGTTGTTACTACTATAAAATTTGCTAAACTAATCAAAGATTAACTCAAGACATCATTTTTTCACACATCTTAAGTATTGCTCTCTTTTCTCGGATTATCACTATGACTTCGGCAAGAAACGACCCAATGGGACCTGTGTTTCCTATAGTTACGATTATTTGGTCACCCTCAACAGGTCTTCCTTACTCTGTGAGTCATTAAAGCAGTATTAAGCATTTTCTTTACGGTCGCGTACAGGTTTGTACCTAACCATTTAACACGCTGCTGCTCAAAACAGTTCTTGCACTATTAGGGTTCCAGTCTCCCACCGACTCTTTTGCCGCCCTTCATAAATGGTCTCTTCGTCTTATACATGCATTTGCCGTCAACTCCCCAATTGTCCCTATTGTTCTAACTAAATATTAAACTATTGTAAATTCTTTTCTTAATTCTGGAATGCATTTGTATCTGACAAATCAGTCCTAAACTCCCACTACAGCACGTTTACCTGAAATTATTTAAATTTATAGATTTTTGTGCGTGTTTCTTTGTACGTACATCTTAAACGCAGCGTTCTCGACGATAAAGCAGAGCTGTTTTCATACAATTTTATTTTTGACGTAGCAGTACATGTAACAGCTCTTAGGGTAATACTATTCGACCAGGTCGATAATAACCCATTTTCCTTTGCTCGGTTTTCTTCCAAATGAGTACACGAGTCTATTAATGGGATTAGTGTCCTTTTTCCTCTTCCTCCACTCCTCAAAATTCGCTGAAATATCAAAAAAGTGTGTCAGCAGAAGATTCTTCATATCGAATAAATTAGTAAAATGTCATTTTCATAGACACTTGATAACCCCAACTTATTAAAATCTCTCTATATCCAAGATCTAGTTAATATTCAGGTTAAGATGAGAACCCGGGCGAGGTGAGAAATTTATGACAGATTTACAAGTTAGCGTTCAAAAAGTGTCTGGAATTATATATATATATATATATATATATATATATATATATATATATATATATATATATATATATATATATATATATATATATATATATATATATATATATATATATGTATGTGTGTGTGTGTGTGGGGGCCTCAAGCCTACATTGTAAACATTTCATGTAAACGATATCAGCCTGCAAATACGGACGCTCAAGGGAATAATCGTCATTCGTGTAAGCAATAAAAATCACTCACAAACTAACGGTATATTTTTGTAAGGGGACAGGCACTTCCATGAGATTGAAACCGCCATTCGATAGAAAAAACGCATCCTCTCCCTTCCAAGAGAGAGAGAGAGAGAGAGAGAGAGAGAAGTACGCAACAGTATTCGTCCTGTGAAGAAAGTTATGTTGGAAAGACTTTCGAGTCTTTCATCTTTTCCTTAGGTAGAAGGAAACAAACTTCAGTTAAACTAAGTTCCCATGGGCTGTTATTATTAAGACCTTTTCTACTGTTTTTTTTTTTTTTTTTTTTTTACATCATTTTCAATTGTTGTCAGACATCTCCTGGTGTCATGGGGCTCATGTGATAAAACTGAACCGGGCTCTAAGCTCTTAGGAGTTTGAGTCCAGGTAAAAAAAAAGTCACAAGAAAAAACTCACATGAATATTTCCTAGATAGTGACCTCCAAGGGTTTTGAACCCGGCATGTATCCACCTTTGCGACGTTGTTAGTACATGCTCGTTGGGAATGACCGTAAAAACATAAACAAAAGACTGTAATTAATGTGAATTTTTTTCCTGTGACTTATATTTTTAGCCAAATTTGTGGCTTTTTTTCTGTGACTTTTTTTCCGGCCACCAGAAATTTTGCCATCAGTTACAGAGCACACTGCTCTCACAATGAGACAGTGATAGATTCATTCCAGTCACTCTGCCCTTAAAGTGAGAAAACCGTAATCGCAAAATGGAGGGATATCATAATGGTCTTGTTAACGTTGACAAAAACTATTGTAAGCTAACCAAGGTTCAGAAGGAGCGTACATTTGTTGTCAGTGCTAATTCCCCCGTGCTATAGGCTACACTGTCAGTACTGAGATTTCTAGCTGTCAAATAACCGTCAAGCGGTAAACGAAAAAGACATTAAAACCACAGTTTTTATTCAATCTGTATTTGACCCAATTTGCGGAATTTGCTTCATTTCATCTGTAGTAAATATATTCCAGTAATTAATTATATTCATTCCAATTATACAGATACTTTAAAGTGAAATTAATCAGACTAAAACCATCAAATCTCAAATTAATATGAGGAATTGCGGTCAAAAAACGCAAATCAACACATGCATATTGACTAATTAAGAGGAATACACAAAGGAAGGAAAGTTTACATGCAATTATTATGGACATTTTATTTAAAAATATTGTGAGGTAGTAGAACTAAATCCGAATGAAAATGAATAATGTACTGAACATTCAACACAAGACTTGAGTGAACTTAATTAAAACGTTCTCTGCCAATAGCACCAATGAAATGCGAGCGAACGTATGAGAAATATTTCGTTCGAGGGAACTTTAATTATGTTAATTATGAGACTAAATTCTGCACAACGTAAGACAATTAACCGACAAAATTTCCTCAACATTTTTCAGTACACCAATACCTACATAATGCTATGGCAATGCTGCAAATGGATAATACAAAGCGATTAAAAGAATCCCTACCGATATACGTACAATAATTCAGCGATAAGGCGAGTGAAGGGGTTAAAGCGCCTCTCATGCGCTTACTGTGAGGCGTCCGGAGAGGTTAATGTAGTGGAAGTTTTCTGTGTAGGAGGTATAGTCCAGATTCAGCAACCAGATGATGAAGGTGTCAGTGAATGTAATGGTGTACTGCTGCTTAGAAATGAAGTAATGAGAAGTAAAAAATTTTAATCTATGATTGATATACTGTAGCGAAGGCGTGAGTAAGAGGCAGCGTCTACAAACTTACTAAATTATTCTGTTGCTGTTGTTGTTTTTGATTAAGCTGGCTTAATGCGAACACGGGCTCTTGCTCATAGAGCAGCCCGTAAGTCATTTATGATGAGTACTGTAAGTTAAATTACGGATATGAACGTGATTATCTTTATTTTAGGGTATGAGCGTGATTATCTTTATTATGATGTATAGTCGTGCCCGTGAAATGGTATGGGTGAAATGAAAAGTTAACAGGTGAGATTACAAACCTCTTTGAACGATGAAGTACCCAGTAGGAGAGAAAGGACGACAGTAGCGAGTACTGGCGAGTCAGAGATAGCCATTAAGGAAAAAAGACACATTTATCGTAAGAGAAAAAGACGAAAAATAGCTCTTGGATTATTCTCTATCCTGTGCCAGTTGCACAGATACCCAAATCTTAATCTGTGAATAATAACTGCTAATTTGCGTGATGTTTTTCTCGATATATTATGCGGCTGTAAATTGGTGGTTTCTAAATACCATTTGGCAGTTCTTGAATTTTCGAAGAAGGCCTGCCTGACACTGCTTTCTTCTTGCTGTTGACAGTATGCTACTCCTTTGCTTTTTAACTGGGTTAATGATGGTCCCAGTTTAATGCTTATCCTATTGCTTTGCAGACCGCTTTTTGCAAGAGCGTCTGCTTCTTCATTTCCCATGAATCCCAGCGTGACTCAGGATCCAGTTTTAATGTTATTTGTCTGCCTCTGTTTTGGTGAAGAGAGGCGATTGCCCAGATACTTGTCAGGAGTTTCCCATTGGTTCTGGCTTCAATGGCGCCTTTGGAGTCGGTGTGAATCGTTGTGTCTCCTTGTTTATGCTGGGAATCTTCCAAGGCTTTTGCAATGGCTGCCAATTCAGTCTGAAGGATGGAGATTTTGTTGGAAAGCCTCCAACTTTCTTTGAATGAGGCCGAATAGACTGCAGCTGTTGTTGCTGCTGGAATGTTGAGATCAACTGATCCATCAGTGAAACAACAGACAGGCAAAGGGCTCTTGCGAGCGGAAATGTAGTGCCTGACACGAGGCGAACAAAAGAGAGATCAATATACAGTCAAATGTGTTATATACAAGTTACGAACAGAGTTCCGATAAATATAGCTGGAAAGCTGACATTGCATTGCCTCTATTAGGAAGGACACATTTTACGTGACATTATTATGAACGACAGAGTACATAAAAAGTATGTATGATGTCGGCTGTGTTTCTTGTATGCGTGTGCTTGGCGCGTATGTCAGGAGATGCTTGTTTTGAGGAGTGGATGCCCGTAGGGTATGGGTTCGGACCGCCAGGTAAGATGGACGATTGTGTAGGTCCTCGTGGGGCCCTGCAATATAATTCAGCGAATTTATTTGATTGTAATGCAGACAAGGCTTATGTCCCCATATTAAGATAGTCCATTTGACAGAAATACTAATTTCCTTTGACATTCCCAGCAGCGTGCTCATCTGGAAAGGGTATGGTGGATTTTACATCCCGTTTCTAACTTGAAAAAGAAACACTCAAGGTTTTATGGGAAACTTCTAATGTCACTTCATCACTGAGAGAAATGGAATTTTGACCTTTCCATTCGCAAGTCTTAATGTCGATATGAAAAGTTGGTAACGAAAACTGTTTTGGCTAATGTATAATCTCTCTCTCTCTCTCTCTCTCTCTCTCTCTCTCTCTCTCTCTCTCTCTCTCTCTCTCTCTCTCTCTGGAAAACGTATGTTACAGGGCAAATGATTTTAATCAAGTCATAAATGAGTTTGTGCACGTAATTACCCGCTTATTGTATTTATTCCAGTATCGTGACTAAAATGTTAACGGAGTATGGACGCGTTTTATCACGACAGCAAACAATGTCACTGCGCCATTTAATTACTTATCTCTTGAACACATTAAATGCTGCGATTTCCCCACCATTGTGAAATGTAATAGCTATGGTTAAGCTATTTCAGGTGGGCAGGTTGTTGATATGATTATAACAATAGTTACAATTATTATTATAATTATTATTAAGAATGAATAGGATTCTTATAATTGGAAGCATCTAAAATAAGGGTGAGGGCAAATATAGTGTGCAGCCATGTTAAAGGGCTCTTTCCATTTCTGGTTTTTATTTAGAAAAAAAAAGGGTGATTGAACTTCGCCATTCTCGGCGATATACGTGAGGGCAGGAATCATGCATTCATTTATTACACAACAGAACCACAAGTTCGAGAATTAGAGTATAAATCACAAACAGTCGGGAGACATCTCGTCTCCTCTTCAGATTGAGTTATCATCTAGCCACTTCTCATCAGAGCAGAGAATATCAGTTGTCAGCACATTTTCATACGAAAAGACGATTACTTAATCTACCATCATTAATAAAAAAAAACAAGTAAGAAATACGCCGAAGTTTCTTCGGCACAATCGAGTTTTCTGTACAGCGTATAATGCTGTATGAAACTCGCAGCCACGGCCCATGAAACTCTCAGCCGCGGCCAATGAAACTTCCAGCCACGGCCCGTTGGTGCCTATGTTGTTGGCACCTATAGCGGCACCAGGCTCACGATCATGGCTAACTTTAACCTTAAATAAAATAAAAACTACTGAGGCTAGAGGCCTGCAATTTGGTATGTTTGATGATTGGAGGGTGGATGATCAACATACCAATTTGCAGCCCTTTAGCCTCGGTAGTTTTTAAGATCTGAGGGTGTACATGAAAAGTGTGGACGGGCAGACAAATAACCATCTCAATAGTTTTCTTTTGCACAAATCTAAAAACATGGAACAGATATATACTGGTCAGCCCAGCAAAAACTTTTCGTTGTTAACACTTTTTCATATGAAAATGGGGTTCCTGACTCCAGTCTTCAAGAAAACAATCATGAACTAGCTTTTTGAACGCTGGAACCCTGATATTATTGATAACTATCAATTCAGCTGCCCAGACAACCCCATCACACCCTCCTCGTTCCCTCTGATAACGGTAAATATGTCATCTTCAAAACAGAACCTGGTACCTAAGAGATTATTTACTTTATTATACCATGTATTTTTAAGATAAATCGACAATACCTTTTTTTTCATTATCATGTGTAATTTGCACAAAATACTTCAATAGAAACAATTTAGCTTTTCTTTTCTTGTACATTTCATTGGATTAATTCATTATCTTCCAAATTTTACTAAAATTAAGAACAAGGTTGCCCAATGCTCGGGATATGTCAAAGTTCTAGGTATCACGAACAACATACAATAAAATTACATTGAAAAGCTAATAATAGTTACTAAAATCCTTTCGTAAATATCTGAAATATTTCAAACCACGTAGACAAAGTTTTAAATGTTTACGTACGTTGGATTGTTTATCCAAATGCTAACTGTAAGTTACGAATCAGAGAGCATGCGGATTTTTGTACGGGAGGTTCATGTCAGCATGTATTTAATTGAGGTACTTTTAGTTTCGGATTTACAAAAATGTTTCCTATATGCTCAAGCCTCATCATATAGCAATTTTTCATATATCTCCAATTTTTCAGTCAGTCATTATTTGCAGTTTTTTTTTTTTTTTTTGGGGGAGTTGGTGTTTATGATAGAGACAATGGAAATCTTAATTCCTTTTCAAGAATAGATATCGCCGAATAATTTCTTCTTCCTCTTTTTACTTACGAACCTTTTCATCATATGTATATGTCATAAGTATGATATTGCATAAAACTTGTTTGTAGCATTTTAAAAACTCAAGTGGAAAGTTTTTTTTAGTACTTAGGGGCATAAAGCAGCCTTTCCTATCCAACCGGACAATAATCTTATCTCAAGAGATTTACCAGGGTATGAAGTTTAAAACCATAATTTTACTCATCGAAACGCTAACACTTGCAGAAGAGTTTTTATTTCTCATAAATATTAATCTCGTAGTTAATGTTTTTTTTATGGAGGTTTGAAAGCAAGAGAGAGAGTGCTTGTGTCTGCCGGTGCCACAGGTTAACTAGCAGGAAAGGGAATGAAACTGCATCAGAAGAGAGCTAAAAAATAAAAAAAAAGGCAAACAAAGACTTCACTATAGAATTCTGAAAAAGGGCACGCTTTAAAGTTAATCCTTTATAGTCAGCCAACCGAACTGACAGTCAGTTATGCTCACTAATCCTCCACTAAAGTCATTTTTACGTGAGCATGTTTGCTGTCGGTAATTTTTCAATAATATTCAGTTAGTGTAAACTGCTGTTTGCCTAAGTGATAGCCTGATGAAACTCTTTTAAAGGCTTTCTAAAACTGTAATAACAAGGACTCGCATTTGTTGTAAAGGGCTGACGTTGCTAAGCTGATCAGACAAAGACCAGTTAAGAAAAGCAAACTGGTGGAGTGGCAGGAAAATGCGACTGTCAAGTAAAAAACGTTATATAATGAAAACAGCTCTAATGTTTACGAAAATGACGCTTGTCATCAGGAACCTTTAGAGAAATATTTTATTCTCTGATGCTTTCTTAGACTTAATATGAAGATAATAGGTAATGAATTAAGAAAAAATATGAACCACAGTTGGCAGCCACGACATTTTTCAAACCAGGGTTAGAAACGTGATCTCTGAATTGCACAACTTGTTCTAGGAAGTTTCTTGATGAATCAGGACATGTTACTCTAACAATCAGAGCAAAGGGACAGCAGGAAGTTAGGCAGAGATAACAAGTTAGCAAAATCAGTGAACTTAAATACAGATGGAATGATAGATAAGCTTCCTGCCATACCTTGTCAGACAACTTAGGTACAGAGATAAAAAAGCTACATTAATTTCACCATTCCCAAAAATAATCAAGAAATATTTGTCTCAGCAAAGCCAAACTCGGACCTTGTGTAGAAAGGTTGAATGAAAAGGACGAATGACACAGCAAAGCTGCGGCCAAAGTCGGGAGAACAGACTAAAGAAAACATTATTCATCAATGCCTTTTAAAGTCGGATAAATTCAAAAGCACGTACATATATTGCAGTAAAACTGTGCATAAGTTCTTTAGAATAGATTATGTGCATGTGGTGTTTTGTTCAGCTTTAAAATGTATATTTGGTATATATGAATTATTCGCTTATGCCTGAAAAACCAATATGTATTGAAAATCGACCCAGCACGTCAAACTAGCCGCTAATATAAGAAATAAAGTCTTGTCAGTCATCCTTCATACTGAATAAAAGACGTAATAGAGACCTCAAAAAACCCAAAAGGCATGAAATTAGAAGGGACATGGATGAATGAAAGGAAAAATGAGACACAGCTGTTACAGAGGACAGGTAATAAGTACCAGAACGTTAAATTTAAAAATAAGAAGTCATTCAAAGATACAAGTAAAAATCACAAGTACATCGAGGTAAAAGTTGAATAAGAGAAAGCAGAAATAATAAGTAAAAAAAAAAATCCAAGCATCGGAAGAAAGAATGAATGGGAGAACGAATAAATTAAGGATAGAAAAGGATACCGAATTCTCTCATTTTTATTTCATGCGAAAGACATGACACTAGCGAAAGTTAACACTGGATACGAGAAATATAACATAAGGAAAAAACTCTCTTCTGAATTTTCCTGGATATTATGAAGCTTTATCTTGTGAAGCTTGTTTATGAAGTTTGACGTAAAATCTGAAAAAGAACCAAGCAATAAAACTGCCTTCTGTATTTTTCTCCATAGTAGTAAATACTTTATCAAGGCCGGCTTCCGGATAATTGAGACAAACACGCAAGGAACACATACAGCTTTCATCTGACATGGCATTTAACTGCATTCCAACATTGCTGAAAGCAATTCCCAAGTGCTTGTATTTCTCGTTGATTTTCCCTTTCCTGCACCAAGATAGGACATGCTACAAAACCGACTGTAAAGAGATTGTTTGTATATATTTCCTTCGCATGAAGATAATGCCCAGAGCAGATATTTTTATGCGTTCACAGTACGGCGATAAATATTGTTTTCGATTCGCCATAACAAAGGCGGTCTTTATAGTACAACTTGGATGCAAGAGTGTTTTTATTTCTTTCACTGAATCAGCTGATACAGAGAAAGTATGAAAGATGAAATTAAGCCCCAGTACCACAGTATCAAACTGAATCAAGGTGCAAGGTTAAGAGGCCACTGTGGTTATTAGAAATACATTTTTCTAAATTCCTATTTTGCTTAATTTTTTTTTTTTGTCATCCTAAGAACTTCCGAGTATTATGATTATTTCCTGTTTCAGCAATATGTCACCTAATGTTAGGAAAGGACGTGAACATTTCAATTTCACCAAGAGAATACGAAACCTAGCGTTGGTCAGTCGGGCAGAACTCATTTTAATATTAATAAAGAGAGAGCGTTTACGTAGAACTTAAAAGAAATAGGAAATATTGTAAAGGGTCAACAACTACGCCAATGTGGCTTTCGTAAGCTGAGGTTTCGTAGGCGAACACTTTTAGCTAAAGCCATTACCACACACACCATTCATCATAACAGCTGTAATATACGGTTACAAATACCACTTATAGGCTTTTTAATCCGTGTAGTTTTACGTCTCTGAGAGTAATTTTTCAGTCTGGGCAACACGAACCCTCTTATGCCTATCCGTTATTATTGCTTTATGAAGCATTCGCCCAGCGGTAACTTTTTTTGTATCTTCTTTGTCTTCATTGTTCTGATTGTCGCGAAAGAGACCTGAAAGCATTTTTGTAATAGTCCCTGCAAATTCCAGTGTACGATGACAGTCACAAAATTCTCTCTCTAAATTACGACGCCAAACAGTCTCTCTCTCTCTCTCTCTCTCTCTCTCTCTCTCTCTCTCTCTCTCTCTCTCTCCAGTTATCGCACGTTTCCAGTACTGTTCCATTAAATAAGGCTTCATTCTATATTAGCACTCAAGCTAGTCACTTAAATTCAGGAATTCGGAGGAAAGACAGTAGGAAATACATTATAGATATGACCAAAGAAAGATCGTAAGCAACGAAGCTACAAAGGAAATTTCATATACACATTTCAGCAGTTATCAGAAAATTAACGGAAAAAAAATTAGAAGCTGTAGTTTTTCCATATTTGATAAACTTACGAGAGAATAATAGTAGTTTAATGTACAAAAGAACATGTCCATGTCCAGTAGCTTAATCCCCTCCCCCCGACTGGGGGTAGTGCCGTCATGCGGTGCACTGTAGCCATTACTTAAGGTTCTTTGCAGCGTGCCTTCGGTCCCTAACTGCAACCTCTTTTGTTCTTTTTACCGTACCTCCCCTCATATTCTCTTTCTTCCATGTTACTTTCCACCCTCTTCTAACAACTGATTCATATTGCAACTGCGAGGTTTTCCTCCTGTTGCACCTTTCAAACCTTTCACTGTCAATTTCTGTTTCAGCGCTGAATGACCTCAGGTCCCAGTACTAATATTCAGTTCAATTCAATTTAAAAGTGAAGGTAATTAAGAATAGATTTGAAGAGGCGATTTATCTTTAGTAATTTTTTTTAATAGGGCGTGATTTAATGGAAAAGGAAGTTCTTCTGAGAATACTTAAACTTGATTCAGCAGATGTAAAAGAAGATGAATGAGACTAATATAAAATAAGCACATTAGATGACTGTCATCATTAATCACGATTTGGTGATTAACACACAACAAGATGGTGCTCCGTTAATCAAATTTAATGAAGTCATTTCATTTTATTGGCTGTCGATCTAAGTGACAATTTCGTTTTCCAAAAACAACGGCGAAAAACTCTTCCTTGGCGGGAAGGGATTGGGATATTCTCCAATGAAAGACGAGAAGGATTGGAAAAAAAGTAAAGTCCCTGTCGAAGGGAAGATTGGTTCTTTCAAAGAAAGTCAAACATTTCTCGTAAAAAAGGAAATATTACAATAAAAGAAAGCGAACTCTTTCACAAAAAGATTTTATTATTGACATGCTATTGGGAAAAACGCAGAACGAAAATTTACCAAAAAAGGGAAAGTATTATTTTAAAATCTTCCAGTGATAAAGGGCAGATTCCTTTTCGGAAGGAAAGCTTACTTCACAAAACTTTAAGAAATTTATGAAGGACGAAAACACCATTTTTAAAAGATGGTATACAACTACTTAGGACGAAGCAAATTCTTCTTCAAATGGAGGGTTAGTACCTTTGTTGAAGTACAATCGTCCCTAAGTAAAGGTAAATTACTAAATAGAAATACGGAAACTGTGTCGGAGAATTAGTAACAACTTTTAAGTCTTAGGTAAGTAATTAACTTTAAGAGACGAAACATAAAAACCTATTTAGTGGGAAAACTGGTAAACAGTATGCTGCAGTAAGAAACCGGTTTTTATTTCTTGTGTATGTATATGAGCGAATTTGTAATGGCAGGACATTTATCCACGCTCATCCTTAATGAGCCTTGTTTATTTGCTAGACCTGGGTCGCGTAGTTAGTGGTGTGTTTTTTACGCTCTCATATATATATATATATATATATATATATATATATATATATATATATATATATATATATATATATATATATATATAATGTAGAATCCACTGGTCATTGTTACCAGATTATGTAATTGTAATATACAATGCCCTCTTAACTTTTTCTTCTTTTAAGCCCATTTTCGAGAATTTAAGAGGGCAATGTATATCACAATTATATATATATATATATATATATATATATATATATATATATATATATATATATATATATATATATATATATATATATATATATATATATATATATATATATATATATATATATATATATATATATATATATATATATATATATATATATATATATATATATATATATATATATATATATATATATATATATATATATATATATATATATATATGCCAGGAAAAGGGACAACAGATGCCATCTTTGTATTGCGACAAGTAATGGAAAAATATAGAGGCAAAGGAAAGGAACTACATCTTGTATTTATAGATCTTGAGAAAGCATATGATCGAGTGCCTAGGCAAGAAGTGTGGATGCATGAGGGAAAAAGGTGTCTCTGAAAAATATGTGAGGATTGTAAATGATATGTATAGAGAAGCTACAACACAGGTAAGAAGCTCAGTGGGAACAACAGACAAGTTTGAGGTGAAAGTGGGACTCCACCAAGGTTCTGCCATGAGTCCCTATATTTTTGATATGGTAATGGATGTGATAGTGTCTGGAGTGAAAGATCAGGTGCCTTGGAGTGTACTCTTTGCAGATGACATAGTGCTAGTGACCACCAGTATTGGAGTTGTGGAGAAGTGCTTTGGAGGACAGAGGCCTAAAGATAAGCAGAGCAAAAACGGAATATATGTGGATGAATGGAGGAGACCAAGAGGGAAGCATCAACTTAGAGCAGGCAGAAGTAAAAACAGCTACATCCTTTAAGTACCTTGGGTCGTGTGTCACTGATTGTGGAGGGATGGAGGAGGAAGTGAATCACAGAATACAATCAGCTTGGTGCAATTGGAGGAAAACATCAGGTGTGTTATGTGACAAAAGATTTAATGTAAAGATGAAGGGAAAAATGTACAAGAGCATTGTCAGACCTGCGTTGATGTATAGTTGTGAAACATGGCCTATGAAGAAAGCACAAGAGAGAAAGATGGAAGTGGCAGAAATGAGAATGCTGCGTTGGATGTGCTGACAAGAAGAGACAGGATAAGGAATGACTGCATAAGAGGGACGGTGAAAGTTACAGAAATATCAAAGAAGCTGCAACAGAGACGATTACAATGGTTTGGACATGTTATGAGAAGACAGGAGGATTCTGTATGTAAAAGAACCATGAATATGGAAGTGCCTGGAACAAGGAGGAGAGGTAGACCAAGAATGAGATGGAGAGACACAATTAACAGGGACATGCAGGAGAAGAACGTAGTGAGGTAATGCTGCATGATCGCAGAAGATGGAGAAGACTAATAATAAACAGCGACCCCATATAAAGATGAGAAAAGCTGAAGATAAAGAAGAAGAAGATATATATATATATATATATATATATATATATATATATATATATATATATATATATATATATATATATATATATATATATATATATATATATATATATATATATATATATATATATAAAAATATATATATATACAGTATATATATATATATATATATATATATATATATATATATATATATATATATATATATATATATATATATATATATATATATATATATATATACATACATACATATATTCCATCACTAATTATTTGGCTGTAAGTTTTCTTCTCTTCTTGGTGTATATATGTATGCATATGTGTGTTCAGATGTGTATGTGCGTATTATCGTTTATACGATAGATTTGTATATCGAATATGTCCTTAGTGGTTCTCAAGTAACTTCGAGGCCAGCACACTTCATTGTCCGTAGACTCGATGCGCTGAAAACAGAACACTTTTGTCTAGCTAAAAAAGTTTTCAGCCCATTCAGGGCTTAATCACATCATTGTAAGTAATAGCATTAATGCCCTAGTACAACTTTCTTCAAGAATGACCTCCTACAGTCCAGCATGTATGCCAATAAACAATCATTTACACAGCACATAATTGCATATGTTTGTATTTATGTATGAATGACTTAGGAGGTGGCATACACACAGACGTGTGAGAAAGCCATTGCAAAGGTAGATGAAGACAATACCGATTATTGAATCCGGAATGTCGCTCTTAATTGTAGCAGAAGTCATCTGAAGCAGCCGTTATCCAGCCGGAAGCGATGTTCGGTGCCATTGAAACAGCTCGGGCGGCGGTCTATGAACAAGTATCTATGTAGATTGGTATTGGTGCTGGATCGAGAGCAACTCGCAAAAAAAAAAAAAAAAACAATACTGTCGAAGACACAGATAAGGACGTTTGTGCCCATTCTGCTCCATTTTGCTTTTGCAATTTACTCTTTTATTTCTGTTGGACTGCTCTGCAGTAATTTCACGCTACTGGTTGAAAAAGAAACAAGTAAAAAATGCGTCGAAGTTACTTCGGCGCAGTCGAGTTTTCTGTGCAGCGTATAATGCTGTATGAAACTCTCAGCTGCGGCCCATGAAACTTTCAGCCACGGCCTGGTGGTGGCCTGTGCTGTTGGCACCAGTAGCGGTACCAGATTCATGAGCATGGCTAACTTTAACCTTAAATAAAATAAACACTACTGAGGCTAGAGGTCTGCAATTTGGTATGTTTGATGATTGGAGGGTGGATGATCAACATACCAATTTTCAGCCCTCTAGCCCTCAGTAGTTTTTAAGATCTGAGGGCGGACAGAAAAAGTGCTGACGGACAGCCAAATAGTCATTTCAATAGTTTTATTTTACAGAACACTAAAGATATAGAATCTGCTACATATTGCAGCTATTAATAGTTGCATTAGGACACCAAATTAAAAGGTGATGTTGATTCCTTTGACGCTGGGTTGAAGAGTTCGCAAGTATACAGAAAATGGTCCCCAGCAGTGTCCATCAAACCCAATTCCATGGAAAACCTTAACAGAATATAACAGGAGATTGAATTTGAAATTAAAATTTTCGTAAAGAAAACGGTAAAAATGTAAGGTATTATTTTAGAGAATAAGTTGATGAATGAAGGCTTAAATCAGGATATAAATATTATTTAAAAAGTAAAAAAATAATTGTAAAGGGAACAGCTATCTGTGAACTGTGTATGTTCGACAACAACGGAAAGTCCAATAATCCAATTAAGAGTAACTCGTTTCCAGTGCTTTATGTTCTACTAGACCACCTTAAGACAGAGAGGCAGAGAGCACGAGTTTAG
>NC_089748.1:62988813-63078104 GCF_040412425.1 Macrobrachium rosenbergii
TACTTGCAGTTGCTGATGCTTCATACAAGTTCCTGTACGTCGACGGGAGCCATTGGGTCAGAGTCAGACGGTGGTGTATTTGCCCAGACCCGACTGGCAGAAATGCTGTTGCAAGAGGAAGCAAATCTTCCCCAACCGGATGCCCTGCCAGGTCAACCTAATGGATCTCCTGTGCCCTACTTCCTAGTTGGCGATGATGCCTTCCCCTGAGGAATTACCTTATGAAGCCCTACCCCAAAAGAGGACTTAGCAAGGAGGAACGGATTTACATCTACAGGTTAAGTAGGGCACGCAGGACGGTGGAGAACGCCTTTGGGATTCTGGCAAACAGATTCCGAGTATTCCACACTGCAATATGCTTGAAGCCTGACCATATAGAGCCATTAGTGATGTCCGCATGTGTTCTGCACAATATGACCATAAGAAGAAATGCACGAAGACAAGAAGGAGATCAGGAGCACCCTGTCACACATGCTGTCATCCCTGGTAGCTGGAGGAGTGACCCGTCCTTAGGAGCAGCCCCTTCCAACCGTGACCGGCAATACTGCAACGAGGGATGCAAAGGAACAGCGTAACTTGCTGAAGGAATACTTTTCATCGGCTGAAGGCTCCGTGCACTGGCAGGAGAACATGATTTAGTTACTCTCATGCATACCTGATTGTTGTAATTACTTAAATGTCTGTTCCTGCCTATATTTTGGACTTATTTAAAATTCAATAATGTATCAATTCAGGATTATTTTGCCCTGTGCATTTGTGTACTTTTGTTTGTTTTAGTTGATTTAATAAAAGATATTGCTCAAATCTATGATATATTACTCTCATCAATACTTGGTAATTGGGAAGAGGATAGAGCGGGACATGACTTTTGCAAATTTATGTTTAATCAATATGAAACAAACATACATATAAATAAAAGAAAGAAGATGTAGTTATTTTGCCCTTTTTAATAATTTCTTAACATGGAATCTGTTCTGATATGATAATTCTATCATTTTTGAAAGTACCTTCTCTTAACATTGTTTCTATTCTGTTCCTGTATTTATTTTGGACTTATTTAATAATCAATAATGTATCAATTCAGGATTATTTTGCCCTGTGCATTTGTGTACTTCCGTTTATTTTAGTTGATTTAATAAAAGATATTGTTCAAATCCATGATATATTACTCTCATCAATACTTGGTAAATGGGAAGAGGATAGAGTGGGCCATGACATTGCAAATGTATGTTTAATAAATATGAAACAAACATATATATAAATAAAAGAAAGAAGATGTAGTTATTTTGCCCTTTTTAATAATTTCTTAACATGGAATCTATTCTGATATGATAATTCTATCATTTTTTGAAAGTACCTTCTTAACATTGTTTTTATTCTGAGGTGATAATTCTGTTCTTGAAAGTACCTGCTTTTAGCATTTACATTGTTGATATTCTGATATGAAAATTCTATCTTTTGAAACTACCTTCTCCCCGATATTTGTGACATTTTATATGACTTGCTAATATTTTGCCTGTTGTCATTTTGCTTCTGTGCACATATGTTACATAAAGTATTTTGAACTTTTTTCAAAGTCAATAATGAAATGTTAGTGTATTCGGGTTCATTTTGCCTTCTTTATTTGTGTACTTGCATTATAGCTACTTCATTGAATACATGATATTTGAGCAGAGGATAGAGCTAGACATGATATTGCAAAATATATTTATTTAATATAAAACAGAAACATACACATACATAAAAGCAAAAGGAAAAACAACAGTATATACATTAACTCTGTAAATTATTAAGGAATGTCGTGTCAAGCGACAGGTTGCTGAGATCTTTTGGTGTGGATGTCACCAACTGTGCTTGCAGGAGCGCCAGCTGCTGTGCAGTGAGTGCCCGCTGCTGCTGCGATGCCTACAGGCTGGCAGGAACTGCAGGTGCCTGACACTCTGCTGTCACTGCCATGGTGTGGGTCATCATGGCCCTCGACGGCACCGTGGAGCCCTCTTTGGTGGCACGGATGTACCTTTGAATGGCACCAAGCACCTCCATTTTCAGGTGCAGGCCCAGCTGTTCTGACACCTGTGCACTCATCCTCGACCTCTTGAAAGAACTTCCTCCAGTAGAGGACGCGGGGTTATGAGGAGGTGGGTCGACAGTCGTCAGCATATCGTCTCGGAGGGCCTCTGCCCTCGTGAAGGCGACGTCGAACAGCTCGGAAACTTGGTGTTTCGAGCCTTGGTTGTTGCTCGATCAACTGGAGAGGGCGTGGGCGTCGGTGTCGGACCAGAAGAAACATGAGCAGGCAGGTCCAGAACTTGGGCAGGAGAGGCGGCAGCAGGGAGGGTGGCAGCAGCACAGGCAGCCTGTAAAAAGAGGAGCGACATATATGAGAACATGGTATAAAATGTACATTGAATGCATGGAAACTATGTAATAACATTATATTCAGTAATAATTATGCATGGAAACACATTAAAACAAACATACCATGGGAAGTCCCAACACCTTTGGCTTCCCTTTGACGCACAATGTGTGGCTTCAGGAAGTGGAAAATGTTGAGTATCCATTTCTCCCGGTCCGTCAGCCGTCTGCCCGCCCCTTGGCCACTCTTCTCCGCTGTAAGCCGCCCAAAACGACTCCTGAGGGACGTAAACCACGTCCTCAGTTCATGGCACTCACGGGAGGAACAAGTGACTGGCCCTTCTCTTCGAAGGCCCTCCACACCTTGGCCTTATCCTTGTAGGCTGTGAGGCCCTTGTTATATATGAACTCGGCCTCGGTCTCCAGCCACTCGCGAACTAGCATCCCCTCGTGGGCGTTGTCGTCGGTGGCGGCGGCGGGTCGCTCTCGTGAGGCGAGGGCAAGGTCCTCTTCCTCCTCCTCTAGGTCGCTCTCCGTCACGAGCTCGTCGGCCTCGAGCTGCAGCACAACAGCATCGCTGCCTGAAGGGGGACCATCAGCTTCAGGAGGCTTTGTGTAGGGGCAACTCCAGCTGCCAGGGCTCCTGGAGTTCTCAGGCCCCTTCCTGGTCCTCTTCAGCATGGGTCCTTTGGGCATCTTGGCTGCTGCAGTGGACGGCGAAGACGGAGGCGCTGAGGGAGATAGCAACAGGATGCTGGCCGGAGAAGCACTGACCTGGAAGCGCCCGCCTGCCCCTTTTATCCCAGGTCAAAGCGCGCCACATCCACGCTGGTTGCGGGGGTGCGGCAGCGTTGCCGCGTCTACTCCCACGCCATTCTGACAGCCACGCAGTGCCCTGGGGCAGCGTGTGCCCCAGGTAACGGCGTGGCAGCTGCGCCGGTCAGCCTGCGGGTGGTGCCACGCTGTGCAGGTCGGGCCACGCTACCTGACAGTTGACCTGGCCACCCCAGAGGGTTTCGAGCAGGCCGAAGGTTCCTGCCCCCGGCGCACGGCCAGGTGGTCCGTAACGGTCGCGCCGCATGCTGCCGCATTTACACAGTACTTACGGTACATTTACGTTGTGTTTGCGTTGTTTTTACGTACTCTCTGGCTCCGCCCCGTTCATGGCCGTGCGTGGGGATGCGTGCCTTGATACGTGAATGTGTGAACGTAGCATAAGTGTCGGCGATGAGTGGGATCGCAGTTAGCCCAGTCTTGCGTGGGGTAGCAGGATTTGGCTTTGGGGGAAGTCCCAGGAGGTCCCTCCGCGGCCAGCCTCGTTGAAGTTTCTGTCGAAGGGAGAAAAACACCTGAGAATTATAAAAGAAAATAATAAAGGCTGGCAACAAAGCTAAGTGCAATATACCGTGGGACGTAGGATACCTAAGAATTCCATAGAAGATGGTCTCATGTGAAGGGGCAAATAGTGAGAGAAGAAGAGCTATACTAACTGAGAGAGAGAGAGAGAGAGAGAGAGAGAGAGAGAGAGAGAGAGAATGTATTCAGTGTCAAGATCTGATAACAGCCAAGGCGAAATGGAAAGGAAAATTGATCAGAGATAGGAGAGGGAGGGAAGTATTTATTGAACTCCTTCACGGGCCAAGTTACGAAAGGCAGAATGGGAGATCTGCCAAATTGAAATTAAGCCTAAAGGGAAGACCCGTAAAGGCAGTGAGGAAGCGAGACAATTACTGCTGTCCTGTGGCAGATGTGAAGGCAATATATTGTGTTGGTTATCTAGAGGTCGTCAGAAGCTCGAATGTTTTGCTAATTATTATTTCATATTTAATTGAAAGCAACTTTCTTTTTATTAATTAAAGACATAATATGGATATTTTGTAAATTTTTTTGAAGGCTTTGAAAAAATTTAAAATATGTACTAAGAAAAAGAGCAACTATAGCCATTTGAGAAACTGGAAACATTTCTGAATAAAATAAAGGAAATTTTGATAGCTAGAAGATTTGACGAAGTGTTACTACATAACTAATCAGGTATCAGGGAGTATGGATCCAGGGACGAGAAGAAATAAATCATTAGGAGTAATAACTCATATCATATTCGTTAGAAATTGCCTTTGAATATTTGATAGGAATTTAAACAATCAGTGGCAAAGTGAATAGATTGTCAGTTGTTTAAATCATTATCATGTATTACTCTAAGCAAACAGACATTCAAGACCTCGTAAAATATCACGCAATGAACTAAATTTCGAAATATAATTCATTTAAAAAAAATATCACAGGTAAACTAAATTTCGAATTTAGTTAATTTTTTTTTTAAGAAAAAGTAGAGAATATAACTATCAAGAATTTTATTGACTGAAAGTCATTAGTTAGGAAAGAGAGTTACCCAGTTTTAATGAAATTCGTCCACACGGTGACGACGGACTCTGCCAAGGAGACTTCCGCATTGCTGTAGTTCATCCCGATGGCCAGAGGACCTGAGGCGCCCAGTGGGGCACCGAACACGTACCTCTCTGAAATAAACAGTCCATTAGCATATCCCCGTTTTTTTTTTTTTTTTTTTTTTTAAGTCTACTTAATGTATTTTTTTTTTTTTAGAAGTTTACTTAATGTACACCTCAACTCAATAAACTTCTGTACTTGTCGGCTTCATTATTACGACTGGTTTTGCTGTGCTATAATTTTAGACATCTTTTATTTCTAGATAAATCTCTTAAACTGAATGTTTAGTGTAAAGTACAGTTTAGATTAGGTCAGTAACTGGGTGGAATTGCTGTTAGCTGTGAGATATTTAGAGAATAATCAATTGTAGGCTATAGTAAAGAACTTTGTTACTTAGCAGGTTTTGTTTATTATCAGAGAGCCTGACCCCCAAAAGGCCTGTTAAGTTGGGCCTCTACTGAATGTGATAATGATCCTATCGTCAAATCAGACTTTTTTTAACCACAACCAGGATCAAATTCATTCCCCACGCAAGAATCTGCTACGTTTGCAAAGATATGAAGCTGTACATTATTAGATATTCACCTCTGGATCTAGTTCTTCGGGGATGGCCCAGAACATACAGATATGCTTGCCTCGTAGGCGAATACAGTTGGTTTGCCGCAACTGTCATCGTGTAAAGCATCGGCCGTTAGGTCCCTGATGTTGATGGGATGCTAGACGGGTTCGGCCCAGTCTATGTACTCGGCAGTGATGGCCAATACGATCTCCTGGTTTTGGGAAAGAGGGAACGATTTTTATATTTAGTAAGTGCATCCTCGTCAAGGCTTAAATTATGCATATAAATGTAATTATTCTCCTTATATTAAATATCTTTACGAAAATATGATATGTAATATATATATATATATATATATATATATATATATATATATATATATATATATATATATATATGTGTGTGTGTGTGTGTGTGTGTGTGTGTGTGTATAAATTGATTACAACTTCTAAAATACTGAGCCTGTACATAGATTCTGGACAAAATCTTAGGATATCCTTTTATTCGGTTACCTGGAGGTGGTACTTGTAATTATTCGTGACAAACGTCCTTAATAGTCGATCTCGGCGGTCTGATTCGAACCCGTTGTGGATTTCTATATCACTAAAGAGTCAGACATCTGTGGCTGTGAACTCAGGAGGAAGTTAAGTATACCTTAGTTTAACCAGACCACTGAGCTGATTAACAGCTCTCCTAGAGCTGGCCCGAAGGATTAGATTTATTTTACGTGGCTAAGAACCAATTGGTTACCTAGCAAGGAGACCTACAGCTTATTGAGGAATCCGAACCACATTATAACGAGAAATGAGTTTCTATCGCCAGAAATAAATTTCTCTAATTCTTCATTGGCCGGTCGAAGAATCGAACGCCGGCCCAGCAGAGTGCTAGCCGAGAACGATACCAACCCTTCCAATGAGGATCTTACCCAAGGAGGAGATCGACGGGCGTCCGTCCTTCTTGACCAGAGTGGAACCAAATGCAAGGCAGATTTATTATTGTTAGTAGTATTTTCATTATCTTCATTCGATAATTAAAAGCCGCAGTAGTGTTAAAAATATTTATGCACAGAGTTCAAAATGATAGGGAGAGACTTTCAGATACTACTCTGTATCTCTCATCAGTCCTGACCAACGCTGTTTGAAGAATCCGCTTTGTACCAGTTTCTTGCGTTGTTGTCTTAACACTCCCTAACATGGTTTTGCCGTTTAGCAGGACTGATGAGGGATACGGAGTAGTATCTGAAAGTCTCTCCTTATCATTTTGAACTCTGTGCACAAATACTTTTAACACTACTGTGGCTTTTAATTCTCGATGTTATAGCCTCGTTACAAGGGTTCCGTGGTCCATTATCTTCATTACTGCTCTTGCATCTCAATCTAGGAGACGACAGAGACATGAGGAAACCAACCCATCTTCATATGCTGATGTTTCCACTCGCTCCTGATGGTGACGCCACCGAAGCTAGGCTAGGTCCGAACGCGGAGAGAAAGTTGGGCGTCTCAAGCTCCACCTGTCGACGATTGGAAGTTTAATTGAAAATTTCCTCAAGTCTTATTTATTTTAGAACGCTTGCAGATACTAAAGTATTTTCTTTGTAAATTTCTTTTGGTGGTAATTTATGGAATTTCCTTTGTCATGTGAACTGACGAAAAACATTTTTGACAAAATGACGAACATGGCGTTAAATATCCCAGCAGCTGACAAAAAATGAAAGGTGTCATAATAAAACACTGAATTCTTTTTCACTTACGGTTATTGGCGCCGTTATGAAAGTGGCACTATTTTATATCTGTTTGCTATTGCAGCCTTCGTGATTGGTTGTACATTGTGAGAAAAAGATATATTTTCTTTAATAATCAAAGGAATACGATGCAATTTCACTTCCACAGATGGTACACCCAGTATTATGCTCGTTAATTTTTGTAGGTTCTGTGCAGACGAAACACTAATTCTTGAGACTTTAATGACCAACATATACCCAGTAAACATCAGCTTTCAAGTAAGAAATGTATTTCAGTTCCTTTTATACTTTTCTTTTCCGATCATTAATGTCAATTATCATATGGCGTAATAGATAATTATATAGCGCCTAAAAGAACGATACTTTCTGATAACATCTCCAAGGAGATCATATAATATAACGTTCAGTTATCTGAATAAAAGGCTCAAAAATACATTCTAACAATGGTTGAGATTTAATCCTTTTAAGCTGATTTTTTTTGTGGGAAGGCGCTTCCATTTTAAAAAATGTTTTGTAGATATAAAACTTAAAAGGTCGATACTTTTAGATAACTTTTATTATAGGATAAAAGTATAAAACATCCAATTGCCTGTATAAAAGACCCTTAAAATACTTTTTACATTTTTATTTACACCTTTTAAAGTGATTTTTTTTGGGAAAAGTTCTCCCGTTTACAAATAAAAAAAAAACTTTCATTTCTAATTTCGTGGATGTTAATTAACTTCTTCGAATTACCTGGAGGATCTGGTCAGTGGTGCGATCGCGTAACAGTGCAGGAGAGATTCGTAATGTCGGTACAGGTCCTCGGGGGACTTCGCAGGCCAGCTGCCTGTCGGCCTGCACGGCATAGTAAACAGGCTCTTACACGACTGCTCAGGGACTCAGGGCTGATCCAGACATCAAGATGGCTCTCTTGAAGAGTCCTGCGAAGAAAGAGAATTCCCTCTTGGTAACGAAGTTTCATTAAGGCACTGCGGAACGTTCTGGTTTTATGTTTATTGTTTCCCGCAGTGTAAATGGATTTCAGATAGATATAAATACAGTTTATATCTATCTGTTCCTCAAATATCCTCAATGTCATTTGATTAGGTTTATACAGAAATTATTTTTTCGTATTATTGAATTGTTACTGTCGACATATTTTTTTAATCATAGACGTTCGTCCTTTTGTACCACTGCTGTAGAGTTTTAATAAATTTAATCCACTAATGGACTCAGGGTCGACATAGTTTAAATCATGTTATGAAATGAATTCGTGGAACAATCTTTTCAGCAGAGATTCCAGACGGGTTAAGAGGATTATAAACATCAAAAAGTTCTTTTTTTTTTTTTGGTACTTTTATCATGTTGCCAAGATAAGGTCAGTTTTAGTCAACATATGTGTTGCAATGACCAAAAATTATATTATATTAAGATCTTTTACCTTCTGTAGAGTACATTACTTTGTTATGTCAAGTTTTCCCAGTTTACTAACCCATCCATGTAACTTAAACATTAATCTTCGAACGAGGTCCTCTGTAGGCATTACAAGGCTGTTTGGAGCATCCCTTCGGCCCTTAGCTATACCCATTTTTTAGCCTTTTCCGTTCCTCCATCCCCGCTTCCTTTCTTCAGTCTTACTGCCAAACCTCTCTAACTTTTACTTCTTAAGGCAAATCTTTAGACCCTTGTACTTTATCTCCATTATTTTCTGAACCTCTTTACCTTGGCGTCCAGCCACTCCAAATAATTTCTTCTTACTCTCTTAAGCGCCGAATGGTCAAAAGTCCTGCATTTCCTGGTTTTACGACCTAAACTCAAAAAATATAAATCAATCTAATCTTCGAAATTATTCCATCTCTCTTTTGCTCAAAAGGGCATGACTATATTTCTCAGGAGAGTAATTATTAGCCTTCATTATATTCAACCTCAGCTCTCTGATTTCCTACTTATGCTTTTCGCTGTAACGCAAACTCTGTACCTAACTAAAGATGGTAATTGAATGAACGAAATATATATATATATATATATATATATATATATATATATATATATATATATATAAATTATGAAAGTAACGACTTCACTTTGGAGTAATTACTCTATATTTTATTTGCAGGATTCTGAGCAGTCTTTCCTCCGGCTCACCTTATGTCTTCAGATCCACAGCAAGTGAGTTCAAATGAAAGTTTTGATTTTCCTTATATACTTTGCTTAGAGGTTTGAACTTATCTCACGTTACTTTTTGTAAGTTTTCATTCATTGTTAGATACCTAGAACCCGCCACGCGCAGGCGCACGGAAAAAAACAGATAGCCAGACAGACAGACTCAAACATATAATATATATACATATATATATATATATATATATATATATATATATATATATATATATATATATATATATATATATATATATATGTATGTATAAATATTTATCTGTATGCATAAATATATAGATGTATATATAAGTATATAGATGTATGAATAAATATATACGTTACATGTATATATAAATATATATATGTATATATATATATATATATATATATATATATATATATATATATATATATATATATATATATATATATATATATATATATATATATATATATATATATATATATATATATATATATATATATATATATATATATATATATATATATATATATATATATATATATATATATATATATATATATATATATATATATATATATATATATATATATAGTATATATATTTAATTTCACATATACACACTTATAGAGGTAATATCGGTATATAATATTTAGTACATTGGAGGAATTTCTGTAATTTTTGTTGTTCTGCAGAACTTCTTCTTGAGGTTGAAGAGATGCCTGTAATTTACATATTTATAAAAAAAAATTGACAGTTTAAAGCTGTCACTTGATATATTTTTTCTTTGGAATTTGCTATTCATGTATTCATATTAGTTATATTTTATGTTTACTCATTTATTTCAACCTGAAATGATACATTTGACCAAGGTGATTACTATTATTATTTTGGGATATAATATCAAGTACAATTTAGACCCATTTTTTTAGATGTTTTTACTATGAATAGATAATGATAAATGTATTTTATTATTTCAATGTCGATATTTGTTTAGAGTAATTGAGAATATATACCTTTTATACTCGAAATACGCGAAAATTATTAATTTCATGTATATTTGCATAGAAATCAAAATTTCATGTATGCCACAGAATGTCATCTTACATTTTTATTGGAAAATTTCGACCTACCGCGTTAAGGTAAAGAATTATTCTTTTCAAGTATATATTCTTTTTTATTCGCAAATAATAATTTTTCCTTATGTATCTCAGTCAGTTCTCCTTTTGCATCCTCTTCAGATAATATTCGAACACTGTAATGTTTAGAATCGATTAGGGCTAAGTTAGGGATTGAACAAAAGTTAAACAGAATAGTTAAAGAATGTTCAAGATGTTAGAAACACAAATTAAAATATAAAGACTTCGTGTTATATAATGTAAATAAAAGTTTTTCGCTGAAGTATTCATGAGAGAGAGAGAGAGAGAGAGAGAGAGAGAGAGAGAGAGAGAGAGAGAGAGAGAGAGAGAGAGAGGATGAAAATAATACATAAAAGTCGATTAAATAATTCATCATCCGTTACAATTTACTTATAGTAGATTCTGTAATTCATATGGTAAATATGTTTTCCATTTCATTGAGCTGTCATTTTATATTATGTATTAAACTAAATAAATGCAGAAAAAAAAGCTTCAAGTAAACATTTTTTTTAACTTGCGATGACATAAAGAGAGAACTAGAAATTAATTAAGAAATTGAATGACTTCTTTAGAATTATACGTTTTGAACGTTCTTAATCGATCCCGGTAGATGGCAGTAAGTTTTGCAGCTACTGTGATGCTGTGTTATTCGATCATTGTTGTATTCGGATAAATATATATATATATATATATATATATATATATATATATATATATATATATATATATATATATATATATATATATATATATATATATATATATATATATATATATATATATATATATATAAATATGTTTGACTTCAATTTGCAGTAATTACTCAATTAGTTGTTTGGCTGAGCATTCTTTATTAATGTTTAAGCATAGTGAGTTCAAATTTTTGTCTTGTTCCTTTTGGCAGTTTTTTTTAGGGATTACTGAAATTCATTTTGATATAAACTTAAAAGTCTAAATAGAGAAATCAGTCTTTAAAATGATATAGCTTTTTGATATATATATATATATATATATATATATATATATATATATATATATATATATATATATATATATATATATATATATATATATATATATATATATATATATATATATATATATATATATATATATATATATATCAAAATGTTTAAACGGAAGGCAATTTTGGAATACGTATGAATAGTCATTTGATTACAGGTTTATTCCCAACGTTTCATAATCCATGGTTACATCACCAGGGATTCTAGAATTAAAAAAACAAAAAGCATTGACAATAAAAATTACAGAAAAAATATTCGAAGTCAGAACATCAGAACATATAGAACGACAATCGACTTAAAAGGGAAATTTTACGCAAAGAACACCGAGGAACAGGCAAAACACAGAAATTAATTAAAACAAATAGAACGTATTAAAGACAAGTAAAAAAAATATATATTTAAAATATTTATGTTTTAAAAATTAAAATTTAAAATCACATTAAGAAAACAAATAATAAATAAATAAAAGTGACTAGGGTATGGAGCCAACCTGTCAGTATGACACAAATACAGAAAATGAAGTCCTCGAAAGAGAGGTATAAAGGAACAGCCGAAGTCTGAGTGTTCAATTTCGGAAGTATTGGTAGTTCCAGTTGGCTTGAAGTTCGTCCAATTATGCACAAATCTTTGCTTTCAATGGGAGTTTTACAAAATTTCGAATGACGTCTGATGTTGGAGTGTTCGGGGTTGGAGATTTTTACCGCCGTACAAAAACTTACCCCCCTATTTGAAACTATGCTTACTTTTAGAAGTCTCCGAGTGGATCCCACATAAAACCCCGAGTTACACTTGGGGCAAGAACACTTATACACCAATCCGGAGGACATCGTAGCACAAAGCTGATCCTTAAATTTAAAAATAGAGCCAATCGTTAGGGGGTTGACAGGAACAAGTTTAACATGCAAAGCACCAAAATGTTTTTGAATTATGCTCGTAAATTTTGTTCTAAAGTGGACATCATGGCAGTAAGGAAACTTGGCATAAAAGTGTAGTTTTGGGTACTGTAAGAGTATAAGGCTCAGCGAAAAACTTTTGTTAAGTATTTTATTGAGACTATTAAAAACTATCTTAGAAGGAAAACAATTGTGATTAAAATATTTTAAAAGAAAGGTAACTTCATGATGAAAAGCTTTCCAACTAGGGGTGAGGGAAAGGGCCCTGTGAAAGATGAGTCGCAACGGAATTAATCTTAAAATTATAAAAGCAATAACTATAAAAACTGGCTCCTAATCCTGTAATAATCTTTTTTCTAAAAATCGTGGTAGTAAAATTATTGTTGTCTGGTGAACAAAACGTCAAGAAACGGCGGTAGAGTGTCTTCTTCCTTTTCAAGAGTAAAATAGAGATTGGGGTGGCAGGAGGTAGCAAATTCCAAAAATGAATCCGAGTCATACCCTCTTTGTCAACATACCGTACATAAAAGAGAGGATGGTACCTGAGAGGGCATTCGTCCAGCATGCGCTCCTCCAGGGAGCACATAAAGATATTGGAGAACGTAGGTCGGAGCGGCGAGCCCATAGCCATACCATAAACCTACTTGTAAAATTTATTATTAAAAATAAAAGTTGTGTCCAGCACAGCTAGTTCCCCTGATGATGTAATAATTGATTATGAAACGTTGGGAATAAACATGTAATCAAATGACTCTTCAAGAGTATTCCTGTCCGCCTTTCCGTATGGTGTCTGTATTCTTAAATTCCTGTCCTTGCCATTGTTAGTTGCCATAACATTTATACATATATAAAATGTTTTTGTATATATATATTTGTTCTATATATCATATATATATATATGGCATATAAGTGTAGTTTTGGGTATATGTAATTATATAGGCTATATAAAATATTGTTATATTTATATATATTAAAATATCTTAGATAAAACAATTATGATTAAAATATTTATATTATAATATTTCTTGATGAAAAGCTATATACTAATATATGAGGAATATATATATATATATATAGTTAATATTAAAATTATAAATATAACTATAAAAATATATAATATATATATAGTCTTTTATATAAATCTATAGTAAACAATATATATGACCAAAACGTCAAGAAACGGCGGTATATTGTCCTATTCCCTTTAAGAGTTATATATTATATATATATATATAAATATAAAAATTAATCCGATATATATATCTTTGTCAACATATATATAAAAGAGAGGATGGTATATTGAGATATTCGTATATGCGCTATAGGGATATATAAAGATATTGGAGAAATATCGGACCGGCGATATATATACCATAAACCTACTTGTAAAATATATTATTAAAAATAAAAGTTATATATACATATTCCCCTGATATATATATATATAAACGTTGGGATATAAACATGTAATCAAATGATATTCATATATATATATATATATTTATATATATATTCTATATATATATATATATATATATATATATATATATATATATATATATATATATATATATATATATATATATATATATATATATATATATATATATTATATATAAATATATATATATATATATATATATATATATTATATATATATATATATATATATATATATATATATATATATATATATATATATATATATATATATATATATATATATATATATATACATGCAATGTATAAACTATTAAAACATCGTAATTGGCCCAGATATACACAATAAAACACGAGTTTCAGTAAGAGTTCGTAATGAAAGACAGTCTCATGAACCGGAGATAGCCAAGCCAAAGCTGAGTTTCATGGAAAAAACGAGGACGTGGCATGCATCGTGCGTGTCGTCTTGTAATGCTTTCTGGAACTGGTGGGAAACGTAAACCAGACCAAGACGTTTATGGTAAATAAGACCAGAGTGCAATTCGAGGAGTGTGCTTCGCTTCCAACTGCATTCGTTTCATTGTGCAAGACTCGCGTCCTAAAACATTTCTGGATAAAGTGGTGGATTTGGTTGCGTTTCCGGAACCACTAAAGTACTGTATAAGTTTCCTGCATTCTCGGGAAAGTTACTACGCTGCATCCGAAATTATTATGTTCTTACTACATTTCTAGGCAGCCTGCGCTTCAGACAGAGAGAAAAGGATAAATTTATTGTGTTCCGATGCAGTTTTCGAAAAGCGTAAGAGCAGTTGTACTTCTGGTTGAATTTATGAAAACATTATGGACAGGAAAAAATTAGTTTTAATTTTAACAATATTTTCACGAATATCCTATTAGAGGATTGGTAAGGCTGACCATAACTGTTGTTCAGTAATTTATTTGTTTACTGAAATCTTTGTCATTTACATGATTTAGATGGTGATAAACTAATCCCTAAGTTGTGAGATCACTGGACGACAGATATTTTCAGTATTACTTATTATTAAAATTCAGACACGTGTAATAGTGATCAAAATATGAAGTCACATGCATAACCTTTTATCTTTAATTACAAAGATAAACAATAGCTCAGATTAAAGGTAAAGTATCTCCTGAATGTTACAAATCTGAACTGAGCTCTTCTGCCGGTTTTATAGGAATACTGTTTTCTGAACAATAAAAGTATATAATCTATTTGTCATAACTCCATCAGTTACCGGCTTGCAATTTACCTGTAATGTTTAGGGACAGATAATCAAAACCCATAACATTATCAGGTGACACTCCTTGTTTTAGAATGATTTAAGTTAAATTAAATGACAGTTTTAAAAAAAAGAACAAATTCATGTCTTTATGCATAGAATTGTCAGGCTCACTCAACCAATGAGCTTGAGGGTACTGACCAACAGCTGCCGGAGATATGACAAGAAAGTTGAGACAGGCAGCCCCGGTACCATGACCCATGACAGTTACTTGTCCCGGGCCGCCACCAAAGCCCACGATGTTCTCTTGAACCCAGTGGAGGGCTGCTGACTGATCCATTAACCCGTAGTTGGCAACCGTGGCACGTCCCACTGGATCCACATTGGTGTTGAAGAAACCTGGGGAACAAAAAACAGACAGAAATTAAAGATCAAAGCGACAGTCCTTCGGAATGTCCAAATACCTGGGCTGATTAGAAATAAAAGTTGCATCGTTATATGTATAAGAATAACCATATTCGTGATCTCATATTCGTAAATTAATTTTTTGTAAGGTACATTGAGAATAAGAGCGCCAAAAGTTTTTCTGTAGCAAAATCAGTAAAGGAGTGAAGAATTCCATCGTATCTTAGTTGGCGGTAAGCATATCCATTTTTTTTTACTGACCAGTTCTATGTTAAAATAATTGCTTTCTCTCTCTCTCTCTCTCTCTCTCTCTCTCTCTCTCTCTCTCTCTCTCTCTCTCTCTCTCTCTCTCTCTCTCTCTCTCTCTGGACTAAATTACTCATAATGAAAAATCAACGAATTGTTGGGCCACGAAGCAATGTGATAAGATATAATAACTTTTTCTCTAGAAACTTATTAGAATCTGCATAAATACAGCTAAGAACGGAAAATAACATTAATTAAAGCCAGATCTAAAAAATCTGGACCCCATTTTGCACAAGTGCTTCTGATTAATGTCTTTAACATCTCCTTGGTTTTTTCAGTACCAAGTTTAAACCAGGCAGCTGTGCAGCTGTTCCCAACTTAATGTAACGACCCCTGTATGCAATACTTTAAACTTCGTTGCTTTTTCAAAAAACTGAGTTTTCTTGGTAATAATATTTTCTGTTGTCGTTTTTTTGGGAATGCCTCAGTGTAAAGGCCAAAGATCTTGAGATCATAACTGTTGTTTTACTTACCTCTTAGTCATACAATCTGTGTATATTTTGTATTATAATTTAAAGGCAGTGATAGAAGTTTATATATATGTATATGTATATATATATATATATATATATATATATATATATATATATATATATATATATATATATATATATATATATATATATATATATATATATATAAATACATATATATTTATATATATATACATAATACATACATAGAAGATTATTGCGTGTAGGCATGTGATGTATGTTTTATTTTAGTCTCATATGATATCATATTTCTAATTTCACTTTAAAATATGTTGAAAGCAGTGTTCCATCTGCAAAGTCATTAAGGTGGAATGGTCTTAGCACATAGCAAGCCACTCGGGGCAGCCATTTCCAGCCACAGTGAAGTTTCCCGGCGCTATTCCGAGTAATTAAGGTTGCTTCTATCTAGAAGCTGCAGGACACCCAAAAGGAAGCGCTGGGAGATGTATATTCTGTCCCACTCCAGGATCAAGTATTCATGACTGAGGGATCCTGGATGGCGTGCAGGTTAAATTTTAAGTAGGCTGCTTGATTATTCTTTTATATTTAACCTGGTGTATTACATGCAACACAAGCGCATTTTTCACTTTAGGAGCCTAGTGGCGTTTGTTTGCTTTTGTAGATTAGTTATGCTGTGATTAAACCTATATTAAGAGGTTATTTTATTTCTTTAAGCGACCTTTGTCAGTATGGCAAGTCAAAACTTTGACAGAAAGTAATGTTGCATACTCTGAATGCCTTGGTTTAAGACTGAAGCCTTTATAAGAAGAGATCAGAATTTCACTTAGACACACCACGTCCTTACCTATGCGCAGGAAGAAAGCTAGACACGCTGGCTTCTACTTAGGAGTCGTATATCATGAGTGAAACTTGAGAAGCTTTCGCCTTTATTTCCGTTTTATGCGAAAAGTTTGGGAAATTGAGGCATCGAAGGAGTTTCAGAAGTTGGAAGGTATGGATGGATATGACGATTTTAAATAACGGGCGATGAAGTATTCTTTTTGTAGTCTGGCTTCCATTTTTAAGATGTGTGTATATATAAGTGACCTATATATATATATATATATATATATATATATATATATATATATATATATATATATATATATATATATATATATGTGTGTGTGTGTGTGTGTGTGTGTGTGTGTGTGTAACTGAATCACAAAGATATGAAACGTGATGAATATATAAATAAGACAAAAATTCCACAAAGGAAAGAGAAACGCTGGTGTGCTGCGAGGCCTTTCGACTGGCATCCTTTACCTTGGGGCCACTAAGTAAAGGACGCCAGTTGAAAGGCCTCCCAGCACTATGTTTTTTTTCCTTCAGTGGGCATTTTGTCATATATATATATATATATATATATAAATATATATATATATATATATATATATATATATATATATATATATATATATATATATATATATACATATATATATATTTACTTATTTATTTATTTATTAAGGATTAAGCTGAGTAATTGCTGGCCTTTAAAAACGTGCCCAGTGCAGGTGGCCTTTATGTTGACGTTGGTATTTTCCGCGGTTAGAGACAGCGGGGTTCCGGTCGCGATCAAGATGCCTGGAGACAACGTGACAAATGAATGGAAGCTTTGTGATATCTGTGGGTTCAGAGGGCTGGGACCTTCGAACACTGAACCGGACGGTGACGTCACGCTTCAAGGGAGGGGTTATTAAGTAAATGTGTGCATACGTACGCTCTCTAGTGTGTACATTATAGAGGAACCACAGAAATTGGTTAATGCACTTCGATTTTCGGCTGGTGTGATCGCTCTCTTGAGCTGTGTTTGTGAATAAGAACAGCCACTGTGAAGAACGGTTTCCTGATGGCCATAGATAAAGGTAAGATAACTCATTAACACATCTTTTTCAGACATTATGTGGAATACCCATCTTACGTTGCAGTGAACCGCTCTGTTCTTTATTATACATTTCTCCTTTTTAAGTGTTTGTTTTTTTATACACCATTTCAGGTTTTAATGTAAGCTATGTTTCTTTTAACTGGAATTCTGGTTGAGTCCTGTGAGGACATGAATATTCGAAGTGGTGTTCTTTTTAACATACTCTCTGACATTTATTTGGTTCTGGAGTAATCATGACGTTTTCATTCTGTTTGGTGACCGGGGTGTTAGTCACTAGTATTGGCTGGTCTAGAATCATTAATTCAATTGATTGTGAGTCTGAGTTTCCTCTAGTTATGCCTTCCATTTTTGTGGAGTGTGCAAGACTCCATTTCATGACCATAGCGTTTCCTGAAATGCTTTCGTTAATTTTACCAATAAAGTCTAGCTTTGTATCTCGGCGTTTTAATCTAGTAAGCCTTTGTTTGATGGATAGAGAGAGTGATGAGTTGACGAGAGCAAGAATGTGCTGACCCAATGCTGGCCATTGCTACCAGAGAATCTTAGAGATATAAGACAATACGACATTGTTCTTAAAACAGATGTAGAAAGAGGTTATGACCTATCTGACCTTGTTTTTTTAGGGCGTAATATATAAATATATATATATATATATATATATATATATATATATATATATATATATATATATATATATATATATATATATATATATATATATATATATATATATATATATATATATATATATATATATATAATGTATAAAGGCCTATAAAACATATATGTATATATATATATATATATATATATATATATATATATATATATATATATATATATATATATATATATATATATAGTATATATATATATATATATATATATATATATATATATATATATATATATATATATATATATATATGTGTGTGTGTGTGTGTGCGTATAGTATATATAGAATGATAGGCGAGTCATGGAATAAACGTAGCAGGCAAGGAAGCGTGACATGCGAAGGGGCTGGAAATTAGTAACCCATAATGGGAGTGCGTGCGCATTGATTTTTGAGGCAGGCATCGTACATGAAAGTAAGTTCTAAAAAAAAAAAAAAAAAAAAAAAAAAGGCCGGTTAAACGAGAAGAAAGAGGGTTACGAAAGAAATGGCCTTAGTAACCACTCAAACGCGTGAGTGGTCACAAGATTGACACAAATTGCGAAATATACGCATTGGTGCACGACGTGATACTGATGAACCTTTTGTGTGGGTTCTCAAGACAGCTATCAATATGGAACTTTTATACACAGTGGTTCATCCACGATTCATTATTTAAAGTATATATTTGGAGGATACCATTGGGACCAATCGCCTTGTTCGTGGAAGTGGCTTTCTCTCTCTCTCTCTCTCTCTCTCTCTCTCTCTCTCTCTCTCTCTCTATATATATATATATATATATATATATATATATATATATATATATATATATATATATATATATATATATATATATATATATATATATATATATATATATATATATATATATATATATATATAAAAGCATGATATGCCCATGTGCATTCTCATATCACATCCATACTAATAAAACGTAACACCGTTACATGTTTTTTGAACAAACAGCGTTAATTGAGTTAATGACGAGTATCTGAACGAAAAAATAATAAAAATACATACAGTCACATCTCCCAACGGAATATTTGTCGAAAAAGTTGAAACTTTTCACTGAATACATTTTTGTGTGATTTTTTATGGTTTGTGATATGAAAAATACCAGTTTCCTGTATGCGAACGTGTGAACACAACTGATAGGCGGAAATTGTCTTCTGAAAAGCATAGTGATTAGTAGTCAGTCCATTGCTTTCATTGATAATAAGCGTTGTTTTAGTAGAACATATTATTAATTGAATAGTTTAGTTAAATGCGTATTATTCGCATGCATAAGGCAAAGGTATGTCTGTAAAGCTTTGTGATGAGAGCAATAATTCCTTTAATGGGCTCTTATAGCAACCCTCATGTATCGATGCAATGCTTTATCAGTCTTGTGCAGGCCACATGGGACGATTTACCAATAACAAATGATTGATTTGTTTATGAGAAGTTGCCCCGCAACGAATATTAAAACTGACTCTCTGATTTTTTAATAAGTGTCGATTTTAAATTAACAAAACCAAAGAGATTTTCGAGAACCAGAAAGTAAATGTATTTTTTAAATGCCTCAGGCAACTTGCTGCTTCATTAAATTAGTATAAACAAATTTTTCATAACCAAATAGGTTTTTAATGAAGTGTAAATAAACTTTTTTTTTGTATATTCCTTTAACATCTATCTATTAAAAAACTACATCATTAGCCATTTCCTAATATTCTGAGGAAAATAAATAAACCCTTAGAAATATAAATCAGTCATTACCAAAAGTAAAGTGGGATGTAACCTTTATTTTCCAATCATGTATTTGTATTTTTGTGTAACTGTCGTTGCAGATGTATTGTAGTAGAAATGGTAGTGTTAATAGTATAAATAAAGCACAGAGTGGTATTTTCATCCTCACTATGCGGTAAAAGAACGTATTCATAATTTATGAATGATAATAGTCACAGAGTAGAAGTAGTAATAATAGCAATGGCGGAGGTGTTCCACCAATCATAGTAAATGAATTTGAGGCTCATATATCCTCACTAATAGACGTTTAAATGTAGTTTAAATCCTGGCCGAATGCCCTGGCAAGGGGGAATTTTCGGTTTGACGATAATCTGATTGCATTACAAAACAAAGTGCATGGAATTACCATTATCATTTTCTCCCTTACATTTCGTATTGGACCGTGGCCATTATGGTTTTGGACCTATCATAGGAAACCAAACTTATTTATTCATTTTTCTGATTTTCATTTTCATTCCGTAAAAATATTTACAAATCAAATGATAATCAAATTAACACCATGAACTAAATAGCAGCTTTTACATACATGAATGAAGCTTAAGTTATCTATTCATTATTATGACATTTTGTACATTTTTTAAGAGTAAATACAATGATGATGATGATTATATCGTAAAATATGACAAAACCAGTGATAACCAAAATAACAAAGTAAACTAAAACGTATTTCACTAACGTGAAAAAATAACAATGACCATAGTAATGGCTATGTCAGCAATGATGTTATGGGAATCAACCATCATCAAGGAACAACAATAAATGAGCCTGTAGAAATATAAAGCCAACTTGGCACAGAAGCAAATTATGTTCCTCCCGTAGCTCATCCACTGAAAGTCGTGGTGGCTTCTTTGTCTTTCTTCTTTCCAATATTTTCATAAGGGTTGAAGGGAACTCTCAGCTCTGGGACATAGTTGTATTTTCTGGGTTTCATGCATAAAGAAGCAGCAATCAAGATTTAGCTTGAGCTGAGTATGAGAGAGAGAGAGAGAGAGAGAGAGAGAGAGAGAGAGAGAGAGAGAGAGAGAGAGAGAGTCTGGACTTCTAAACCGACTGTCAGCTGCAGTTATCACACAGAGAAACAAAAATGAATAAAAAGCAACTATAGCCAACAATAGATGAAGGCAGAAACTTCAATCATTCTCGTGTGAACTGCGAGAAGGAATAGTAGCATCAGTACCCTGAAGTTCAGTACTTTTGACTTGACCCTGAAGCCGTTTTCAAGACCACTCATTCTTAATGGTTACAGACACCACTTGGTATCTCTGAGCATGTCTTGGTTATTGTTGGTATAATAGTCTGGTAAACGGTTGGTGTATTCACGTGCAAATGGTACTGTAGGGGTTTGAAGTTCTGAGCAGGATGATTGATTTTGTTATGTAACACACTCGGATGTTGTTGAAGTTGCAGACAAGTGTTAATGACTCGAATCATGTTGCTGCATCTCAAGCACTTATTTGAAACTTGAGCACTGGCAGTCAGGCGAATATGAAGGGTTAAATACAAATGAGAATGAAAGGTACACATTCATTGAAATTTTTTTCTGTCGTTCTCCTCTTTATCAGGATTTGCATTGTGCAATGAAACCTTATAACTTAGTTCCCTTTCTGTTTAGTTTTTCCTCAAGCAACCCGAGGACTGCTGATAATTCCCCTCCTTTTAGCCCTTCATTCAGGAACCTCGAAAATCCTGTGTAAATTACGATTCATTTCAAACCAAGTCCGAAAGGCATCGCTCGAATATAGCGGTTCTGTTAATTTCCTGGAAGGAACATAACCGGGTTTTAGTCCTGATTCCTCATCCAGAGCGTTTGCTAGTCGGACATGGTTTGAAATGAGAGATTGGGTCAGCAATCGAGCACCGCTCGTTCCACTGATTGGGCGAAACGGATCGCCCCTAAAAGTTACTAGCGACCAGTGAAGGCTTAATCAAAAGGTGACGTTTAAGGATTAGCTGCCTTAATTACGAAGTTCATTACGACGAGTCCAAGTTATTGTCACAATTTCATTTTAAAGTCTGTAGCTCAGAAAACTTGAAATAGGTTTATATTTCTTCATTTATCTCACGTTTTGCACAAGATAGAAAAGTTTTGGTCATAACATAGGATTCGGTATTAATTGTACAACTAAATCGTGATTTCCTGAAATCAGTATGATAAAACACAAGGAATTACGAGTAAAAGTGAAGAGAGAAGCATTTCATTCTCTATACCTATTTTTACATATCATTGGATTTTGCATCATTCATGCGATCAAGATCAAATAAAACTTGTGTTTTCATACAATAAATTCACCCTGAATACTCTGGTGCTTTCAGATTTTAGATGCGTGTGATATGTGAAGAGAAAATGAAGAATATGTCTCATTATGTTGCATCCGTACTTGACTCAGTTTGAGTAGTGCCAAGAGACGATGATCTGCAAACAGCGAAAGCTTTGAGGCGCTGTTGACAGTTGCCAATTAATTAGTGACATGAGAAGTTTGCAGTTTCGACACTATTTACCGTATTAGTATGTCATTTTCTAAGTAGCTTTTGTTCCATTTGTGTACGTCATCTTCGATGCCTACTGCTCTCAGGTCTGCAAACAGTAGATTGTGGTCAACTGTGTCAAATGCTGCACTTAGGTCAAGCATAACCAGGATACCACATTTTCCATTTACTATAATTTCTACCATATCATTTGTAATTGCACAAAATGTAGTCTCTATTGAGTGGTTTTTTCTGCATGCTGACTGATCATCAGGCATAACGTTGAGTTGTTTCAAGTGTTTCCATGTTTGTTTGTGAACTTCCGTTTCTATAAAGTTTGATAAGTACGATAGGTTCGATATTGGTCTATAGAAGCTTAGATTTTCTTTACCACCTTTTCCTTTATAGGCCGGCTTTATACAAGCAAGCTTTTCACTATTTAGGAAAGATGCCTGTGCTAGACTCATTTTGACAATATCAAAATATAGCTCCCGCAACTGATCAAAGCTTTTTGCTTTTTTTATATCACTTGACGAGAAGAAATTGATACCACTATTTCGAAGCAGCTCCTGTGTCTGAAGAGCCTTGAAATATGGTGCCTTATCATGCAAAAAATGTGACTTCTTCAACAGATAACACATTTTCAGGATCTTTTGAGGAAATACTCCACCAGTAAGCACAGTTTCTCTGAAGTATTTGCCATTCCATGATTGTCCTTTTCTTTGATGATCCACATTAACCAATTGGCTGTCAACAGAGAAAAATTCCCAAACATTCAGGAAATTTCACAACTTGGCGATACTACGTCATCGCTGATATCATCCAACTTTTCAGCCCAAATGATGTCATTTTTATGATTTGGCTTCCTGACTGTGTAAATGAAGACTTCATCTGATGTGGCAACATGGAGAAAATTAGCTTCATCCCAGTCTTTAAGAAATGAACCACAAAACCATTAATGGTCTTCTCTCTGTTGCTGAGTGATGTTGGACTTGCTGGTAACATGAAATGGCTTGATACCAGATTTTTTCAACTCATGACATACAGCACTATAACTTCTCTTTTTCCCCCTTTTTGTTTCTAGTTCAAGCGCCAATTTACGTAAAGACTTTCTTGGTCTACCCACTGCCTCAGCTATGATGTCTTTTGACTCCTGAGAAAGGACTTCAGGCCTTCCAAGATTCTCACTCTTTTCGTGATGACAGTCATATGGATTTTTGTTACAGTTTCTTTTAACAAAGGATCCATCTCTTTTGATGTATTTAGCTATCCAGGAACGTGAAATGAAGGATGCGCCAGCATCCCTGGCCTCTCTGAAGGTTATAGCCCGGATTCAGTCAATCCATCTGATTTCCTCCAAGTCGTTAACCATGGCTGTATCTAACTCCGTCACTCAGTCTGAAAATACAAGTAATGTAAAATGAAAAATAGCTTAATAGAAACTTAAAATAATGTACTTGGAGATAGGCTATAGCAGAAAACTTCATAACTTTCCATTTGTTCTGTGGAGGGGGGAGGCTCTAATATTTAAACACCCGGTGCTTGGTCACCTGTCAAGGCGTTCCTCAAATTACACGTGCACTCCTGGCTTCTCTTATTTTCTTTATGCTCTCAACAATAAATTCATCAACTTTAAAGTTGGTTTTGTTTCTGTAAGTGATAGTTTTTTCAGTGTATAACCTTTCTAGATATTTATACTAAATATAACTAGTTTATGTATTGGGGATATCATGCATTCAGGCTCAACTTGCGTGTCACTCACAATCTCGTTGTTTTTGTTTTGTATCACTAGGTCAGTGGTATGGTTCAATAATGATGTCAGTTTTTTCACAACATTTACGAGGTCGTGGCTTTCAAGTAACTATAAATTCTTTGACATATTTGTCATCATTATCACACAGATAGGTTGAAGTCACCACAAATCATTATATTTTTGTTATCAGCTAGCAAGTCGAGGAAGTCACTGAATTCATCTAGCAATGATCTCTTCCTTGTGCTTGGTGGTTTATAAACTGTTAGGATTTGTATGTGTTTGTTTATGTGTGTAATTTTGGTGTCGATATATTCAAATGTACTGAACACATTTTGGTTCAGTATAGATACTTTGTACACTTTTTTGACAAAGATTCCCACTTCACCACCTTTTTTTTATCTCGGTACATGGTAAAAGTTGTGAGAACCTGGCGTCATTTCGTTTATTTTAGAATAATCACTTACATTATTGCTTAGCCAAGTCCCGTTTTATGCATATATCTAGATTGTGATCATTTATAAGATTTCTAATAGAGTTAGTTTTATTTCCTATAGACTGTATGTTTATTAAATTGCATAGAAGATTATTAGTCAAAGCCAGGGTCCGTATTATTTTTCACCTTTGACACATATTCTTTATATACTATGCACTTATTGCCATCATATGTTTTATGTTTAGTATCACTATGGCCTTTCTTTACACAATTTTTTACACTTGAAGATGCTGCTAGCACATTCATTTGATTTGTGATTTTCACCACATCTAGGGCAAGCTTGGTCATTTCTACAATTTGTTGCGCTATAACCAAATTACTGACATTTATAGCATTGACAGGGCATGTAACAGTCGTGTACTTTGCAACGGCTATACAGTGTAAACAATTTGTCACCTCTATCACAGATAGTCTTTCGTATTTGTGTTGTGCATTTGATGATATAGTGCTTATATATATCATCTTTGCCTACCATTTCCTTTACAATTTTTAGGTCATCGTTTTCAGAAATGAGGTTACCTATCCATGGATTTTTCTTTACAATGTTATCGACAATGTCATCTTCATCCTTCGGGACATAGACTACATTTATTTTTGGTTTAAATTTGCCCTTCTGCAGTATTATTTCGATCGTTGTTGGATTGAGATCAAGGGCAGAGTTCCACGTCCTTGATACACCCTCAAGGCAACATTTTCCTGAAGTTACCCTGTAGAAATCATTAATCCTTACAATGCATGATCCATTTTACTACTTCTATCACTGTCCTGCCAAGCATTGAGATTCTCTGTATGCCCTCGTTTCCTGACTACGTCTTTTCTTCCTTCTTTGATTTCTTCCTGGTAAACTCAGCTAATCTTCCTTTCTTTTCTTTTTTCTTATCTTTTGTTTTTGTTTTTATAAAGGTTTAAGCAGAAAAGGGGCATTAGCGTACCCTTCTTGTGGTCCGCTGCACTCAGCAAGTTTGGAAAAAATATCAGTGTTATAAAAATATTTGAATATTCCGCTTGAGTAAAGTCGTTAATCACTGTGTTATTAATTAGTTTTGTTCCCATGGCTTAAATGAAGTGGAATACATTGATCTATAGGACTTTACATATTATTGTACATGTACTGTAAAAGAGTTCCATGCGAATTTGGTCCAATATTTAAAAATTATTTTTCCAGTTTTTTTATTTGTTTATCTTTACATATTGATTGTTCTATTAAACATAAGGTGCTGGCTTGTAAGGAAGGACGACACCGAGTATGTAAGTAGTTTCGTCTAGCATGTTACCTCATCTTAATACGGTGCCAGACAGTCAAGAAAATACCTTTTGTAATGAATGCCTCATTAAGGTGAAAATATAAAGAAATTAAAAGAAAATAAAAAAGCAAGCAAATAAAAATAACCAGTTCGCCACAGCTGTTTCGTTCACGTCCTAAAAGAGCAGCCCAAATCTCATATTCCCTCCAGTTTCTGTACTTTCGTCTGAGAGCTCGAACTACGCAACGGATTATGATAATGAGGTACTTGTGGTGTGGATATGGGCGCTGATTGTCGACGAAAAGAAGGAATGGTACGATTCTTTCATGGAAAAAATAATAAGGGCTTTGGAACAATTGCACCCCGAATGGGGTTGGAAATTATGTAAAAATATGTGCCTGTAGAACTGATATTCATTAAACCAAGTTGAAAAAATATGGAAATATTCAGTGGTTCTAGGTTATGTAACGCAACACCGACATTTGCCGTATATATGAAGCACAAAAAGTAAACAGTATTCATTTGCGACTAATGAAAAACAGCGAGGAAGAGACATTTTGTAAACTCAATTTCAGTTACATGCGTTTGAAGAATTGAAGATACCTTCGCTATTTTACTGCACTGTTTAACACTCCACTTAGAATACTAAATTCGTTTCCTTTATCTCCCTGGAGAGGAAGTCGTAGACAAATTGGCCATTAGGATCCACTGTTAGACTGGGATAGAATCGACGTTGGTGTCGATGCCTACAGCTTGTAGTGCTCCATAATGAAAGATAAAATCGACGACAGACAATCGGGAAACATTCGGAGTACTTGTTTCTTGCCCTCCATTTTTGGGTTAAGAGGCCTGGGGGGGGGGGGGAGCTATAAGCTACCCCAATCTGAGTTACCACCCATTGTTTTTGTAACCATCTACAAATTGCCTTGGTAGAAAGTTATGTATCCATCTGTGCCGGTGAATTAGTGTTATTGAAAGATTTTAATGGAGCCATGTGGAGGATTGGTTGCAGGTTAAAACAAGTATATTTTGAGATGAATTTTGTTACTGATCAATGATTTTTGTTAACACAAAAGAGGAAAATTTAAAACAGACATGAAGTGACATAGATAGGAAGAAAACCACCCGTGAGAAGCCCATGAAAATCTCTGTGTACTTGTAAAATTCCATACGTATCCGAACTATCACAAATCCTTTTGGGGTTTGAACAGGTGTATATTTGTAAGGAATATTCATAACACAAAGTGAATAGATTTTATTGTTTTTTTTTTCGCTGTTATTAGTCATGTTTAAAAGTTTTTTATATGAATCATTTTGTCCCATCCATTTATCCCTATGCTGAATTAATGTTCATGTATGTGAATTAAAGAAATGATATCAAGCATAGAAATGTTATCGATATTTCCAAATATAAGGAAAAGAATTCTTCTTCGTTTAACGTGCTTTTATCCCATTTTTCATATGGGTAAGCAGGATGCCTTCTTTCGAAGGACTTTGATTTGGCGTTGGGGTAGGCCGTAGCCTCGATCGGCTGCCCTGCCTGACATCGCTTAGACCCCGGTAGCACATGTGTATATGTATCGTGCCAAATCCCCAGCTCCCTTTCAAGGTAACATTATCTGTTGTATTGCGCTGTTAATTTTTTTACTTTATGGACAGCTTAATATATATGTTAATATGCAGCTTTCATTCGTTTTGTTTTTGGCAATAGAGAATAATTAATAAAGCTAATCGAGTAATCCTGAGATGTAAAGGAACACCAGAGGAACGCAATGATTTCACAGACTACTTGAATATAATATTAAGGACGTATTTGATATCTGAAAAATTTTCTTAGTTCTCAAACTTAATTTGGCTCTCTCTCTCTCTCTCTCTCTCTCTCTCTCTCTCTCTCTCTCTCTCTCTCTCTCTCTCTCAAAATAGTAGGAGAATGTGGCGTCTTTATCTTAATTAAAAGCTATTCATACCTTTCATGAAAGTCATCTAAGGAAGTTGCATAAAAGCGCAGTGTAATATCCGTCGAGTGTCATTCCGCGAGGTGCAAGAAGGGACAGACCGTAAGCTCCGTCAAAAGGCGAGACTTAGGAAAGACTTAAAACTACTGATTTCTCTTTGAGCTCAATCTCTCGCATTCGTTCAGCGTCAATAAACGTCGAGTGGCTTTTAGAGGTGCAAAAGGAAACGATCAAGTGTTGAAGGAACTTCATTCGGAAAGCAGAGATCCAAGTCATAGTTTCCTAACGCTAAGGAATGCTCACTTATGTTCTAAAACAGCTTTTGCTTGAATTCAGAAGCTGCGGCAGCGAAGTATTTCGAAATGTTTGCCTTCTATGTAACTGACTCCTTTTAGTTTTCTGTCAAGGAAAACTATTGAGATGGCTTTGTCTGTCCGTCCCCACTTTTTCTATCCACCCTGCAATCATTAATCATACCAATTGCACCCCTCTAACCTCAGTTGTTTTTATTTTATTTAAGGTCAAAGTTAGCCATGGATCGTGAGTCTGGCACCGGTAGAGGTGCCCGTCGCCGACGAATCTTCACTTGACCTCACCTAGGGAGCAACTGAGCGCTGCCCGGTCGTGGCTGAGAGTTTCATACGGCAGCACATCGAGAGTTACATACAGCATTATACGCTGTGCAGAAAACTCGATTGCGCCGTAGTTTCTTCAGCGTATTTATACATGTTTCTTCTTTGCGTGGGTATGTGATTTTGATGTTTTACCCCGGTCTTTAAAAGTGCCAATGTAGGATATGCTTTTTTATTTGTGCAAGTAGGGACAGCGAAGTTTCCCTTCCCAGTGGCCCTTCCGTGTGTGTGTGTATATATATGTATATATTATTCGCTAGCAAATTGCTCCTCTTTCGTTTCCTGTCTGCCGATATATCGATAGACATATCTGTCTATCGACATGCGTGCCTATCTAACTATCAGCCGAGCTGGACAATCGTTAGCACGGTCAGAATGGCAAGGGATTAAGAGATTGCAGGCCACTCCTGTTAAGTAGCTAATTGAGGGCATCAATAAATTTAAGATGATACTCCCTACTGTTCAACTGAGAGTCACAAGACCTCATAAATCCAAAATTTGCAACCTTGCAGTAGCAAGCTATCTTCCCGGAGGTTATGACATCCTCCTGGGACAGGACTTCCAGTTCCCATTTAGGTTACCGCAATCACTGCCAGTGCCAGGGCCCCAATCAGATCTCCCTCCAGGAGATTCCAAAATCGATTCCAAATCACTGCCGATGCCACTTGCATGCACTGAGCCATGCCAAGCTCCGTCCGTCCCAAGCGATGAGCAAATTCCAAAGCAAATAATAGTGCTAACCCCTGCCTTAGTGCCAGTGCCAGAGCACGCCCCCGATCTCCAATCAAGAGGTCCCAGTAAGGACCCCCCTCTCTTCTCCCGGCTTGGCTCCGCTACCAGTGCCGGTAAGGGAGACAGATCCTGCCGACCACAGCGGAAGCTCACCTAATGGTGGGGCCTCGCAACCCGTGCCTGAGCCGGTCATTCCTACCTGGGAGCCCCTCACGCGACCCCCACCCCCCCGACCGCTTCCTCTCTGTCTCAGTCCTCTGCAGACACAGTAGTGAGTAAGGATTCTGCCATGTTTCAAATGGCCGATGAACTCAAGTCTTCGGCTAATTCGTTGCCCTTTGGGAAAAAAAGTTGGTGTATTTACTTGTTTTTTGTGTTGCACCTATCTTGACTTTCAGAATAAAAATGGACGCAGTCATTTTCTGTAATGAAGCGGTAGTAATTTTCCTGGAGATTAATTTGTTATGAAAAACCCTTCAAAAGTTTGAAAGTACGTGTGCAGCAATTTCGTCCTAGATAAAACTCACGTCACCTTTAATTAAAATTCTAGCTATTTAAAATTGTATTTCAAGAGACTCTGCTGCATAATTAAAGAGCCAAAGATCAACAGTCTTCCCACTTAATTAAGCTTTGTTGGGACCATACGTTTGACATGCATATGGAAATGCTGTCATGTGAAATGATTTAGTTTCTCTTTCTCTACATGCCTGTCTGGCTGTCTGTCTGTCATCCATCTGTAACTATTGCTTTATCTTACCAAATTCATGATTGATTTCCAAAATTCATTCTCTTTTCCGAAGGGTTGTATGTGCAGCCCTGTTCATTACCCTTTTGTCTTCTCTCGGTTCCTACATTATTTCTTGCCCCTATGATTTCTTGTTCTAGGCCCCCTTGCTTTCACCTATCATTCATTCCCACGCTTATCCGTGTTTGTCTGCCATGGTTTTGAGGAATACGCAAGGGAAATCTTTCGGGAAGGAAGATTTATAAAGCGATTACAAAGTGTGACTTCTGCATCCAGAAGATCAGGCAAATTCTTTTCATCGGTTAAAAATTCCACTGGATTAAGGAACGAACTTTTTTCCTCACTTTTGATGAAGTTGAGAAAGAAGTTGTGAATGAGGCATTTTCTTATTGTGTGACGTTTTTTTTTTATCTTTCAGTATGATGGCACAGATTGCGTTTATTTTCCTCAGCTATGTATATGTAAATTTATTTTTGGGGAACCGTTTGAAAACTATCCGTCTCATAGGATATAATCATGTCGTTTTTTAATTCTAAAATTCAAAAGTAAAATTATGATCGACATTGGAACAAAACATTAAACTTGATTGGTGATGGCATACGAGTATGTCGAGTCTATTGTCAATATAGAAGCATGCCAAGCATTCAAACAGTACTTGCATTATTCTAGAAGACAATAGATGTCTTCTGGAAGATGTCTTCCGATAGATTTCTTGTGGAAGATGTCTTCCGATAGATGTCTTCTGGAAGATGTCTTCCGATAGATGTCTTCTGGAAGATGTCTTCCAATAAATGTCTTCCAATAGATGTCTTCCAATAAATGTCTTCCAATAGATGTCTTCCAGTAGATGTCTTCTGGAAGATATCTTCCGGTTGATGTCTTCTGGAAGATATCTTCCGGTTGATGTCTTCTGGAAGATGTCTTCCAATAGATGTCTTCTAGAAGACAATAGATGTTGATTTGACATCGAAAGCATATTTGACTTGTTGCAACAGCAGCAAAGTGAATGAATAGTTTAATTCTTTTTGCATCATGAATTTAAGCGCTCTAGTACATACACGCGCACACACAGAAATCTCTCTCTCTCTCTCTCTCTCTCTCTCTCTCTCTCTCTCTCTCTCTCTCTCTCTCTCTCTTGTTGAAGGACAATACAGAAGAGCACTAGTGATCTGCAAAAGGAACCAATAAAAGAAGAAATTTTTGGAAGATTTTGTACAAATGTTGAGTTAACAAATTTGCACAATAACTAAAAAATGATAATTTGAAACGCTCTTAAGTGTAATGACAGTAGCAACATTTTCGACTGGCACACATATTACCTGCACCTATGCTGATATACGCATGCGCACTCGTGAATAAAATAGACTTGGAAAACGTATTTCAGGTCTCGAGTTTTCAAACCTCAATTTCTTTAGCATTAATTTCTGTTTCTTTACGTGGTTTATTTTCTCCTTCGCCTCAATTTCAATGTTCCTTGGGTAAACACATAAAGTAATTTTTACATAAAATGTTCAGCCTTTAAAGAACAGCGAAACAGGGCCCCGAAAAATATACAAAGCCTGATTTGCATATGAATGAAGTCGATAGATGACATGAGTGGTTTCCAAGGTTGGTCTGTTCCCGGGTATAATCATCCTGTTTTTCTTTTTTCTCCACTTTATTCTCCCTCTTTTATTTATTTTTTTGTCAAGTGAAAACTACCAGAACAGAATTGAACCGAGAGACCTTGTGGATGTTTGCCACAAAATTTGCGAAGTTTGGCAACATTAATGTAACACCAAGACCTAGATAAAGAGAGAGAGAGAGAGAGAGAGAGAGAGAGAGAGAGAGAGAGAGAGAGAGAGAGAGAGAGAGAGAATAACGGTAGGCTGTAGGGAGATTACTGTTTGAATAATCACGATTGGAGAGCATCTGTGTTATCATGGTCGCGGAATTGCTTCTGCCTGGTATGGATATGTTCTGTCTGTAGTGGAAATTTATATATATATATATATATATATATATATATATATATATATATATATATATATATATATATATATATATATATATATATATATATATTTGTATATATATATATATATATATATATATATATATATATATATATATATATATATATATATATATATATATATATATATATATATATATATATATATATATATATATATATATATATATATATATATATATATATATATAATATTATATTCATTATATATATATATATATATATATATTTATATTCTAACGCCTATATATACAGTTGATATATATATATATATATACTATATATATATATATATATATATATATTTTATATAAATATATATGCTCACGGCAATGACTGGCTGAGCAATTGTTGGAAAGTTGAAGGAACACTTTTTTTTTTTTTTTTTTGTTTTTCTTTTTTCTTGCATTACTTATATATATTTAATTATTGAATGTCTGGTTCGTCGCGGGTTCGTGTCCCCATGTGTTTGGCGTTTTAATAGGATATTTAAATTAGATATTTAAATATAAAAAGTAACTAACAGATTCATCTTTCCTCAGGTAACACATTTTTTCCTCTTTGGAAACTATGACTTGTTTACTTTTCTAACGCCTATTGAACAAAATACGGATTGATTGTGTTCAACTTGTTTTGGTTACCTATTGACTTCGATTTAGCGAATCCATATCAAGTCAGATTGCTTAGTTTCCCATTTTAACATGGACTGCACAGCTGCGAACACTAAAATTCCGTTTAGTCCAAACTCAATCAAAATGACTCACTGCTCACGGCAATGACTGGCTGAGCAATTGTTGGAAGTGCGGTTGAAGGAACACTTGTTATTTTTTTTTTTTTTTTTTTTGGTAAATTACAATAACTGGAACCTTTACTTTTTGCACAACTTCAGCTCACTTTTCTTGCATTACTTATATATATGAATTAATTATTTCTGTTGCAGTCCTGTGTTTGGCGTTTGTCCCGTGCTCAACTGACTGGATTTACTCTGTGGACGACTGGCATCCAAGGTAAGTGACACCAATGATATGATTTTATTTATTTTGTATGTAAAAGTAACTAACAGATTCATCTTTTCCTCAGGTAACACATTTTTTTTTCCTCTTTGGAAACTAAGATGATATGAGGCTTTTTTTATATTTTATAAAGCTGTGAGTATTTCTTGCAATAATTCATTAAAATCACACTTTTCACAAGTAGTACCGTTCTCATTCTTTTAAATTTTCTGTCGTCGTTGCATAATTTCCAAAAATTGTATAAATTCTTTACAACACAATTTTGCATTCGATAATGTTTAACTGTATTGTCATCATTAAGTAATAGTAATATTAGTCATGGAAGTATCATTTACATGGTTTGCCAGATTTTAGCCATTTCTTCATCGCAGTTTCACTAGTCGTGTAACCTTGTCATTAACCTAAACTAAACTGGGATCAGGATAGTAAAGCTTCGTGGCCTTCTCATTGAGTTTGTGACTTATTAAAGAGTTGGGTCATTAATACCAGGCCACCGCCTATAGCCCGCATGGAAACGGGACAGCAGTGAAAGCTGTTCGCTTACAAATGATACAGGAAAAATTTGATGTAACTTGACCTTGCCTTAGAATATAAGGGTAGAGAGATGCACACACAATTATTTATAAGTAACTGATGAATTCTGAAAAAAATCATATAACTCTTTATTTGCACAACAGACCTCTTTTCGTGTTACAATTGACTACATGAATTTCGGTACACATCCTAGCAAGTTGAGAGACGTCTGGTAGCTCTACAATATTGTTACTTAATTACCATTACTTTGCATTTGGTTTATGCATTTTATGTCACGTTTTTACATGCTTAACGGCTGTTCATAGACAGCGTGTCCATCAGCTTGTCGTTTGCAAAAGATAGTACTTTCTACCATACGGAGATGCCATAATCTCTTTAGCTTCCCGTGATGTGTACCGAAATTCCCGAAGCCAACTGTGCAACTAGAAGGAAATACACATCACTTTTATGAACTTTAGGCAGTTGCCTTTGCATAGTGCTCGTAAGCATCAATCGGATCTAAATGAAAAAAAGGGGAAAATCCTCCCACACCTCTGTCTTGAAACTCACGCAAACATTCCCACCTGTCCATAAACGCATATTCGTGAAATTTTGGCATAGTCACGGGATATAACGTTGGTGTGAATATTTATTCTTCAAGGCCATGAAGGGGCTTGGTAAAAAAGTTCTTTGAGCTTAGAGGTTCAAGTGTTCTCACAAATACCATGTGCATATACACCAGTGTTTTTTTTTCTTAATGACTCCTCTCATTTTGTGGGATGGGGGGGGGGGGGAACTGACTGTTTCATCCCTTCAAGGTAGAAGTTGACGGTTAGTAGTTGAGTTTTGGATTGCAGCAAGATCGTTTAGAAGAAATCAAGTCTTCTCACACTCTGTTGCATATTTTTCAAGGCTGAAAGAAAAGATAAAGGTATATATATATATATTATATATATATATATATATATATATATATATATATATATATATATATAATATATATATATATATATATATATATATATATATATATATATATATATATATATATATATATATATATAGAGAGAGAGAGAGAGAGAGAGAGAGAGAGAGAGAGAGAGAGAGAGAGAGAGAGAGAGATATAGATATATTTATATATATATATATATATATATATATATATATATATAGAGAGAGAGAGAGAGAGAGAGAGAGAGAGAGAGAGAGAGAGAGAGGCACGTTAAGTGGACTTTTCGATTAATAGAAACTTGCCTAATTAAAATAGTGTAGTGTAAAGAATTTGACCATTTAAACAAAAGCGGTGTTACGTTTTTTTTAAGGCGGGGGGGCGGGTGGCAGGGTTAACTTCGTGTGTGCTATCCATAACTGCCCAACTGATTTTTAACCAGATTTAGTCCATAAACTCTTGCCAAAATTTTCTAATAGGGAACACTCATTTTCCTAGTAATTTCCACCATAATGAAATTTACAAATTAATTTCATTTTTTAAGACGCAATTTGTATTATAGGTATTATGAATACAATTTCCATCAATTTCTTTGTAAAGATATTGTTGTGTTTATGCAAGATGTTAAGATAATGTAAAAGTGACGGTGAACAGTTTAGTAAATTCTCCCAATGTTTTTCATGGTAAAAAAAAATTATCCTTTTGAAATTTTTCCTTAGAAAAAATGTACTTCACTTGACATATCGTACCCTATTTAGTGATATAGTGCTTCTTATTATCATTATATTAGAGGAGCGACCCCTGAAAAGGAAAGAAGTAATAGCAATCACTGTGTCTTTCTTTGTGGACTAAGCCCCTTGTAACTGATATCTAGAAAAACAGACGAAGTTTTATTCCGTCATAAAATAAGTATATATAGTCTCGTGTACGTACATCGTTGTTACCGCGAGCCCTCTCATATCATATCTTATTGATTTGCATTCCATGTAAAATTTAATTCTCGTTGATGGTGATAAAATTTCACTTCTAATTTATTTTTTCTGTCAAAAAGGTTATGTTGTTAGGCATTTTCTTAGGCTTTTAGCCCTCATACACAACAAAATCTGTTCTGCGCGTAGATTTTATCACAGCTTCCTACACTCCCTCGAATAATTTCTTTTGCTAAGCGTTTTACTATACCAGTTTTATCTTTATGGAATTATCATTTGTAATGGGCCTCAATTAAATTGCTATATTTTACTTTAAAACTATAAATTTCTTGGCGATATCAGATGCCCGATATACATGAGACACATTCTCGACAGTATAATTTATCATATAGAAGTCCACCTTTGTAGCTTCGGTCTGACTTACAGGCTATAATTTCTTAACGACTACCAAACATTTGTCTCGGTTTTCCTGATCCTCGACCGTATTAAAGACAAGTAATTTACTCTCATGCAGTTGTGGCACTTGTTCCCTTGCGTTTTTAAGACGAGGTTTTCATTTAAGATGAATGCCATCCAACATGCCTCAGACGCAAAAGTACAGTATGTTACCGTAAGTGTCATGTTTACTTGTTCAACGGATTATGTATAAAATTTCTTCATGCGTTCACTCAGTCATGATCTATCAGTATTCAGTTTCGCTGGAAGATCTGTTTCCTAGATAAAGTGGCTTTCTATATGTCAGTGAACAACATTAATGTTGCCGTCAGCTCTCTCTCCTCGATGAAACCTTCCCACTTTCTTTCAGGTGTATCATCCGCCTTCATTCCTAAAGGTAGGTTTTGCTCAGTGCGGTTATCCCTCAACGATGATCGTTCATGGATAATCGTTCAAAGGAAAACACCCCAATTAAAAAAACAAGCAAATTAGTACTCTACAAATCGTTTGACGATCATCGTTATTCCATGAACGATCATCGTTGAGCAATAATCGCCAAACCTAACTTAAGGACGGCGTAGCGCGTCCCGCTCATTCCAGACGTAACTAGAGATTTAATGACGCTCAAATGGCATATGGTTTGACAAATAGTAACGTTGCCTAGGATGCCAACGAAATGAAAGCCACAATTGTTCTCGAAGATATATCCTTTTAGCTGGAAAAAAATGTGGTTTGTGTAGAGACGCTGGAATAGGGAACATTAAGGCTACATTCCTGAAGGTAGGAAAAGGAAATTACAGTAACTGCTTAAAAGGGCTAATGATTATGGTAGAGGTCACTTGGAAAGAGTTCAGTCTGTGGATATTCAAGCGTTATTGCCTAAATATTGCTTGATCGATAAATGAACTCCGACGGTCAATTATATGAATATCAATGGGGAAAATTATATATATATATATATATATATATATATATATATATATATATATATATATATATATATATATATATATATATATATATATATATATTTAGATGGGTTCGGGCCAGAAAAATGGCAATAATAATAAAAGTAACAAAAATCTCATATTATAATATGGAACCGACCCCTTCTCTTCTAAGTATACAAAGAATGAAAAATGATTCCCGGACGCGAAATGTCTGGCAGACCTGTACAATGGGACAACACCTGAATGGAAGGGAAAAATCTCCCCCCGAATAATGAATCGTGGAAACTCCATTTCCCATTTTACGATGTCCCTGGTTTGGGTGGCGCTGCAGTTGGGAACTGGTATATTTTGGTCCAGTTTTCATATGGAGTCATATCTGTATTTCGCCATTCTTTTTCAGATATATGTTTGTTGCCTTTCTTGGAATTCTACAGATAAGCAATCCTTCGTTGCATTTTTTTACCATATATATATATATATATATATATATATATATATATATATATATATATATATATATATATATATATATATATATATATATATATATATATATATATATATATATATATATATATATAATGTATATATATATATATATATATATATATATATATATATATATATATATATATATATATATATATATATATATATATATATATATATATATATATATATATATATATATATATATTTATATATATATATATATATATATATATATATATATATATATATATATATATATATATATATATATATATATATAAGACTGGTAAAACTTGTTAAAGCGCTTATTGTAAGCCTTTCATGTAAACGATATAAACCTGAAAGTACAAACGCTCAAAGAAATCCTTGTCTTTCTTATAAGCCATAAAAATCACTCGCCTCTAAACGATTGGTACATTTTTATTAACAAGACAGGTCACTTCCATGAGCTTTAAAACGACACTAGATAGAAAAGCAGTATCCTTTCTCTTTCAGTTTTGAGAGAGAGAGAGAGAGAGAGAGAGAGAGAGAGAGAGAGAGAGAGAGAGAGAGAGAGAGAGAGAGAGACCACTATTCGTCCTGTGCAGAAAGTTAGGTTGCAAAGACTTACAAGTCAGTCATCTTTTCCTTTGGTGTTGATGAGTCAAGTGTTCATCTTGCAGAGGGTGTTAGAGGGCTTTTGCAGCCATAATGAAACATTTTTTTGGGCAAACGAAAAAGAGGATTAGGCAAAGTATCTGAAGGGGAGAGAGAGAAGGGCGAAATGGGTCTTGATGGAGAGTTATGGGAGCGGGATAAGTTGATGCAAGGAATGGAGGAGGAGGAGGGGGAGGAGGAGGAGGAGGACAGGAGAAGTTCTTAAAAGGGACGAGAAATGGGCGGAGTGGCGCGAAGAGACGTTGCTGTGAAGAAGAGACAGGAAATGAAGGAATTTTCCTTCATTTCCTAAGGCTGGGGAGAAGAGATATAATTATATCTTCGACAGCCTCCAGTTGTCAAATTGCCGTCAAGCGGTAAATGCAAAGACCCTGAAAGCCTAGTTTTTATTCAGTCTGTTCGACCCAGTATGCAAAATATGCCTGATTTTATCTGCAGTAATTAGAGTCAAGTAATTAATTATATTCAGTACATTTATTTAGGTATTTTAAGTTGAAATTATTGGGACTTAAACATCACAAAAATTAATATGGAGATTAGCGTTCAAAAATGCAAATCAACATGTGCTTATGGACTAATTAAGGGGAGAGAACAAAAGGGAAGTTTACTTATTATGCCCGTTTCATAAAAAAAAAATATGTGCGATAGGATAACTGAACCGAATGAAAATTAAAAATGTACTGAACATTCAGCACAAGACTTGAGTGAACTTAATCAAAATGTTCTCTACTAATCTCATAAGTGAGAAGCAAGTAAATGTATAAAAAAAATATTCCCTTCTAGACAATTATTCGTGTTTATTATGAGAATAAATTCTGCACAATGTAAGAAAATTAACCGACAAGAATTGCACAACATTTTTCAGTAGACCAGTACCTACATAATACTGTGGAACCCCTCAAATGAATGATACAAAGTGAATGCCGATGGAAGTTTTCTGTACAGGAGGCAATATTCCAGACTTAGCCATCAGACGATGAAAGAGGCAGTGAAAGTGATGTTTTCATATTTCTTAGAAATAAAATAATATGAATGGAAAAAAATGTTAATCTGAGAATAATACATAATTCAGCTAATCTAGTTTGATAGTAATGTAAACAAGGCGCGTCTTCACGTTAAGATCGTGAACTTGACAGCAGTGCTAATTATCTTTGACATTCCCTACAACGTGGTAAAGTGGAAAGTGTGTGATGTGTGATGAATTATACTTCCCGTTTCTAACTTGAAAAAGAAATGCCCAGAGTTTTAATGAAAACTTCTAATGTCGCTTCATCATTGAGGGAAATTGAATTTTAACCTTTTCAGTCACGAGTTTTAATGTCGCAGTGGAAAGTAGGTGACGAAAACTGTTTTGCTAATCTCTCTCTCTCTCTCTCTCTCTCTCTCTCTCTCTCTCCTCCTCCTCTCTCTCTCTCTCTCTCTCTCTCTCTCTCTCTCTCTCTCTCTCTCTCTGAATGCTTTTGGAAAACGTAGTTACAGAGCAAATGATTTCAAAGTCCAGACTTTAATAGAGTCATAAATGAGTTTCCGCATGTAATCACTTACATAATGTATTTATTCCAATATCGTGCCTGAGACATTAACGGTATATGGACGCGTTTTATCATGAAATTAATCAATGTTACTGCGTCATTTAATTATCTTTAGAACACACTAAATGCTGACAATTCCACACCATTGTGAAATATAATGGCTATGATTAAGTTATTCCGGATGGTCATATTGTTGATATGATTAAAAGAGTAACAAATATTATTATTATTATTATTATTATTATTATTATTATTATTATTATTATTATTATTATTATTATTATTATTATTATTAGTGCTGTGAATGAACTGGGTTCCCATTTTTGAAAGCATGAGAAATTAGAGCGATGGAAATATCAAATGGTCACGATTTCTATGGTACATGAATCAAAGTTAAGGATGTAATAGAGTTGAATTATTCCAGATTCAGAAATCGAGTACAACCCATAGTTTCCAGGTTAATTTAGATCAGCTTTTCGACTTTGTAGTTACCGTCTTTTGGTTTTCTGTAAAATAAAACTATCGAGTTGTCTGTCTGTCTGTCCGCACTTTTGCTGTCCGCCCTCAGAGCTTAAAAACTACTGAGGCTAGAGGGCTGCAAATTGGTATGTTGATCATCCACCCTCCAATGATCAAACATGCCAGATTGCAGCCCTCTAGCCTAAGTAGTTTTTACTTGATTTAAGGTTAAATTGAGCCATGATCGTGCGTCTGACACCGCTGTAGGTGCCAACAACACAGGCCACCACCGAGCCGTGGCTGAAAGTTTCATACAGCATTATACGCTGTACAGAAAACGATTGCGCAGCAGAAACGTCTGCGCATATTTTACTTGTTTTCTTTTATATTCATTGATTTCTGCCTCTCTTAATTTTGTTGTACGCAGCTGAAGTAGCGTTTTCTTTAAAGCTATACATAAAGTGATGACGTAAAAGAAAGGAAATGTGATATTTGGGTCGTTGTAATTTTTTTAGAATATAACGATAACAATGATAATAATAATGATTACTGGTCGACTGGTTGTATTATGGAGCTCGAAGTTCCCTGTGTTTACAATAAATGTGAAAGGAATGCTTTCAGTGGTTTTTGCTATGTTGAACTCATGTCAGTTCCTGTGGAAATTTCATTATCATAAACTGGCGTTTCAAATCAGTTTTTAGTGTTTGTACTGTTGCATATCCTATAGTGTTGGTTTCTGGTAATGAACCGATATGTTGCAGTATATTCAAACAGTGCATATTTCCATTTACAATTGTCATTATCATTATGATTATTATGTCTTTCATATACATATCAATATTTATTTATTATATATGCAACCCTATTAATGGTTCTTCCGGTTTCTGATTTTTATTTCTTGAAAAAGAAAGTCACCTTTATCACTGATTGCTGTCCCAGCTCGTTGATCGTAAGTTACAAATTGTTTAACTCTTTCTAGCCATAAAAAAGTTAATTAATTTCGCCTTACTCTGTGATATGCGTGAAGCTGAGAATAACTAAGCCATTTTTTGATACACTGAAACACCTATTCGAGAATTAGAGTATAAATCGCAAAGTCTCTTTCTATTACTTCACAAAAGACAGTGGGGATGCACTGAAGAAGAGAATGATAGGACGTGAAGAAAGGGCGGAGGAGGAAAAAAGACAGTCGCATAAAGAACGAAAAGGGAGGACTGATAAAGATTTAGTGATATCAGCATGAAATCTGTGACACTGTTCGATGTCTAACTATTCCGTGTATGTTTTTTTTCAAGTGAAATTTACACCCTTCGTCACCAAGAGTTCTCCTTCCTTTCCGTTTTGTCTTTTCCCCCCCTTCCCGTTTTTCCTTTCCTTCCCATTGCGCTCTCTAACTTTTGTGAGAGCCACAACTTCAAGACACAACCGAGTGTTAAGGTAACTTCTGCTTCAAAGGAGAAACTTGACGGTAAAGTTTTCTTTTCCAATGGGTTTCTTAACTCAGGGTATTTGCGTCAGAGGGAGGAACAACTATAGAAAGAGAGAGAGAGAGAGAGAGAGAGAGAGAGAGAGAGAGAGAGAGAGAGAGGAGGGTGTTGGGCACACACAAACAAACATAAAGGATAATGTGAAGCACTCGTGAGAGAGAAAGCAAAAGTACTGCGACATTCATTCGGCATAAAACATAATTAAACAGAGGGCTTGATCAGTAGGTAGTGTACATTGACTCGCTCTGCAAATTTCAGTTCAGGCCACTTAATCTTCAGAACAAAGAAATACTGGTTCTTAGTACATTTTCATACAGAAAGACTTTTAATTAATCTGCTATCATTAATCAAAGAAACATGAATCAGTACTGGTCATCTGAGCAAAAGAATATAAATTATTAACGCGTTTCCATGCGAAGAGAAGATTCCTGAATCTTTCATCTTCAACGGAACGAAGATGAACCACCCTGTTGAAGGCTGGAAGCTTGATATTATTGATAACATTATCAATTCTGCTGACCAAACAACCCTATTACACCCCCGATCCTCTCTAATACAGGTTAGATACATCGTCTTTAAAGCAAAGCCTGGGCATCTAAAAGACTATTTACTTTATCTTGTATTTTTAAAGCAAACCAACAATACCATTATTTTCATTATATCACGCATAATTAGCACAAAACACCTCAATGAGTTATGTTCATTGCTTTTTCAGACTGAAGCTCAACATTTTATCAGAGCTGAGTGAAGATGTCTCTGTTATAGGTTGTGTTTTCTGCAGGTCTATATGTGTTTATTAAGGAGAACAAAGCTGCGATACTATGATTTCTGCCAGAATTACTTGCAATCGCTAATCAAAGGAACAGATCCCATGACCTGTACTTATTGGAGTTTCACATCTTTTATTAAAGGAAGATGTGACCTGTGTATGGCATACGGTGATAAATGCCTCAGATCACATGCTGATTTTTGCAGGCATTTTATTAAATATTTCAAAAGCACGCATCTAAGATCAGTGACTTTTGAGACGAATTTGGCATTCGCTGGCACAGTGAAATTTACTGGCCATCATCGACATTTAAATAGATACGCACTTCATTCTACTTTTCATCCTCTTGAACCACATGGCATTATTCCCCGATTTCATAGAATGGAATACCTCACGAACATGTGAAATTAAATGCACAATGTTCATATTTCAGAACATTAGTGATAGACTAAGAAAAAGAGAAACAACAGAAATTCTGAATGTCTTATAGATATTATTCTTGGATAATCCTTCCAAGTGGGGCTGAATGCCGTTGCTATTCCGCATCAGAACGCGCTACCAGATCAATTAGCCGGAGAGGTAACGACCAGAGAATGTGTACTGAAGGGGTCGCCTCGACTGGAGGACGATATCAGAGTCTGCTCTGGGTAAGATCTCCCCTGACTCTCTCCTCTTCAGTTACCCTCTAGGTTTGAGATAAAATGTACAGCTTGCATACCACAGAAAGTAAGGGATGCTGTACACCGATGATGGAAGTGAATTGGATTCTTGCATAGTTACATTTTACACACTATGCTTGCTGTGGGAAGTTTAATGTTTGAAGTATTCAAGGAATGAGGAATTCCATTTTATTTATTCTTGTCTCCAGTTGCAAAAGTAAACCTCTTTCTCTTCTGAGCACGAATGCTTTCCCTTGCCAGTCATCTTGCCGGAACAATCCCCTCTCTCTCTCTCTCTCTCTCTCTCTCTCTCTCTCTCTCTCTCTCTCTCTCTCTCTCTCTCTCTCTCTGCAAGTGCTGTTGTATATATTTCGCTTAGAAAGGAGCTTCCTCTGGCCTAGCAAAACAATACAATAGCGTGTTCAGAAAACCAATAGTTTCCTGTAGACCGCCGAATCGACGAAGTTTTGTAATTGTAAGACCCGTTTTTATAGAAGACTTGTAAGTTTATAAAGACGATTTCTGAAGTTGATTTTCTTCGGCTGCTTTTTATCTCAATTCTTTCGTCGGTGTAGTAGAATTTGTCTGGGTTGTTTCTCATTTCTTCCTCCCTCGAGTTACTTTGATAACGAGCGTATACAGATTATCTTAAATGTTTCTTATTATCCGCCCCCACCTCTCTCTCTCTCTCTCTCTCTCTCTCTCTCTCTCTCTCTCTCTCTCTCTCTCTCTCTTCGAGATTTCCCGGGATGCAGGTTCGATTCCCGCTACCGGACATCAGAATTGCTTCATATATCTTGCTTTTGGATCTAAGGCTTTGTAGTGACAAGCTTATACAAAAAGTATGAAGAATACGAGAAGTTAAGAGGCATTGTGGCTATTACAGTACATACGTATCTGGTAAAATGTGACCATTATATATATATATATATATATATATATATATATATATATATATATATATATATATATATATATATATATATATATATATATATATAGTTTTATGCCACTGGATCGCTGACTCATAGAGATAATGGGAAAATACCAGACAGTAGGGGTGTAGGTAGGCCCACAAGGGATGGAGTGACAGGGTAGGATTTAGGAGTGCCAAGCAGCCCTCTTCAAGGGCCAGGCCCGTAATGCCTCTCCAGGAAAAACACCTGGAGAAGGTCGCTGTTTCTTCTGTCTAGATCCTAAAATTTAATTATACCCCTGCTGCTTTTTCCTCACTTTATTGGCCCAAGACCATTTCTCTAATCTGCAGGTCATAGCTGGTGACATCACCTTAAGCCAGGCCCCAAGCAGCATATGAGCCCTTATTAAGGGGCGCGCCGATCGCCGAATTTCGAGGAATTATCGATATTTGGTTTTTTGCGGTTTTGGACTGGTATATGTCTAAATAAACATGTCCTGAAATATTATTGCTAAAAAATAATTTTAAGTGTTTTTTTTTTGTTTTTTTACAATTTTGTTCACCACATTTACCGGCATTTGAACGGCATTGAGCGAAAATTTTTCGCATACATTCTGTATGACTTTTTAGGTGGAAGTGAGAAATGTACTTTACTTTCCTACTAAAATACACATTATCTACGTTAAAAACTGCTCTCTCCCAAAAAAAATTTAATATCTGAGTAAATATGTATCTATGTATCTTGATATCGCCCTGTGATATCGCCCTGTGAGCGACATTGTGCGACAAATTGTCGTACAATGTCTGTATGACTTGCCAATTCTGGAGAGTAGGAAGCGAGAAATTTACTTCAGTATCCTACTAAAGCTACCCATTTTCTACGATAAGAGCTTGTTCGTTCTCTAAAAAAAATATAAAAAAAAATTCAAAAAAGTAAATATATATCTATGTATCTCGATATTTTGAACACGTTATCTCAGGTGCACCATGCCAACTAGTACACATATATTTTATGCTTCTTGACATATTTTTACTGCGTATTTTCAGAAATATGAAATTATATAAGTAGGTAACAGTTCCAAACAACAAACCATCTCATTTGTGTGTAGTAACTGTTTATGGTTCAAGCGATATTCCAGTGCTCTGTGACGCATTTCCTTTTCGGATTTTCTTACCTTGTAGTGCATTCACGCAATTCCATTGCCATAAGCAAGAGAAGTAGCACCCTTATGAGGGAGAAATTTGAACGATTGCGTCTCGTAAGTTTGTCGCAAGAGAGGGACGAAGCAAACGGAAATTGTCTCGACGCCTGCTGGGATAGTAACAACACCAGAACGCCCATATCTAAGTAAGGGATTTGTTTTCCTGTGTTAGTGATATTCTAATTAGTGATTACTATTTTTCATAATATTAATAATTATATAAGAAAACAAGGCTTGATTTTACTGCAGTGAGTTGTCGTCTGACTCGTGACTTGTGTAGGCTTGGTTGTTCAGTATTTGTTTACTTGATCCTCTCAGTTGTTTGTTTATTTGCCTCTCCAATATCTGAACGGAAAACATGCACAGTGGTAGCGTATATAGGTTATTTAGAAAATTTATATTGATAGCATATACTTTTATAGGTTAGGAAGAAAACTTTAGGGTGCGTGTAAAACGATGGGAACAAACCTTTCCTAGAATACCATGCCCTGGCCTAACCTCATTAGGGCATTTATTTTTATAAAATTTATGAAAAAAATTTCGCACTGATAGCATATAGCCTCCTATTTTTTTATAGGTTATAGAGAAAACATATTGATAGCATGTATTAGTGGATTTCTGTTTTGAAAAAACTCTTCACTGATAATATATATATATATATATATATATATATATATATATATATATATATATATATATATATGAATATCTTTTACTGTAATACAACAGTATAATATGAAGATAAAAAGTTCCCCATAAAAACACTATTTGAACGTTACAACCATATATCACTTCCTTCTGTGCTTTTTCACTGGTAAAATATGGGGAGATGATGTATTACAAGTGTATATATACTGCCACGCCTACATATGCTTTGTATATCTAGTCTTGTAACACATCATGTGTCCATATTTTACCAGTGTTGATGGGCACAGAGAAGCGCTCAAAATATATGGTTGCAGCATTCAAATAGTGTTTTATGGGCCTTTTGTATATACATATATATATTATATTTATATGTATATGTATATATATACAGTATAATATGCATACATATATATATATATATATATATATATATATATATATATATATATATATATATATATATATATATATATATATATATATGTATATATATATATATATATATATATATATATATATATATATATATATATATATATATATATATATATATATATATATATATATATATATATATATATATATATATATATATATATATATATATATATATATATATATATTATATATATATATATATATATATATATATATATATATATATATATATATATATATATATATATATATATAATATATATATATATATATATATATATATATATATATATATATATATATATATATATATATATATATATATATATATATATATATATATATATATATATATATATATATATATATATATGTAATATATTATATATATATATATATATATATATATATATATATATATATATATATATATATATATATATATATATATGTAATATATTATATATATATATATATATATATATATATATATATATATATATATGTAATATATTATATATATGTATATATATATATATATATATATATATATATATATATATATATATATATATATATATATATATATATATATATATATATATATATATATATATATATATATATATATATATATATATATATATATATATATATATATATATATGTATATATATATATATATATTTTACATATATATATGTAATATATATTATATATAATATAGATATGTGTATGTGTATATATATGTGTATATATGTATGTATATAAATGCAAATTTTAGGTAACATATGAATCAAGATAGAGCACATTTCTATTCATTTAATTGTATTGAAAATTTCAGGGCATATTTCTTATATGACAAAATAGTTTCCCTGCAAAAATCAGCCTTCTCACTGCCATAATTTCATAGTTATTACAAAATAACCATAATTTCTTTTATTTTGCCGTTTTCTCAAAACTTAGTTTTTTCCAAAATAAAAGCTTATAACTCCAAAAAGACTAAACTAAATTCGATGAAACTTTTACATAGTGTAGTATAACTATATATCTTGATTTCGTACACAGGAAATATATTTTAGAGTGAAAAATTTTTTTTTATTTTTGAAAAGTTTTTAAATCTTTTTGCCAATGCAAAAATTAACTTAGAAGTCGAATTTCTAAATTTCCCGTGTAGGAAATTTTCATTATTAGTTGAAGATTAAGTGGAAAAAATTTGAAGCAAATCCCTTCATTCATAAGTAAGCTATAAGCATTTACTTTATAATGGGGCCTTATGGAGTCAGCGCTCCCCTTAAGGAATCAGCGCCCTGCATCGCCAGTTTTAGTCCGCATGTCACCACAGCGAAGTACTGCCCGTCTGAATATCGAACCACTGGTAGGCGGGAACTCATTTTCACTCACACTGCATCTATTGTAACCCATTACTGGACACCACCCAAGTTGATCTCGTCAACTTAGAGTTGTGTGTGCAAGAAGTACCAGGAAGCAACATGTTATGTCCCCGGAAGGGACATGGTTATCCAGTGTACTTTTTCTTTGACTCGTTTTTTATCATCTCTCTCTCGCATTTCACCAGTCAAGTAAATTCTTTGTCCCTTCGACTTATACAACAAACTTGTTATATCCAGTGTGTAATTCTTTGAACAGTACATAAAGTAACTCATGTCCCTTGCCAGGAAGTGAGTAGTAAGGCAATACCCTCCAATTCGTGCATTATCTCATGTCTAGAGAGATAGTACTTCGTTAGTAGTCTTCTCTGGAATGATTTCACTTGCAGGAGTGTTATCAGTGAAAGTCACCTACGCAGCCATTCCTGTGTGTTCCCGATTGCCCTGAAGAATCCGCCCATACCGAGGCTGATATCATTGCATTGCTGATTGGCTTACGGACCACTTGAAAATGGCCATTTACAGACTCCCTGTTGGGTGAATTGATGCGTTAATTATTAACTCAGTGAATTGCTGTTGCACCTTTTTCCCACCTGTTTATGTAGTGAGATTTGTCCATCATTCCCGCTGTTAAATTTACCATGTTGGTGTGTAAAATAAACCTGTGTTAAGAAACAATTTCTCACTTGGCGACCTTCCAATTATTAATTGTTCTTTCAATTATTTTGTTTGTGGTCTTACGAGGGATTGTAAGGCTAAGATTAGTAGAGTAAAGTAAAAATGCAGTCAACTCTTCATAATCCATAACTATATATATATATATATATATATATATATATATATATATATATATATATATATATATATATATATATATATATATAGTATATATATATATATATATATATATATATGTGTGTGTGTGTGTGTGTGTGTGTGTGTGTGTGTGTGTGTGTGTGTGTGTGTATGTATACATACATACATACATATATATATATATATATATATATATATATATATATATATATATATATATATATATATATATATATGAATTAATGCAGAAAGTCATGTTGGTTGCCGTGATATTGAAACCTCTTCCCTCCAAAGCGAGAAAAGGAGCGGAGTCAAAATAAGAAAAGAAAAACAAAAAGTATTACATCCCTCTCCCACTGAAAAGAGATTGCGGAATAAAAATCACCAAATACAGTTTATCTCGTAAGACGAATATGAAAAATGTCTCCTTTCAGACTGGAAGGATAACGTCCAGAATGAAATAGTGAAAATAAATCCGAAGAGAAGAAAGAAAGTAAAATGAGATTTCTGAGATTTTTATTCGTCAAATTTATCTTGTGTTTCTTTCTTTGATGCCTCAGTTGTTTGATGTAAAGGTGTTCCCGGTAGGAGGTTTGCATGTCTTTACATTTATCACCATCGCTTTTGATGTGTGACGAAATATTTCTGTGCACTTTAGGTCTGGAAAGTTGAGAGAGAGAGAGAGAGAGAGAGAGAGAGAGAGAGAGAGAGAGAGAGAGAGAGAGAGAGAGAGAGAGAGAGAGAATTATGAAAAAAATATTGGTCGTTAACAAGATGTGTCTAGCAACACGATTTCTTCACCAGAGATGATCGTTCAGTACCATAATATAGATATTTATTTAGATTTGTGCATTCTCTCTCTCTCTCTCTCTCTCTCTCTCTTGGAATTTACTTTAATGTTTAAAGGCTAACGTAACCTGTTTCACAAGATTTTGATGAAGTAAGAAATAAGAATTAGGTACATTCTCAAAAAACACAATAAAGTAAGAGTGAAAGGAAGAATAAAGAAAAGTTGTAGGTTGCACAAATTCTACACATTCTACCTAGTAAAAGACACCGAACCTCACAAGCAGAAACAAATAAACAAGTCCGGGTATTGAAAAAACCAGATTCAAACAAACACAGACATGGATGGACATTCTAAGCTAAAATCCTTAAAGAAGCTCCCAACCTTCCACGAGACAAATAAAAGCATACATTGTAGGAATGCTTATTCACAGAACATCTCCAGTATGGATACTTTCCACTCAGAAAATAATTTTTAAAAATATTTCTTCTATTCCGAGAACCTGAGTAATGAAAGCACTTTTCGTTCAGTCAACCTGTTTAGATAATGTTATTTTCATAATGAGAGTCCTGCAAAATATTTCGGTTTGGGGGCGGGGAGAGAAAATATGAAGTTGTGTCTAACATCATCCATCATAGTCAAGAAAACTGCATCAGAAAATATGAGACTAGAGAGAGAGAGAGAGAGAGGAGGTTAGTTTTTTTTTATAACGTGAAGCATGAGAGAGGAAATCCCCGTAGGGGGTTAGTGCCGTCAGTGCACCTCACGGGGTGCACTGTAGGCACTACGAAAGGTTCTTTGCAGCGTCCCTTCGCCCCTAGCTGCAACTCCTTTCATTCCTTTTACTGTACCTTTATTCGTATTATCGTTCTTCCATTTTGCTATCCACCCTCTCCTAACCATTATTTCATAGTGCAACTGCGACGTTTCCTTCTTGTTACACCTTTCAAACCTACCTACTCTCAATTTCCTTTCTAGCGCTGAATAACCGCATAGGTCCCAGTGCTTGGCCGTTGGCCTAAACTCTAAATTCCATTCCATTCCATCAGAGAGAAAATGTAAATGAGATCTTGGCTGCTCTCCTGAGGCATCCCTTGGAGAGAAAACTCTCTTCTTTAGGTCGGTCGCTCTTTTCATCCCTGACCTGCTCTCTAGAGAGGGTGTGCGTAGGTGAAGCCCTAAGGCAGCTTTCAGGTCACCCGGAATTCTCTCTCAAACGAGCACCTAGAAACAAGACCTGGAATTAATCCTCATTCTGTTGTCTTTAATTACAGTCCGCTACTTCTTTGTTAAATTAAATTTTTTGAATATGTTTTAATTCAGAAAATGCGAAGTTCTGCATCCTTCGTGTGTTCTTACTTGCATTATCGATGTATTATAGTACTTATTTCTGACGATAAAGTTCGAAAATATTCCAACCCTTGTTATTTCACTAAAGCGCAAGGAATTCTGTAATTTTTTTCTATGCAGTGTTCCTCAGTGTACTTAATTTATGGTTGTAGCGTGAAAATTTGAAATAAACCATTGTTAAAAGTAAGACTTAGGAAGTTTATTCTTTTGTTACAACTGCCAGTAGCTATAAAGTAAGAAAACGGAAATAAAGTTAAAAATAAGAAAACGAGGGCAAGAGCATTAAATTTTCTTAGAGCTCTGTGCCAATAAACATTCTTAGCTTAGCACATGTTTATTTATAATGAGCAAACTTATATGGGAGGTGTGTGTCCAGGTTGGAAAATAAGAATCTAATAAAATAATGTAAATTGTCTCAAATCTCCTAAAATCCCTACCTGGGAATGCATAATCACACTTTTTTTAGTTAAAGCTCTTTAAGCATAGGTTAAACTAAGAACATCAAAGTCGCCTTGATCTTTCCCCCATTCCTCATTATTATTATTATTATTATTATTTTTCTTATTATTATTTTCAGAAAAATGTTTCACAATACTTTTTATCTCGGCAGGTTAAGGGTTATCAATTACAATAAAAGACAATCTTATTCTTTTTTGTGAATTTTCTTTGGTAGGTACAGCAGCTTTTGGAAAGGAAAATTTTTTTAACGTAGCTAATTGATCTTAGGACATGTTGACTTCAGGTCGAGTGAATTTTGTACCCTTATTAAAGCTTCTCATACTTTGTTAACAATGAAACCGCTTTCGACGAGGAAGAGGTGTGAGGCAATAAATGGCAAATAGCAGTAATTTAATTTAAATTTTTGGGTAATTTACATAAATAAAAAGCTGCATAAAATTTTCATACGTAAGAGGTATCCTCAAAGGGCAGTTAACCGGGATGAATGTCGGTTTTTATGCCTTCCGCTAAACACTGTCCGTATAGCGAGATGGTTGGGTAACAGTCAATTTTAAATAAGAGATGTCACATTGGTACGATTTTACGACTGCGGAAACTGGGGTTTGTACTGTTTTCCATTGTTTAATTTTATTGTTGTTTGACATATGGCCGGAGAAATTGTTTCCTCTCTCTCTCTCTCTCTCTCTCTCTCTCTCTCTCTCTCTCTCTCTCTCTTTGACATATGGCAGGAGAAATTGTTTCCTCTCTCTCTCTCTCTCTCTCTCTCTCTTTGACATATGGCCGGAGAAATTGTTTCCTCTCTCTCTCTCTCTCTCTCTCTCTCTCTCTTTGACATATGGCCGGAGAAATTGTTTCCTCTCTCTCTCTCTCTCTCTCTCTCTCTCTCTCTCTCTCTCTCTCTCTCTCTCTCTCTCATAAAGCCTATGTCAGTTTTTGCCTAAGAATGTGAATTGTCAAATGTGAATTGTCAACCATTGTTTCTAGTGCACATCATACATTGCTATATTCAATTACAGTTAAGTACAAAATTAATTTCTTGTCAAATACTTCCCTCAGGCCGCTTTCATTACGGTGTTAAATTATGCGGCGATTACCAGATTCTTATTGGCATATTCACAACGCTTATTTTGTGCTATTCAACCTCGCACACAGTACCGTATATTGAGTGTGAGAGTTGATTATTAAAGTCTTATCCCGGATTATCTGATTATCTATCTATCTGTCTATATATCTGTCTATCTATCTCTCTATATATCTGTCTATCTATCTCTCTATATATCTATCTATCTGTCTATATATATATATATATATATATATATATATATATATATATATATATATATATATATATATATATATATATATATATATATATATATATATATATATATATATATATATATTTGTGTGTGTGTGTGTGTAAGAAGTATATAAGGCTATTCCCGCGCATCCATACACATATCTGTCGGATTCACGTACCTTTACATTTGTGTTCTTTTTCATAGTCAAATGGTTAACGTTATCTCATTCTGATATACTTAGTACGGTTTCGAATCCTGCACAGGTGCCAAAATTTCTTTGTTTGGTCCTTCATTTGTAACTCAGAGTTTGCAGTGACAGGCGTATCCAGGAAGTCTGAAGAAATCGAAAAGTTCAGAGGTCGCTGTGGTTGTTAGCAATCTGGTAAAAAAGTGACCAGTAAAGCCTTTACACATATTTTTTCCTAAAAGCAATATATGTCAGCGATTAATCACTTGGTTACGATTTTAAGGATGGGTCTATTCCAAGTCTAGTAAATGTATCTGAATTCAACAGATATGTGTACTGTATATGAACGGGATTACATTTATATCCTTCTTCACGGTCACGTAGTTAATTTTACCTCTCTCCGATAAACCGGGTGCGAGTTCGAATCCTGCCGCGGGTGTCAGAATTTCTTCATTCGGTTCTTTATTTGGATCTTAGGCTTTCTAGTGACAAGCGTCTCCTCAAAAGTGTGAAGAAATCGAGAGTGTAGGAAATCATTGTGGTTATTGCAAATATATTTATCAAAATAGTTATTTTGCTTATTCATATCTAATTTTGTAATCATAAAAAGTTTTGAATATTATAACTATTTCGTATTTCAACAATGTTAAGGGAAACGAAGTGAGCACTTTAACTTCCTCTGGAAAAGACGAAACCTTGCGTCGGTCATTCAGGCAATGCTCTTTAATACTAAAGGCACACCTTTGGCGCTTAACTTACAAAAAAAAAAAAACGAAATATTTTAAAGGTTCAACAAATTCCCCATTGCAGCTTTCATAAGCTTAGGTTACATTGACGTACATGGTCACCTAGAGCCATAATTACACACGTCACTTATCACAAGCGTCGCAATACACTGTGTCACAAGTGGCATTTAAAGGCCTTTTAATCCATACAGTTTTACGTCTCTGAAAGTAATTTGTCAGTCTAGACAACATGAGCCCTTTTATGCCTGCTATTATTGCCATATCAAGAAGAAGTCGCCCAGCGCTCTGTTTTTGTATCTTTTGTTTGTTCTTACTGTCGCGAATGAGACCTGAAAGAAGATGTGTTAGTTGCAGTTCGGTTTTGTTCTTGCTACTACCAACTCCACTGTGTTGTAGTCAGGAATCTCTCTCTCTCTCTTCATCACGACTCCAGACAGCCTGCAATTCTCTCTCTCTCTTTCTTAATCACGACGCCAGATAGCCTGCATTCTCTCTCTCTCTCTCTCTCTCTCTCTCTCTCTCTCTCTCTCTCTCTGAATATTACCGATACGTCTACATAATGTTGGTTTTCAAGCCCACCTTCCTTTCGCCCTTTTCTATTCATTTCTTATCTGTTGTCAGTCTGATGATGGCAGAGCTCCCTGGTACGACGACGAAGTAAATTTTGCCATGAGGAAGTGTGACCAGTGTATGTAATTGATGTTCTTACGGTTTCTTTCTGAACAGACAAATTTATCAAATATTTATGGTCTCTTCAGTTTTTTTCCCGAGTGAAATCGTATTGATTTTATTACCAGGCACGACATGGCTTTTGACTTGCAATAGAACCTTAGGATTACTTTTCGTAGGGATCACACGGGGTAACTCCTCCCACAGTTTTTTTTTTCCAAGGTATTTTCCCTGACTTGGAAGCCATGATGCATCCATTCCGGTGGTGTATTGCAAGAATGTTTTTGCTGTCGTTGCTTCTTTTCCGTATTCTTATTACCGAATTACTTCTTTGGAGTCCATACGTCTCTCACACGGTATCCATCTTTGCTAAGGAGCAGACGACTGTTTTCTAAACCCCTTTGACTGTATTCAAAGTGTTGCAGTACGTCAAGGTTCGAAGGCCATAGCAAGAAAGGACTTTGGCATCAAAGCATATTTCCACATTTGTGTGCTTGGTGTAGATAGAAATACGGAAATAAGGACTGCTTATTTTCGTTGAGATTTAGATATAAGACTGTGGTTCCTGCTGATTCATGCTCTTAATAGAGGCTTCACCTATGTGTTGGAATAAGTGATGAGTTGGTGTGTTCGGAAAATATTAACTCCTCGAAACTCCCGAGTACATATTAGCAAATCGCTCGCCTAAGGAAGAAACTAAAGCTAAGCCATCTGCCTATGGAACCGTCGGGATATTTTCACAGCCCTTCTGTAGCACATCATAACCAAATTTTCATATCCGTAGGTGCTATGCCTATTTGGCACACCTCAATTTTAAGTTGTTCAATGAATATCCTTTGATGATTTTAGAAAGCAACGTTAAAGAACGTAAAAGAAACTTTGTATGTCTGTCTCTTGTAGTGGTCTGACCTCATGTAGCAACTCTAGTTATCAATGGTGTTGAATTATTATTTATAATTAGTTCTCTTCGTTTACTTCTCTCCATCGCCCCTTCCCTTTCAGTTTTGCATTTGTCTGTTCTAGCGTGCCGATTTCTACGAGCACCAGTAAACACATTCCATCGTACTCGGGGGAATTTCGAATGTCTAGCCAGTAGCAATTATCGCACGTTTCCAGTACAATTCTGCTATATAAGGTCTCACGATACAGCAGCACTCAAGCTGGTCACTTAAAAGCAGGAATTCAGAGAGGGAGAGGGAGCAGGAAATACTTTACAGCTGTGACCAGAGAAAGAGCTTATTCAGTGAAGCTACTAAGAAAATTGCATTTGTACACTTTTCAATAATTATAAAAAAAATACGGAAAAAATATTTTAGAAGCCGTCATACATCCGTACTAGTGAAACTGTAAGAGAATAACGATAATTTAATAACACATGAAGATGTTCATATTAGGCAAGCCTAGCCTCAAGAAAATACCTGAGAAAATGTCAGAATCCGAGAGCCGAAGAGCCCCTTCTTCCCAAAGTAAAGGTAATTAATTAGGAGTGGTTTTGCTGAGACGATTTATCTTGAGAATCATTTGTAAGAAGTGATTCACTGGAAAAGAAAGTTTCTTGTAAGAAATGTTAATCTTGATTCGGCAGATGTAAAAGAAGACAAATGGAACTGGTGCAAAATAAGCATCATTAGATAACTGTCTTCCATTACTCACGATTTGGTGATCAACACGAAGCTTGGTTCTTTCTAAGAAAGTGGAATAGTTCTTGTAAAAGAGAAAATATTACCGATAAAGAAAGTGAACTCTTTTAGTGAATGAAGTTATTATTTTCATGCTACTGGTAAATATGCATAAGAAAGAAACCATACTAGAAAAGGGGGAATATTGTTATTTTAAAGTCCACCAATGATAAGAAGCAGTTCCTTTTCAGAAGCAAGGCTAAATTCTTTACAAAATCGAAGAAATTTATGAAGGATGAAAACTCCATTTCAATAGATGGTAAACGCTCATTTAGGATGAAGTAAACTCATCTTTAAATGAAGACTGAGTACCGTTGGTGAGGTAGAATCCTCCCTAAAGTTAAAGGTAAATTACTTCAGAGAAATAAGGAAACCTGCGTCAAAGAGTTAATAAGAGCCTCTCAATCTCAGATAGATAATTCTTTATCAGAGCGAATGCAGACTGGCAAGATGTTTATTCACTCTCACCTTTAATCTGAGCTTTACCTGGTAGGCCTGGGCTGCATAGTTAACAGCATTTTCTTGAGAGCCAGATACTCTTAAGGAAATTGAACTCAGACGGGAGATCTAATTTCTGCACCGTGTGCTTGGCAATAATATGCTTGAGAATTATGAGGTAAAATAATTTATTAAATAATTTCAGGAACTTTAAAGGCACAGGAGGATTCTATTACTACCCATTTCCAGAATTATATTGATTGTGACAAAAGCAGAATGTTCATAAACATGGTCTCAACACCTTTCTCTAACATAGTCATCTAAGAAGGGGAAAAGAAAACACCATAAACTAATGATGAAACACACACACACACACACACACACACACACACACACACACATATATATATATATATATATATATATATATATATATATATATATATATATATATGTGTGTGTGTGTGTGTGTGTGTGTGTGTGTGTGTGTGTATGTATGTATGTATGTAAATATCTGAAAAGCTTATAGGTCACAGATATTTTATGAATTACAATACACAGTAGATGTTTGATTAATAAGTGTGGCTAAAGGCATTTGGAAGAACCTTGAGAGAATGTTTAGCTGTTGGCTGGCGCCCATCCTGATTAGAAAACTGGATATGTGTCAGGTGCATCAGATATTCTTGAGACGTATGAACATACCTGCCTAGCGATAAGACTTTGTGAATTTGTTTGCCGGAAGTGTCCAGGTTCTGGTTAATTCGTTCGTATGTGTATTTTTGGGGGGAAGAACCCCAGGGTGTGAAGGGATTAGTTATCAAACAAACTGTCATTCGAAGATCGACACCAAATATTATTAGAAGTCTTCGGTGAAGACTCTGTGGTTCGAGACCTGTCAATTAAGACTGTGAACATTGCTATTTGGAGGTAGGAAACATTTTAGATTTCCCAAACTGTAGATTGTTCTTTTCCTTCAACATATATCTCACTTGTATCCGACCATTGTTACATTGTCTGTACTTTATAAGTAACATGAGAGGAATTCCCATGCCTTTATTTTTATGCAATTGTTTAACAAGAGTTTTATTCATAATATCGTCGTCGAATTTACAAACCGAAAAACATTTATTTGTAGATCTTCCACATGACATGTTAGGGCAAACGAGCTGTATTTATCCACCTGCCTCCGGTATTGTTATCTCCAAATATGCTCTCTTGTTATGCGGGTTCTCTGACTTTCATTATAGGCATGAATTCACGTCTCGTAAATATAAAGACCGGACTTTCTGAGCTGCTCTCTCCAGCTCTCTCTCTCTCTCTCTCTCTCTCTCTCTCTCTCTCTCTCTCTCTCTCTCTCTCTAACACTGTTTCACAAATGCATTGACAATGATACTAAAATTACTATTACCGGCATTCCGATACTAATAAAAAATAAAAAATGAGATGCAATAGATGGAGGACCAGTTAGAATTAATAAAGCAATTTTGACAACCCGTAATCATGCTTTATAAATATCTAGTCTTAAAAGAAGACCCATAAAGGTTTATGTGTTTTACCACAGTAGTTATATTAATTGATAGATATAAAATCTCCTGACCCAGATTCAGTGGAGTATATATTTTAAAAAGCTGGAATTAGAAGCAGTCTCTAGGGACGGGGCAGTGATTTTAAGATTGTCGTTCCCAACATGGCCCTATTGCTTGACAAATTGAGAAACCATCATTTACAAATTGCCAGTTTTTTTGACGTTTAAATGAGATGCGGATGAGAATATGACCTTTAAAAATTTAAGTTAAAATTGTATAATAATTATAATTATACTAACGTTTGTTATCTCTCTCTCGCACAATCTTCCTAAGTTCGTATATCCGAATCTGTATCCGGGAAGCAACTTGCCTACTGATTATCCCAACTATGGCCGGTATTGTACTGTAGCAGAGCAAGCCCGATTGGAGGTTGCAGCATCCAATCCTCTTGTGGTCCCGTGGGAATGGTCCTTATTTCTGTCTTTAGATATTGGTGCTTTTCTGGATTTTATCTGCCTTTGTCCTTAACACTTGTATTCTGTGGTATCAGAGATACTTTCTTTACGTATTTATTTGTTTACTAGCTTTAGGCACGGTCTTGGAGCCAGTTAATTATTATTATCATTTTTATTATGAAACATTCAGTTACCATACATTCAGCGCGAAAGAAAATCATAGCTTCATCTCACCTGCATAATCAATACAGTTTCCTTTTCAGGAAAAGAAACAGGAGACCTCTGGGTATATAGAACATAGCAAACAAAAAAATGTATAGGAGAATTTAAAGGAATACTAATCTAAATACCCACTATAGAGATCAGTATTTATTAGGCTGTTATGGTTCCAAAGCAGCAACTGCGTATCTATTACGTCCGATATCTTAGCTGCAGATTGCCAGGGCGCGATAAAGAAACATTCAGACTCGTTGGACGCCTCCACTATTAAACAAGGGGAGGCAATTTTACTTTTTGAATGAGTACGAGTGGCATCAAATTTTCAGTCAAACATGGAAAAGAATAAAGTGAAAGGCCAACATCATCCTTCCACATGTTGAATTTTAGCACGTGAAGCTGGTGTTCACAGAAAACATTGAATATTACAGATATATTTGTCTCTTTATCCGTCCACTTATGATTTTAACAAATCCCTGTGAGCAAGAGTAAGAAATACGACAATGTCCGTTTATTTAATCTTGAAGGTTGAAGCTCAAAGGAAACTATAAAGATTTTACAACTGATAATTTCATTTTAACCAAGGATAGAAAGATAGTTACTAGGATCAGAAGCATATCGATTAATCTTCACGTAGATCTTGGGCAGGGCAATAATTAGAAATATTATGTGTTCCTCTTGATGATTTAACGTATTATTCCAGCCACTTCCGTTGATATTAGTTTTTTTTCTTAGTCTAAATCCCTTCAGCACTGGGAAAAGTGCCACGCACATGGGAGTGGGGATGTTTCTTTTAGATACAGTCACATCAAACTAACTTAAAGGCATCAATAGAAAGTCGGTTTTGTGATTTTCTCGTAGTTTTTTTGCAAGGCACTACTTGGCCTTCAGACATAAATTTAGCCGAGATGCTCAGCTTCGAAGAGTACCACCTAATTAGGCAATTTCAGTTTAAGTGCAGTGTTAGAAGGGCAAGTGGCTTAATAATAATATCAAAGATTAAGGTATTCCAGAGATCTTAGGTGAACCAATTGCAGTATTTGACTTGATGGAACTACTCTTGTAAGGAGCTACAGAGAGTTAGCCTTGTATTGTTTGCTTTGATATTGATGAATATGATGTGATTACAGTAGTGAAGTGAGTGAAGTGTGATGTCGAATCACTACACGGAGCTGTAAAATCACGCTTTAAAAAGGGGGAACCGTCTCTCGTAGAACATAATAGGATTTTCATCAGAAACTTCCACTTTATGTTTAGTGACAAAAACTGTGGTTGTTTTATAAACAACCATACGACGAAGTTGTCATAGTCATGATCATCCACCTGCTTCCAACCACTTATCTGGCTACCTACAATGTTATCGTATGGTTGAATATATGGAAGCGAGTGGGATGCTTTTAGGTCTTGGTTCACAACTGCAGTTGGTGAGAAGTAAAAGAAGCAAAATATCCTAAACGGTCTAAATAATGCGAACATCAAAATTCAATTGGAGTTCATATAGTTTCAGCTACATGGGGCAAAATAGTTATAACTATTTCAAACCACATCCCACATGTTGCATTATGTTGATGAGCGAATAAATAAATGGCTCGGTTATTGGCATAGTGACAATTGAAAGGAAGCATGCACGTGACTGCTACCCTTCCTCCTCTGATATTCTTGACACCAATTGGCCTCCGTTACAATAAGTGAATTTTGCTAGCGTAAGTGTCAGTGACACAACTAGCTAGACCTGTTAGAAATGATAAGGAAGGTTTGAACTGAATTCCCTTGGTCCAAGGGTCTGCACCACCCCTCATCCCCATCAACATCTACCCATAGTTAACATGAGCCACCAACCACATATTATAGAGATCATTGGACCATATCTCATGAATATTTAGAATTTTGCATCAAATTATGTCCTTATTGGTGGTGAATATTATACTTTCGCTTGTAATATTTTGATATGAAAGTGAGAATTATATCAGATATTTTTATCGGTATCTAAAAATTAAAATAGATGTTTTAGTTCGGGTCTTATGTGAGACAGTTGTTAATTATTATTTTTTTTGTCCTGATGTAAGTATATTCCGCACTAACAATTATAGGCCACTGAGTTGTAATGAATCTCTAATTATTTTATTTCCTGAGATCAAATTAATAAGATTCTTATAATTCAAGTCTTTGTGTTGGCGTTATTATTATCATTAATATTTGGCATGCTGAATACCACATTAGGAATACAAAATGATAAGCTACGAATTATTTTTAGATTTATCAACAAAAACTTTCAAATTACCTCTTATACAGTAGTCTCGTTGGTCACCGAAATACATAGGTTTCCTTTCAGATCGAAAAGGTTTGTTCATGATTATTGCAAGAAGGCTTTCCAGTCCAGATAGTGGTTTTAACACCTATTTTGCTCTTTTGGGACGACGACTCTTCAGAATTCCAGTCCTAATTTTTTACATTTTATCATTTCCTGTTGCTATGTAGATATATCCATTAATTTATTTTTCGTACGTACTTCTGTACTGACTTTTCTTAAAGATAATGCTCATGTGCATTTGATACTTGCGTTGGCATTGAATCCTTACAAACAAATTTAAAAACTGCTCTAGTCCCACCAGCCAATGGTAGAATCGCTCTCAAAACCTTCATTTCACTAGCCATAGCATAAAAAGCCTCAGCCAATGAGAGAAGGCGATAGAAAAGATTCCTTCATGGTGAAGGTCTCTGATTGGCAAAGCCAAATTTTTGTTGGATTCTTGAGCAGTTCTAAGTCAGCCACAGTGGTGTACAGACGATTTTTGAAGCTGGCCGTTATATGTATTTGCTTCCATGGTTATAGCTTGCAATATTTTGTAAGTGACTGTTATTTTTTGTCTTATAGATGTAAAGCATACTTGTTTAATATCCGGTGGTATTTATCCGGCTATAGGTTAATTAGTATAGGCATTTTATAGATTGGGCAAGAATCCCAGTACTCGCAAGGGACCAGTGATGGTCTCGTGAACCACTCTTTAGGGCTCCAAATGATTTTAGCTGGAAAATTGTCAGCATTTCTAGGCACCCGTTTGTTTTGAGATATTCCATTTGTGGTTGGGTAGAAGCTTTGTTAGGGATAGAGTCTTTGCATGTTCCATGTCCATTAGCGTCATGAGCATGCGGTCACTAAAGCCTTTCAACTTTGATCACACTCGGGGTAAGGTGACAAAGAAAGGCAGGTCGATTTTAGGGCCCAACAAGTACTCGCTTAGCAAACTCCTCTTATTAATGCACGTGAATTTCATGCACTTAAGTTCACACGAGCCCTTTTATTTATTATGGTGTTTAAATTTCCGTCTTCTGCCATTTATAAACTCTTTTGGCAGTCTGAAGCTGCAGCAGCCACGCTTGTCAGTTAGTTGGTACACGAGAATAGCTATAGTTTTTATATTGTGAGGGATTCTGTACTGAAAGGAAGACTCTCTCTCTCTCTCTCTCTCTCTCTCTCTCTCTCTCTCTCTCTCTCTCTAACTTCTGATCTACAGTTTTTTGTTTTCCTGTAGGAAGTAGCAGTTGCTATTCATAGAACTTTGACCACCGGTCGATTCTACAAGTGTCGGCGTAAATTGGCAGCTGAAACCAAAGCTGTATTCTGTGAAATTACACGATGCGATTAAAAAAAAATAAAAACTCTTTGAGAGCTGCATCATTTAGTGTTACATGGTGAAAATGGGGAGGGTTAGTTTTCCGTGCGTTACGTATCGAATTTTCTGTATGAGGTAATGAGAATAGGGTTTGTATATAAGAAACCATATTAAAATGGAGTTTGCATAAACATCACCATCTTTTTATGTAATGCCTTTTCCAATCACTTTCAGTAAAAACAGGATCGAATGAGGAGAGGTGTGCTTTGAAATGTGTTGACTTGGAATTTGGACTAATCTCGGTGCCCTTAATAGGTTTTCTAAATTTTCTTTTTGGGTGAATGCCGCATATGGCATTCCGTTTGGGGTTGGTATAAGTAACAATTTTGAAAGAAAAGTGTTGGGTCATCTCAACTAGCATTAAACTGTTTCATCCTAATTTGAGGTTAACATCGACCGCAGGAGTTTTCGACTACTACTGATTTTCCTTAAGGTTGCTGGAGGATCATCATAGTTATGAAGTTGGTTCTCGATATTTACACGAGTTTATGCCCATTAAACGCAAGCTCTTAATTGGCCAAACAATTCCAAAAGGCGGTTTTAATTAAACTTTGTTTTTATCGACCAATTGTTCTTATCGACCTATCAGATTGGTAGGATTTTGTGAAGTTGTAAAGCAAATAATCCCCATGAATATTCAATTTTTTAGCTAGGTGTGTGACTAAGCTAAAAAAAACTGGTTCCTCTCTCTCTCTCTCTCTCTCTCTCTCTCTCTCTCTCTCTCTCTCTCTCTCTCTCTCGTGTTTGTGTGTGTGTTTGGTTTTAAGCCATTAATTAGGCTGGCTGCCTGTAACCATCGTAAGTTTATGATGAGGGTGTAACGAAATTTTGAATATTCTTTGGTGTCCCTTGTAGGTTGAAGTTAATTTTAAGCCAATATGTGATGTGATTGTCGTCCGAAATATACATGAAGTGCTATTTAATTCATTTTATTCAAGTTATATGCTAGCATATCTGGAGTTCAAAGGCACATGTGCTCTCTGCGATAAGAGTTAACTGACATGGGAAGCTCTCTGTGGTCTGTTGTATGGCGTAGGCATTTCCTTTACCGAATCTTAGAAAAGCTTTAACATTTGCGTACGTGAGTAGAATATAGAGGACGTCGACATTATTAGGTTCTAACCTCTTTATTTACTGAAATAACTTCAAGAACATTATTTTTGAATTTCCCTCAATTGGTCCAGCTAGAATGATTTTTTTCTTGATTACAGTTATCAGGATCTGAGACAGAAATCAACACAAATACCGCAGTTTTGCTGACAGTATTTCATCTTGCAAGGCGTCGTCTCCTGTGATGGTTTTAGGGGAGTCCTCTGTTTCAGTTTATTTCATTCGGAGTCAAGAAGCATTCCTAAAGGTGTGATGTAGGTTCCTGTTTATATATAGGCTCTATTCTATAAAAATAATTTTTTGTTGACTATAAGCGCATAGTAGCTGTATTCTTTAGCTTTTTTGGTGTTCTGGGTTTTTTGGTGTTATGAGACTTGTCAGTATTTAAGTTTCTAATTAGAATTATTTCATCATTAGGGTAATACAGTCCTTAATAGAAGCCCATCACAACTCTTGGGTCATCTGTCAAAGCAGTTTATCGCAGTATCGTAAGTTCCCTTTTATAATTTATTTGTTTTTCCATTATTCTTTTAATAATATATGTGGTGTTTTACTGACTGTTTTTCCAACGCTCATAACCTAAACTCATTTTGTGTATTTTGCTCTTGATTTGGTTAGTTGGATAGTTTGTGTTGTGGCGACCATAAAGTTGTAGTTATGTATTTCGTTTTGCTCATTTTTAATTTTAATATTTTCCTTTTTAGGTTTCAAAGACATCAACGAAAGTCGTGTCACTCCCGCTGGCATATCGTTCCAGTCCTGCGTTGATGAATCACTCAGTAGTCAGTCAAGAAGCTTCCCTAAAAACACTGTAAGTGTTCCTATGATTATATTTTAATGCTTTCCTTTTGGTTTACCATTAAGGAGTCTGCAGTAATTTGAATGTGCATACAACGGGTAATTAGTTTTGGGATGAAGTTATAGATTTGATATCTCAGTCGTTATGCTTTGTAGAAATTAAAGTTTTCTTGCCATTATAGCTATCTGAGGCTTAAGTTTGGCCACATGCATGCCGCTCTCTTTAGTTTGTAGCACTCGGAGCCTTTATTTGTTCATATATCTTCGAGTGTTCTATCATGGAAAGATTTTCGCTTGTTCACTTAGTGTTGCTAAAAGTAGTACGAATCTTAGTAGATCGTTCATCACTCAGGGAACTCCAAAATTTTCTTTCCTTGATTGGGATTAGTTTTAATGACATTTTAGAACAGTGCAACCATAAAACCATATTACTAATAGGAATGGGATAGCGGGTAAATTTCACTACTCTGTTGGCAATGCATATGTGAAGATTTGCAGTAATCCTGATTTTTTATTTGGTTTATCTGCCCGTTTGGATTGCTATGATAATTATACCAAAAAGTGGTCTTCATTGTTGACAACAAATGATCAGATTTTGTGAGAGGTGGTAATGTAAATTTTGAGGAGAAGGACCTTTATAGAGTTGCATAGAGACGATGGATAGCTCTGAGCAGTGCGAGATACTAAAAAAATCTAGGCCTATATTAACACTGAAATGCCAAGGGTGTAACACAGTCTCCTTGGTTAAGATACATTACAGTAATAATCAGTGCTTAGCCTTAGCGGAGGTTTGTGGTCTGTGGGTGCAACTTGTTTGCAAGCCTATTAAGGGGATGTTCCACTTTCTCAATATGTCCATTAGCATCGAAAAGAAACTACCCTTGTCACCTCTGGCATGGAGGCTGCATGCTGGAGACGGTTTTTCTGCGGCTGTTTGTTAGTCTGATGATGCAAAACGTTGAATGGATATTTAGGAAAATTTGACCAAATTTTAACAAGTTGATATTTTGGTAAAGATAGGAATGTAACTTTGGAGGTAGACTGCGTAGCCTTTGAAAAGTTTTGAGATCCTCGAATGCTTTAGTACTGGTTTTTTAATATATCCAAAAGCTTTTGCCTGAATACTTGTCGGTCTGAAAATATTAGATTAGATTTTTCTTGTTGTGTTCGAGCGGTTGACATGCTCAAAGTACAAATTTTCTCTAGAAAATGCTGAAATTTGCACAAATAACTGTTTTATCCTTTTAATTCTGTGGTAGAATCTGAGGCCATTTTGAATACAGTACTTGTGCGTTATTTTCAGAGTTGTCTGTATGTTGGGATGACACCTGATGCATGTGGTCAAATTTACCTAATGAATTGTCATCAGATAAGTCTAGCCCTGGCCTTCCGTTAGCACATACAAACTGACAAAGAAGCTTCGTAACTCCACGCTTATAGTCGCTTTATTTTTACCCTCTCCCCTCCCCAGTCTCGTTGACCCATTGTGTTGTGGGTGCTGGGTGGATGGTTGGTGGGGGCCGGTTCTCGGGGAGTGCTTATGCAGAACTCGATACGTAACCAGTAGTAGCTCTAAACTCAATTAGCTAGGCTTACCTTTTAACTGTTCCTTTTTAGTCTTCTGTAAAAGAAAACTGTTGTGCCGGCTTTGTCTGCCCGTCCGCCCTCAGACCTTAAAAACTTCTGAGGCTAGAGGACTGCAAATTGTTATGTTGATCATCCACCCTCCAGTCATTCAGTATACCTAAATGCAGTCCTCTAGCCTCATTAGTTTTTATTTTATATAAGGTTAAAGTTAGCCATAATCGCACTTCTGGCACCTCTATAGGTACCAACAACAGAGGCCACCACCGAACCGTGGCTGAGTTTCATAGGCCGCGGCTAAGAGTTTTATGGGCCGTGGCTGAGGCCACCACGGGACCGTGGCTGAAATTTTCATAGTGGATTATGCGCTGTACAGAAAACTTTTGCACCGAAGAACTTCGGCGCACTTTTTCCTTGTTTCTTCCTTGACCTGACAGGATCGATTTTTGGAGGACGTTGTGTACGCGACTTTGAATAGTCATTTTCCAGTCGTTTCAATCTATACCCTCATCAAAAGGGGGAATAGATTCTCTCTCTCTCTTCTCTCTCTCGTCTGTTCCAGTACAATAGTGCGGACTTTGGTTTGTTTTATTAAGGGTTTTAAAATCCAGTAGGATGCTGTTCAAGATTCAGAATGCTCTTTCCGGGAACCACTGAATAGGATTATTTCAGGCGGAACGGTTTTCATGCAGTGTTTCTTAATATATATATATATATATATATATATATATATATATATATATATATATATATATATATATATATATATATATATATTAAAGAGAGAGAGAGGGAAATCTCGCAGTGGCTGACGTATTCTGGGACATTTTGGTATCCAGTATGGCCGGTTGAAGGTCCTCTTTGATCGTAAAGTTGCAAATTTTAAATTACGATTTTTCATCAGATACAATTTCCTTAAGCAGAATATCCATTGAAACAGAGTATCATGTTGTTTTATGTTTGTTTTTTACTGGTTGAAAATGGTGTGAAGTAAACATGTTTTTTCTGGCAGATCTGTGAATTTTCTGATTTTTTATTCAGGGACTTCATTGTAACTTTGTTGCTTGTGTCTGTCAAGTTTCAGCCACGTCACTGGCCGTTTTAACGTAACTCGTCCGTCTTGACAATCGCGAATTTTAGCTTGGGTCAATGGTTATATCCAAACAAGGAGCCCATTTGACGCCTACCTGTTGTAAGGCTGTTAGCAAGACATGTGTTAAAGATCTCTCTCTCTCTCGTCCATTTTCGGATATAATGAAACTTATGTTTATTGGTATTTTCGTTAAGAACAGCTGTTGCACGTGTTTTAATTGATGAAAAACGTCTCTAGTGATGAATAATGTAGGTTCTTAAATACCAGGCGGTTGTCGTCTCCGTTCAGATAAGTTAACGTTGCCATGCCATTCAGAAAACCGTTTATCTAATCGCCTGCGTTGTGTTCACTGGTGTAAATCGTTTATATTAGTAATGTTTGAGTCGCACTAATATATTCCACTTCCACAAGACTGGTAAGGTGGTTTGAAGTTCTAAGTAACCTCGCGTTCAACCACTCATTCTCCAAGGTTGGCGCCGACGCCAGTGTTCAGATAATGTCAGTCAAGTCACCGACGGTGTACTGTAGATGCTTATGAATTCCCGCTCAATTGAAGTACGGGACGAAGGGCCACGCCATACTGTCGCAGTGGGGCCTATTCTATTCTGGGGAGACTGGGTAAGAATTCTTCTTCTTCGTTTTAACGTGCTTTTTCCCATGTTTATATTATCGGGTAAGCACGATGCCTTCTTTGAAGGACTTTGATTTGGCGTTGGGGTAGGCCGTAGCCTCGATCGGCTGCCCTGGGAGGCTGGGTAAGAATAATGTGCATTAATGTGTATACAAGTATGTTTGAGCACATGTATGTCGAAGCTGAGTGTATGCATGCGCATGAAAACATGCATTGGTAATCAGTATGCACACGCTACAAAAATACACAAACCATTAAAACGTTAAAAGGTGTTAAAAATATTAGTAGCGCACTTTTTTCCTCAAAGTGGAGGCCTTAACCTACGGTTATCCATCGATTTCATCGAGGTTGAGACCGGCCATTGGTTATGTTTTATTAGTGAATATTTTTTTTTTTATTACATGTTCGTACTGATCTAAATTCAGTACTTTTGACAGGGTTGTTTGCATGTATTACTGAATACTTTCGAGGTTCTGAGAAGATTTGCATTTGAATTTTGTGTACTTGAGAGAGACTGTCAACAAAGTTAGTGTTTCACTATGGTGGAACTTCGGAAGAAACGTTTTTCCTTTTTTTTTCAAATTCTTTCTTTGTTTTTTGCATCTTGCATATCTAGCCTTAGAACCCTTTGCTAGACCGAAAATAAGTCTGTGTTCTGAAGTTTGCAAATGGTGGCATGTTATTTAGGACTTTCGTCCGTGCTGCTTGCCTCCGTACAGCCATAAGGCGTCCCCAGTATATAGAGCGATCTTTCAGTAAAGTTAACTTAATTTTTAAGATTTGAAGTTGTTTTCTCTCGACAGGTTAATTAAAAGTTGAATTGGTTCTTTTTCTCTCTCTTGTCTTGTACGCTTATTGCCTGAATCCATACCTGGCTTGGTCTTTACGTGGACATTAGCCTACTTTGTGATCTTTTGGGCCTTTTAAATGGGTCTTGCACTACTTATCCGTCTTCTATAACCGCTTTTGAATGTGTTTGACAGCGCTCATTTGGTCCTTCAAACTGGTCTCCTCTGGTGTATATTTTTTTCCAAGATTTTGCAGATTGTTTAAATCATGTTTTTAATGTATAACTTTTACAAAAACGAATGTTAAAATTTTAGTCTTCAGTTTTTTGCACTTCCTACAGTAGATATAATTGCCAAGATATAGAAAGCTTGTTCAATGTTGGAACACGTTTCATTCAGTTTGAAGCTGATTAAATATTTGTCAAGAACTTAGCAATTTGCCAAAAACTTATTCTCAGCCACTAATTCAACCTCCATCTTGACGTAGTGTTCGAATCCGATTGAGTTCGGTTACTTCCACGGCCTTGCTAAGAGTTTAGCCAGAACGATATACAGTGCAGGAACTTTTATTGAGATTTTACCGGAATGAAGCAGTATTACCCTGTCACTGGAACCACATTAAAAAAAAAAAAGACTAGGAATCTTCTTGCCAGGAATGTTTTGCGGAGACATTCGTTTTAATCTTGTGTTAATTTGCTGGATCTTTCTCTTGAATATGATTATATGTACGTATGCCTCTCTCTCTGTAAAGAGAGAGAGAGAGAGAGAGAGAGAGAGAGAGAGAGAGAGAGAGAGAGAGAGAGAGAGAGAGACTGACTGACTGACTGGAGTGATCACTCGTTCACCATTTGTGTACAATCATTCTCTCTCGTGCATAAGATTAATTAAGAATTTGATTCAGTGAGTTATTTTTCCAATTATCGCTCCCGATTATGGTCTAAGGTAGGTTAAAAGTTCTTTAGAAATCTGATAAGTTTTGGTTCTAAGTATTTCTTGAAGGTTCCCGACTTTCATGTAAAAAGTTCCTTCATTATGCAGGTACTGGTAACGACAGTAAAATAATCTTAAACGTACCTCACAAGCACTTACAAGGTACCAAGTGATACCCATTGTCCCGCATGTTTCACGTGCCTTTTCACAGTGGTCATACTTTATTTTCCTGACGAGTTTTATTGCATTATCGATCTTATCGATGACATTGTAGTAATACCAAAGAGTAGGTCTTGTCTCATAATTAGATGTAGAGTTAATAAGAATTTGTTTCGGAAGTAGCATCTCATTTGTAGATTGTGAGGAAAGTCCTCGTTAAATTACATGATACCAATAATAATTTCTAAATTGTGGGTCACTCCCCCAAGCACAGAAAACGCACGGCACTTACTGGATTCATGACCCCGATACCACTCCCGTATCTGATCAGATATAACAGGAAGTGTTCATGTTTTTTTTTAGACAGGCAGTTAAAGTAATTTGAATGGTTTTTTAATAGAGTAATTTCAATCCCTAATTATTCCTCAATTACACACTGTAAGCACGTATTTGGTATGGCTAAGTATTTTTTATGGCTAATGTAGTTTCCCTAGTTTTCGCCTATTGGGTAGTAAAGGTCACAAAATCGAAACGTGCGTGCACAAGCATCTGTCGTTGTGACTTTAGAATGTGATGCTCCCGTATAGTTTACGGGCATCTCTAAGCACTATGTTGTAATCAAAGGTACGCCATTTTAACTTAATTTATACCTTCGTCAGCCACTATTTCTGGCCTTATTATCAGTTGCCCTTCACACCGGGCTGTTAAGGTTTGTTGCAAATTTCATTAACGCTTGGTAATTTACAAGGCAGGGTTACAATGCCACGTCCAAATCTTAATATAAAAAGGCAATAGCAAACGCTGAATTTCCAGATGCTGTTCACCGGGATTTGCAAAAGCCGATTCATTATTCAACAGTATTTTTGATGAATTATCATGGTTAGTTTTAAGAGAATCGTTGATCCATTGCTTCTCTTGCCAGAGTCTGTCTGTCTTGCGAATTTCTGGGGTCTTCTGATTCTGGTTGGTGATCGCAATCAAAGTTCAGTATAGGTCAAATCGATTTGATGGTTATGGATTGTAGTTGTGCTCAAGTTTCAAACATTACACCAAAAAAAAAAATAAAATAACTTGACAAATAGGAACTGACAACCTCCTTCCCGCAGTTCGTTTAACTGCGGCTGTCGTACCCTATTCTCTCTGCCTACCTTCTGACAAAACTTACATGGCCTCCTGGTTGCAAAACTATTCTGGTGCAAGAGACATTCTAGGCTTTTCAGTAATGAGTTGAAAAGGCATTTGTATCAAATGTTACTAAGGTTCAGAACGCAGAGGAGTATACAAGAAATGGTAACAGTCTTTCTGTCAATGGGGTTTTTAATGTGATTTTAGTAATGGTACAGTATATAGATAACTGAATGCTTTTCTTCAGAAGTTATTTTCATAATTTATGGCAGCATTTGTCTTCTCGCTATTAAAAAAAGGAATTGAAATAAGGGCAAATGAGGTCATGGTATCCATTCTTGATGTTTTGTTAGCAGTGCACTAGTAAAGCTCAACGTTTGCCATTCCTTCCCTCTGTCGATGATATCAGCAGTGTCCATCAAGCCCTTAGGTCTGTCTAATTTTGTTTGTTGTATATATATCATGATCCTCTCATTTTAGAGAATCATGGGGATTGGATGAACTGTTGTATATAAATATTATTCTCTCTTATTTTACAGAGAATTATGGGGATTGGATGAACGAGAGAGAAACTGAGGAAATGCAGAGGAAGAGGATCGTCATAACAGCAGGGCATCTGTAATCATTATTAATCAGCCGGTAATCTAGGGGAATTTTTTTTTAATGTGTTTGTCCTCGCTTTACAAAAATTTTTGTATTTTTTTTTTTTTGCTGCGTCCTTGGCTGTCAATAAGACATGCCTATCAGCAAATTTTTGTTTATAAATTTTAAAGGACCGCAGTTTGGATTTTGTATGAAAAATGCCTTGTAAATTAGGGAAAGCTGTTTGAATTTTGTGGAAAGTAAATTAAAAGTGTTATCTAGTAATTATCAAGTTAAAGTTTCTACAAATAAAATAAATATCTAAAATATTTTAAATAGCCTCACTACAAAATATAATTTTCTTAATTAAAGGCATTAGTGATCATGGAATAACATACATTGAACATTTTATCCTTTATTGACCAACTGGTTTTACAGTTAAGTATTTATGGAGATGGACGTTTTTGCACTGCTTCTTACAGGGTCCTTGGCTGCATCCTCCTCCACTGTCTGGAGAAAGGAAACACCCGACAAACCAAGCAGGCCCTTCTTTTTACGGGGTCCTTAGTTGCATCCTCCTCTACTGCTGAAAGACCAAGGAGGGCCTGCTTCTTACGGGGTCCTTGGCTGCATTCTCCTCCACTGTCCGGAGAAGTTAACACCCAACAGACCGAACAGGGCCCTGTTTCTTACGGGGTCCTTAGCTGCATCCTCTTCTACTGTGTGGGGAAAGGTAACACCTGACAGACCAAACAGGGCGTGCTTTTTATGACATCCTTGGCTGGATCATCCTCTACTGCTGGCAGACCAAGCTGGGCCTGCTTCTTACTGGGCCCAGGGCTGTATCCTCCTATACTGCTGACAGACCGAGCAGGGCCAGCTTCTTACGGGGTCCTTAGCTGCATCCTCCTCTACTGCCGATGGGTCTGCTTCCTACGGAGTCCTTGGCTGCATCATCCTCTACTGCCGACGGGTCTGCTTCCTACGGAGTCCTTAGCTACATCCTCCTCTACTGCCAACAGACTGAGCAGGGCCTGCTTCTTACAGGATCCTTGGCTGCATCCTCCTCTACTGCTGACAGACCAAGCAGGGCCAGCTTCTTACGGGGTCCTTAGCTGCATCCTCCTCTACGGCCAACAGACCTGCTTCCTACGGAGTCCTTAGCTGCATCCTCCTCTACGGCCAACAGACCGAGCAGGGCCTGCTTCTTATGGGATCCTTGGCTGCATCCTCTTCTACTGCCGGTAGACCAAGCAGGGCCTGCTTTCTTATGGGGTTCTTGGCATCCTCTTCTACTGCCGACAGGTAACTTCCTACGGAGTCCTTGGCTGCATCCTCCTCTACTGCCAACAGACCAAGCAGGGCCTGCTTACAGGATCCTGGCTGCATCCTCCAATACTGCCGACAGACCAAGCAGGCCTGCTTCTTAAGGGGTCCTTGGCTGCATCCTCCTCTACTGCCGATAGACCAAACAGGGTGCGATTCTTGGCTGTATCCTCCTCCACTGCTGACAGACCAAGCCGGGCCTGCTTCTTATGGGGTCCCTCGACGCATCCTCCTCTACTGCTGACAGACTGAGCAGGGCCAGCTTCTTACGGGGTCCTTGGCTACATCCTCCTTTACTGCCGACGGGTCTGCTTCCTACGGAGTCCTTGGCTGCATCCTCCTCAACTGCTGACAGACCAAGACGGCCTGCTGCTTATGGGATCCTTGGCTGCATCCTCCTCTATTGCCAACAGACTGAGCAGGGCCTGTTTCTTACGGGGTCCTTAGCTGCATCCTCTTCTACTGTGTGGGGAAAGGTAACACCTGACAGACCAAACAGGGCGTGCTTTTTACGACGTCCTTGGCTGGATCATCCTCTACTGCTGGCAGACCTAGCTGGGCCTGCTTCTTTAAGGGGTCCCTGCCTGCAACCTCCTCTACTGCCGATGGGCCTGCTTCTTACTGGGCCCAGGGCTGTATCCTCCTATACTGCTGACAGACCGAGCAGGGCCATCTTCTTACGGGATCCTTGGCTGCATCCTCTTCTACTGCCGGTAGACCAAGCAGGGCCTGCTTTCTTATGGGGTTCTTGGCATCCTCTTCTACTGCCGACAGGTAACTTCCTACGGAGTCCTTGGCTGCATCCTCCTCTACTGCCAACAGACCAAGCAGGGCCTGCTTCTTACAGGATCCTTGGCTGCATCCTCCTCTACTGCCGATGGGTCTGCTTCCTACGGAGTCCTTAGCTGCATCCTCCTCTACGGCCAACAAACCGAGCAGGGTCTGCTTCCTACGGGATCCTTGGCTGCATCCTCCTCTACTGCTGACAGACTGAGCAGGGCCAGCTTCTTACGGGGTCCTTGGCTGCATCCTCCTCTACTGCCAACAGACCAAGCAGGGCCTGCTTCTTACAGGATCCTTGGCTGCATCCTCCTCTACTGCCGACAGACCAAGCAGGGCCTGCTTCTTAAGGGGTCCTTGGCTGCATCCTCCTCTACTGCCGATAGACCAAACAGGGCGCGCTTCTTGGCTGTATCCTCCTCTACTGCTTACAGACTGAGCAGGGCCAGCTTCTTACGGGGTCCTTAGCTACATCCTCCTTTACTGCCGACGGGTCTGCTTCCTACGGAGTCCTTGGCTGCATCCTCCTCAACTGCTGACAGACCAAGACGGCCTGCTGCTTATGGGGTCCTTGGCTGCAACCTCCTCTATTGCCAACAGACCGAGCAGGGCCTGCTTCTTACGGGGTCCTTGGCTGTGTCCTCCTCTACTGCTGACAGACTGAGCAGGGCCAGCTTCTTACGGGGTCCTTGGCTGCATCCTCCTCTACTGCCAACAGACCAAGCAGGGCCTGCTTCTTACAGGATCCTTGGCTGTGTCCTCCTCTACTGCCGACAGACCAAGCAGGGACTGCTTCTTAAGGGGTCCTTGGCTGCATCCTCCTCTACTGCCGATTGACCATGCAGGGCCTGCTTCTTACGGGGTCCTTGGCTGCATCCTTCTCTACTGTCCGGAGAAAGGTAACACTCCCATCCCTGACCACCAGTCGACGCCGACTTGCACTCCTGAAAATATGGCGATCGATTGATTACCTGTAAAATGTGGCTACTATTTCCTTTCTATAGAGTAAAATATATTACTATAAAGAATACATTACCTGGCAACTTGACATCTGATCAAATCATACGACTCCACAATTTATGATGCACAAGTAATGACAATAATGACCGCGCATCTCGGATTCTAATGAGATTTATGGTAATATGACAAGCAAACGCTGTACCATATAAAGTAGATTTACAACAATAAAACATTGGAACACCAAAGAGAAATGAGATTTACCACTTATTCATAATACCACCTATTTATAAAATAAGTACACTTATCACTTGCCTTTAAGCACTACTGTTATTTGACTTCATTGTTAAAACTAATAATAGCCGCTGCCACACTAATCTATATGCACGTCCCCATTTCCGCAAAAGTTTTCAGAGATTTTGGCGTACCTGGCAAAAAGAAACGAGATTCCAAAATAGTCAAGACATCTTGCAACATTACACGTAGGGCCCCGTCACAATAACTGACTCGAGGCCACACTTTTAAAATGTTCCCCAGGAACCAGCATTCTCTCTTCCATAATTCTAAGGTCTTTGTGTGGGAGATATTTTTTTTATTACTCGACCAGGCCGTAAGCCTTTTTTACATATTTTCGCTATATTCGACAGGGTATCTCTTCTCTTCATTTTTTAACTTAAGTCTAGTGCTAACTAAAATTGAGAATACCTTTATTCTATATTAAAATATACGGTTACATATACAAGATCTTAATGCATCAAAATGACTGCTGTATACTTCAAGACATTTTGAAGTTGACTTCAACTTCATTCGCCTTTGACGGTTTTTTTTTGTTTGCACAATGTCAAAGGCTAAACGCTAACAATAATGATCATGTTTTGTAAAGGGAGAGAAAGGGTGTTGTTTCATCCTTGAAAAGGGCAAGCTTTTTCTTTCATAATTCCATTATTCGACAAGCTATTTCCATATTATAATTCCATTACCTCAAATAATGCTAAGTGAAAATAAAATACAAAAACTAATATTTCAGTTACATATTTGACCAAACTCCATTCGCCCCTGACAGTCGTATAATCGTTGCATATTATAACAAGCTTTACCTCTAGTAGGTTCAGTACTTACAGAAATTACCTTTGTTAATACTTTGCTTAAATATTACTAAAGTGCATATTATAACAAGCTCAGTACTTACAGAAATTACCTTTGACACTCCACAAGCTACACCATTAACAGACCTACGCACGTCCACAAGCGAGACAGAAAATTATGCAAAGAAAATTATACAAATAAACGCCTAAAACGTGCAGTAGGTAGTGAGAGGCAATGATTCTACTTGTCGTAGAACATGCAAGTACAGAGAGGAGAAAACTCGTACTGTCGTCTGTTAGTCTTAATGCTACTATCCCATTAGTCTATACAGAAATACTGTAATCATTCATAACAATATTTAAAGAGTAATTTCTTTTCAGTCAAGAAAAACTCCAAATCGCCCTTACTAACTACAGTTACGCATCTTTTAATTCCGACCTCTAAAGCTCTATGACCTGCTCTATGAGCAAAAGGCAGGGGTGGCATTAAGCCAGCTTAATCAAAAACCTCCATATACATGTGTTGCTGATCGCACAAACAGACAACTTTTCAATAGGAATAGGCCTAAGTTACATCTAACATTCAATAATGCCTGTCAGCCATCTCTGCAAAATGTCTACCATATATTCATTCTCTCCAACTTATGAATATTCATAACTGCTCTTCCTTAACACAGCTCTTAACTGTTATTTCATTTTACCAACACCCGCTAGCATTTTATCATTTGATTATTCCACCTCCCTTTCTCCCACTCATTCCCACACCATTTATATAGATCCACAATAACATTTATACCAAACGCCAGAGAAGCTTCAATGATTTTTGGCAGTCTTGCGGAATAGGTCACAATGAAGCCCAAAAGCCTACCCAAACTTAGTCGCGTGCTATAAGATTCTGACGCATCCCTGTTAAACCTCTCATGTTATGAAGGTTAAACGGTGCTTCGTAAATGATTCAGACAAGGGTGAATTTGGATGAATGGAACGAGATGGGCGAAAGCTGAATAAATGACGTGAAGAATGAAAGACTTCATTTACTCAATTTATACTTTATCCTGCACAGTGGGACTGGAAATTGGATCTGGGCTTTCTCTACTTAAATGAATCAACATGATCTCTTAAAGTTGGGTAGACGAACTAGTAGGGTCATAAATTGAGACCACATGCCCCGTTGAAATACACAAAAGAACCTGTGGAAAAGATATTGTTCATTTCCGAGAGAAAATTAAATGAACAGGAATCGAGAAAAAGGAATGTGGACTAAACCTGCACGAAGGCTCTGTAAACCGCAAATGGTTTTTATTCAACAACAAACGAAAGGCTCTATTTCCTCTTCTCAGTTAAGTGTAAAATATAGAAGCCAGGGCTTAGATCATTCAAAAAAGCACATATCTAGAAACCAATCATAGCATTTATAAAAAGAAGTCAAAATTTTTCAACAACCCTTGTAAAAAATGTCTTCAATTCAAAAGTAAAAGAAATGACACTGACATCACACATGCTAAGGAAAAAACTGCACTTAGGGGGCCACCACTATTGTTAAGCCCTTTTGAATATATTCCATCCTCCTGCGTGATAAACAAGCAGACCGAATTCCCTTCTTCACCGACGAAGAAATTTGTAACTGCTGTGGTTTACTGAAGGCCTGAAGCATCAGCTGATGAAGAAACCGTGAGAAGCACAAATCGTCAATGGAGTCTTGAATGAAGCCATTAACGGCTGGGTAGCAGGCTTGACGAGACACCAACCACCCGCTGATATAAGAACACTGGAGGAAAAATAATGGCCTTCTACAACAAGCCTTGACCTCGTTCTCTAGGAACGATACTATCCTTTCGCCCGCATTTACAGAATTATGTCACGCTACTCCTCACACAACACGGATTATACAACTCAACTAACGACTGCCAATAGCAAGTCCAAAACCTGGACAAATGTGGATGGGTTGGGTTTACGTTCGTCCTTAAGGACTTGCGGAACACATAAAATAGAGCAGATCCCCAAAATAAAAATAAGATCAAGATGGAATGAAATTCAGAACGCGGCAACTTACAAGTTGGTAATTACTTGGAAAAATCACCGGGGAAAGAGAAATACAGCAAGTTATGTACAAATGAAAATGTTATTTGTGGAAACGTTAGGAAAAAACAGATTAGCAGAGATGCTGTTTTGAATAAATGCGAATACCTGTTTTATGCAGGAGATAAGGTGTATAGAAGCTGAACAAAGAGTTCACAGAGATAAGTAAAAGTATCGTAGAATGGTGGCCAAACAAGACAAAACCAAGTAAGTAAACTGGTTATGAATAAAATGGCTTATGTAACTGAAGTTGTACGGTTCCATAAAACAATGAAAATTAAAATGTTCTTGAGAAATTAGGTAATATAACTGTTCTCGTTATATTTACCAAAACAAAAGGTTATCAGATGAAGTGACAGAAATGCCAGTGTGAGCGAACCTGGTAGTAGTAGTTCTAAATAGCAACACAGGAACAGTGATAGTTGGTTTCGAAGTTTTAGAGGGAAGATATATCACGGCAGACAACAATCAAGACGACGTAGCTTAAGAAACCCAAAGAAAAGTTATTATACAAGAATGGGGAATTGGAACAGATTGATTTCTGTCAAGTACATATGGCGCAAAGAAAGAATTCCACTGTTATACCAAGTGAGACATCTTTCATAGACTTACACTGCTACTAGGTGAATTGAAGAAAAAGAGGCCAAAATAACAACAGCATGGTAAACGAAAAATAAGGCCAAAAAGCAGTATCAAGGAAAAGAATCAGTAAATATAGGATTAAAAAGTACAGTGTTACAATGAAGACGGAATGTTGAGAGAGAGAGAGAGAGAGAGAGAGAGAGAGAGAGAGAGAGAGAGAGAATCAAAGTCAACATAAGGTAGTTAGAGAGACGGGAGCATTCCAACTCCGGCAAGAAGACGGGAACCACGTAAACAAGAAGAGGAGATAGAAAAAACTCAACAGGGCTGAACAAAGAGCAAGATTATTCAGGGTAATGAAATGATTGAGCAAAGATGGAAAGGATGTGTTACGAGTAAGGTTATGAGAAACATGATTATGGCAAGAAGTTAAAACACACACACACACACACACACTTCTTAACGATTGAGGCCGTATTTTGAATATCATCTGAATGAACGAAAATGAAATCCGAACTGGAAGATATTATGGTAAGAGGGACTGATGAAGTATATACTACATATAAAAATTACCTGGTCAAAAAGCTGGGTAGTTCAAGACAAAAATCCCAAGAACCTTCTGAAATAACAAGTGAACTACTATTGGCAGTTGGAGAGCCTGTCACTGATAAGCTAACTTAGCATACGAAAAACTGATATAAAAGTGATTAAAACCAGAAGAGTGGACAAAAAGGGTTTGATGATAATTTACAAAGGAAAACGGATGCACTAATATTTTCAAAAATATGCAGGAATGCCATAGTTTGGGCATTCTGTGAAAATACCGGAGGAGGTGCAAAGGGAAAGGCTAATACAAACTGGAGAAACTATTACCAGAGGTATCAGTGACAGACGCTGCATGAAATGTACCATGCAAAGAGGAAGCGTCACGCTGTTTCAGATTTACAAAACTTGCGAAGGCATTGAATACCAAGATACTTTTAGATATTCATTATGAAAACATGGGGAGCCAAAAAACCGAGGTCATCATGTTACTGTACCACAATACAAAAATGAAGGCAAAGGAAGGTGTATCCAAAAAATTTGAGAAATGTCGGTGCCCTAGAAGGGTCAGCCTCGAGGCCTCTGCCATTTATCATAGTAATGGAGGAAGCCACAGAAGAGTGATGAAAGTTAGAACCCAATGATGTGTGGTGTGTGAAAAAAAACTGCAATTCTACTTGGAAATTCAGAACCTACGGCCCAAGGGCTCCAGTAAGAAAAGTACTGTAGTATAGAAAATAAACTGAGAAGCAAAGAAGTAACAACGGAATGAGCGATCAAACAAATATCTTTTAAAAGGAGGAAAAGCAAAACTATGGATGCTGCTGAAAAGGTCAACTTAGTATCATGAAGCAATGTAACAAATTTCGTCGCAAGGGATGTTCAGGGTTTCAAAGTTTACATTAAGAGATTTCTGATGTCCGTGATATATGAAAGAAGCCAATGAGGATGAGAAAAAGGTGGGATGCCATGTTGTGATGGAAGGCCAGATCTTTGAAGCAGTTAAGAAATTCTGGGACCTTTAGGACACTTTGAACGGTGAAGCAGGCATTGAGAGAGCAGTAAGAAAAGATATAGTAGAAGCCTACAGGTAGTGAATAGAGATTGCTAAACCACTGGGAAATACAAATAAATATACATACCCTAAAGTAGAGCCAAGACTTGCGAGTAAAATATAGCCTATGCTACTCACCCTACATAGCAGCATTGAGGGTGATAAAAAGGAACATGAAGCTGAAAAGGTGTCCCTTTGCAATTCTAAAGTTCTATGCCTAAGTACCATGGAAATATTGTACTGTAATAAATATGATGATGAGACCGAAAGATTTGACGTCCAAAGACTGGAAAATTAACTGATATTGAAAGAATAAGATGGTTTGGACATGAGATAGTAAGTGGGGAACAGAGAGTCAGAAATATATTTGACATAAGAGTAGTAGGGGGAAGACTTGTACAAAGGCCCAGAAAACTATGAAAAAGGGGCATTGATCGGATGGAAATTCAACCTGACAGTTCACAAGACAGGAGTGGAGAGAGTGAGTTCATTTCACGCTTAACCATATCAAGAAAAGAGCTGAAGTGAAAACGTTAATAATGATGGTTATTAGTTCAGCTGATTTGGAGAAAGGAAATCACCTTTTGTTTGAGAGGCTAAGAACTTGGCTATAGAAATACAGGAACATCCCTATCCATCGCTGATAAAAAAGAAAACAGTTTCTCTCCAAGAATGTACATACGTTTACTCAAACTTTGCTTATTGTATATATTTCAGATGGTCAAAACACTGAACATCAACACTTTCCAAACCAATCGGCTCATTTGTTGATCATTTGACGCCATAGGCAAGTACAATATTCATAAAATAAGAAACGGAAAGAAATAACGACAGCCTTTACATTTTAAAGAAGTAAGAGTTGCGCGTAAAATATTCAAATAAGAGTTGCGTTTGAAAGATATTCAAATGATAAAGTTGCCTGTGAAAGATATTCAGTGATAAGGCTCTTGGGTAAATAATTTTTATCTTAAGAAGCACTTGTACAGCCCGTTCTTTTCTAGCAAAAATCAGCCAGTCACACAACAGGGTAAACCAGTCACTCCCTTACACCTTTCAACTCCTCAAACTTATGCCTTTACAATTCCAGATGTACATTTATCCTATCCTATAGTAATTTACAAGAATATATTCAAAACACTTTCCTTTCTGGCAGTCTACTTCATTTATCCTCTTTATTCTTGGACCTGCTTGTTGGACATTGCTTATTTGTGGCTGACTTTTTCGAAAATATGCGTAATTCTTTTTCCATACAGTGGCTATTATGATGGGCAAACTAAAGCCAACACTTCGCCCTTATTTCATAAGCTTTTAGCACTTTTCACTTGAAAATACCTTCCTTGGAATCTCTCCCTTTCATGAATGCTTTCATCCTGTCCTGACTGAATTTTCTACTTTTTGAAAGCTATTACTACGAGGGGGCACTAGAAAAACAGCCAATATTGTACCTAGGTAAACATGCTTTCCATCTTTGCACACTTCGATTGTTCGGTCCAATAATTTGCTATAAAGAATGTTAGTCAGCAGAGTTGCTCTTCAATTAAAAATGAGTCATTTTGATACTGTGTTGAAGTTTAATATCAAAGTTTATAGGCCACTTCAATCCCTTTTACTTTTATATACATACCAACAACTGCTACACCTAAACAGGAATTTAAACCCATAGTGCGGTAATCACCTAAAGCCACAAATTTAATAGTTCATACAAGTATGTTAGAGGCTACAAGATTAAATATGCAAAAACAGCAGTGTTAACAACAGGAATCAATACATGTATGATGGTCTTACTTTAATGTTATGATCTTGTTATGCGTCAACGTTTGTCCAACGACGGAGCTTGATGCAACCTTATCAAGTTTAAAAAAAAAGAGATTGGCAGCTCTCCTAGAATCTGAAAATTAGATTTAAAAAGAACCAATTGGTTAAACTTACCAGAGCTTAAACCTAAAGAAATGAATTGAAATTTAATTCCTTTTGTTCTTCACAAGAACGGAGATTCGAACTGCGACCTGCAGAGTGGTGCTGAGAACGTGTGTGTGTGTCTGTGTGTCGTGAGAGAGAGAGAGAGAGAGAGAGAGAGAGAGAGAGAGAGAGAGAGAGAGAGAGAGAGAGAGAGAGAGAGAGGGGGGGTGGAATGGGGAGACATTGAATTACATCTGCAGAATTATGCACACTGAAGGAAGAGAGAAACATCCTTTAACAGCTCGACCATCAATTTCACAATTAATTACTTAAAGAATATTTAAGGCAAAATTAAAATGAGAACCTGTAGCTTCCAAAGCATGCTGACCCCAAAGCTCCAAGGGACATTATCATTCCCACTACTGATTTTATTCCTAGCATTTACTTGTAAACACTTTCAGTATATATCAAGAATTCGACTCAAAAGATGCAGTATTGTTATTGTCATTATCATTAATAATTTTGAAAAACTATGCCTCTGTTGTCCTGAACAATATATCATGTGCTTGGTGGCTTGTCATCTAAAGAAAATCTTAGTGAGAACCTGAGGGGCAACATTCAGTGGAACCCCATACCATCCGCATTTGTATAAAGTCAGTCATTAATATTATGATTCACTTCCAATTTATTGAGGCTTATCCCAAAGTCTCAATTGGAAAGTGATATCTGCAGTTTGTAGGAAACTAGCATATCGTAATACCTGGAGTGAAAAATGTCTAAATTAAACAGAAAAATTTTCTTCCTTATAAAAGACCAATTCAGTCTTCGACACCCTAAGTGCAGAAATACTCAAATTAGTACGATGCTGTCAATACCTAACTAAATTAAAGGTCAATATCAACGTGAAAAAACCAGACAAAGTTATAACAAAACTCTTATTAAAGCATATATTTAGCATAAAAATGCAAACTCCTTCTCTAAGTTCATACTTTAGTAAGTGGGTAATTCGAAGATCCATAGTCTCTAAGCATTTTAAAATGCATGATTCGCCTAAGTCATAAAAATACGTGCCGTGATATAACTTAATTTTGATTGTGTAAACGTTTCACTGCGAAGGGGAAATCTCAAAATAAGCAAACAACATTTGTCAACTGTTGCATGATTGCCGGCATACACCAGTACGCCGAAAATAATTTATTAAACATTCTTGAAAACTTCACAGGCTTGAATAAAATCATTAAGATTGCAAAAAAATTGCCCTTGTCATACAACCGTAGGGTCACATTAAACTGAAAATATGCCATCCTTACGATAATGACGTAAATATGGAGACGACGTGAGGGGACTGCAGGACATATTTTTCGTGGCACATGACAGACCGATTATACCCATGCTTGAGAATCTGAGCAGTAGGTTTGCAATGTACAGACTGAGTTAAAACCCCATGTTGGTAAGAGATTACTTAACTGAGCAAACTAATGCAGTAGTCAATCATGTTCATTTCCTGTAGCTTTCAACATTTGGCCGCAGTCGTTGCAATCTTCAGCGACCATTCAAAGCGAATGTTCGCAAAGCCCTACACTGAATCCTGCAGCAATATATCAAACACTCCACACTTGGGGGAACCAAGAGTTTGTTGACGGAAGCAGAATAAACACTCTCGGCACATACCTCTACTTAGTCCAAGAAACGGTAAACCACAAGAGCTCTTGAAGGTTGGTCCTGGAAAAAACAAAGAATAGCATAATAGTAAGTTATACAAAATATTTTCTGTTAGCTGGTGCAAAACCTTATCAATCACAAAAAGCGAACTTACAGAAGCTACAGGCGCAAAAACGTCTCCTTTTGTTCTACAAAATGTTTCTTAAAAAAAAAAAATGTAACGGTGTTGCTTGGCATTATCACCAAAGCATGGTGATCAAGGCTTACCAAGATAAACTTCTCAAGTCCAGGCAGCGGTGCAAGTGATGGCTACTAACAGATGGAAATACAGAAATCGTAATTGGCAAACCAATGGATGAGCGATACTGTATATACTCGTATATGGTATAACAAAATCTGTGCTGTAAGGGTAGCTGCTAATCCCGACCACATAGGCTATACAAACTGACTGACACAGTCAAACCAAATGATTCTCTCTTATCAGTTACTTCTCTTATGTTTTCACTGGAATTCTCTGGACCTGTGCTTAGCATAAGCAGTTGGGCTCAATGGATACTGGTTTTTGAGGATTTTCTTCCATCTATTAGTTATATACCCAGACTAGTTTGACAGTAAGATTTTAAGGAATTATTGCAATACACCAAAAATATATCTGGTTTAGGCCTAGTTGTTATAAAAATTAAATATTTCAGTGGTACTCAGATCCTTATCATTGAAGAAGCTATTCCAGCATAAAGGCAACAATCCTCAGAAATCAACTGCTAGCGATAATAACTATATTCGAGGAATACCACTCAGGATTAAATTTACGGCCAGGCAATCACACTCGGACCCAACATCAACCATAATCCTACAGTATACGTAACCTAGGTATGTTATCAAGAAACAATTTTCCTGAATAATGCAATTTACACAGTTATTAAGGATAAAAACATAAAATGCCTAATAGGGTCTTAAGGTAAAAGCCTATAAATTTCAAAATCTCACATTCAGTAACTTATAAAAGACAAGAACTGGGGTTAAAGGACCCTCCTTGTGTTAGGAAAAAAAAAGATTGCTATAAAAACAAAGGACCTGCTCAAAAGACAGTTGAAAGTAAAGATCAGCAGAGAGTTAGGAAGAGACAGAATAGAATAGTATATAGAATTTAGGCCAAAGGACAAGCATGGGGCCCGCAAGGTCATTCAGCGCTGAAACAGAAATTGACAGCAAAAAGGTTTGAAAGGTGTAACAGGAGGAAAACCTCTCGGTTGTACTATGACTCATTTGTTGGGAGAGGGTGGAAAGTAAGATGAAAGGGGGAGAATATGAACATAGGTACAGTAAAAGCAATGAAAAAGGTTGAAGCTAAGGGGATGAAGGGATGATGCAAATAACCTTAAGGAATGCCTACAGTGCACCACTGTATATGAGGTGCACTGACGCCACTAACCCCCTACAGGAAGGAAAAGGGATATCTGCAGGTTAAGAAAACTTCTAGATAATTCTTGATTCTAAAAACTTTCAATGCCACTCAACTATTTGCCATAACTGAACATGCATGCCTCCAACATTCTGTTCAGCCCCAGCCTCTCTCACCCCGTTAGTTAAGTAGAGCCCAGAAGTTTCCATCAGGCTTAAACCAACCAACCAGCACCGTCCGTTTGGTCTCTCCATGGATTGGCCTGAACTAATTGTCTTTGGAACTACACAGAAATGGGTTGAGGCTGTTGGATCTATGTAAGCATCATGAGTGAAGAATCTGACCCATAAATATTAAACAGGAACAGATAGAAAAAGGAAGGATGGTAAATTTTTGCAACAGTTCCAACTCCGTTTTTCTTCAGTAATTACGTAGTTTATTGTGTGTTTTAATGTGTTTTTAATGATTATGATAGTAATACATGTGGGAAATGAGTTGCTTTTGAGTCATTATACATCCCTACTACATCCAACAACGTTGTGGGCCCTTTGGGAATGCGGGGTTTTAGGTGGGGCATATCACCATCAACACAAAATGGTATTTTAATTAATAAATAAAACGAGGTAAAACAATTATAGGAAACCCACCAAGACACAGGTAGGCAACATAGCCTAGCCTAACATAGCCTAACATCCCCTAACCTAACCTAGCCTAGTGTAGCCTACTCTAACCTAGTAGAACGTATTACTCGGTGGGGGGGCGGGCCTCCGTCCCCCCAGATAGTCAAACTGGTTACAAATGACATCATCCTAACCTAACCTAACCAGTAGATCTAAGCCGGCTGCCCTCGGTGAGCTAGGCTATGGCAGTTGACGCTTTTCTATAGGACTTTACCTGCTGAACAAAAATTTAAAAGTCATATTTTGGCGGTCAAATGTAATTAAGCTGTAAATTACCTTCGAACTGTAACCGACGGTAAAGGGGACCCGTTGGGAATCGGGGTTTTGGATGGAGTAAAACCCTTTCGAGAATAGCTAACTGTAATGGGGATCCATTGGGAATTCAGGGTTTTGGGTCGGGTAAACAACTTGGGAAAAGGTTTGGGCACCTTATTGTTGTGTCATTTGTAACATGAAAAACTAGCGTAAAAAGAAGGGCGAATAAATGGATAGTGGGAGCCGTTCCAAAGGCACTTTTCATTCATTACTAGTACTGCTGATTCTAAGCCTTAACACGCATGCGCTAGCTTTTGGTTCACCAATCAGCAGCTGCCAGTTTTCTGCTCTTAGCGAGAGCTACGAGACCCTGGCAATTGACGAAGCTGACATTTTCCTATGTTATTTTACTTGCTGAACAAGAATATTACCTCTTGCCAGAACATACAAGCTTGCCAGGAATCTTAAAAAGAGCAGATAAGGTGCGCAGCGCCGTCCTGCCACGGCCACCTATAGAGGCCACCCAAGTTGAAAGCGGAAATGGTAATGTTTTGTTTCCCATTTACGAAAGCTTCAAATAGTGTGCAGTGGAGCTAGACTATGGCAATTGGCATTTTTCTATGTTATTTTCCTTGCTTTATAAGAGTTTAAGGTAATATTTTGCCGGTCGGCTGCTGCTAAACCGTAATTTACCCTTGAGCTGTGCGCGCCTCACTGGTACACACGTACAGTTTTCGAGGGCCAATTACATTTTAATTACATCCGACCGCCAAAATATTTTAAATTCATGTTCAGCAGGTAAAATAACATGGGAAAACATCAGTTGCCATAGGCTAGCTCACTGTGGACAGCCAACTTAGAATTACCACCAAACCTTCATTAACCTACCTAACCTAGTAGGCCATGTTACCTGGCCGGGGGCTCCGTCCCCCCACATAGGCAAACTGGTTACAAAGGTCACTGTCCTAACCTAACCTACCCTAACATTTTAGGGCATGTTACTTGGCTGGGGAGCTCCACCCCCCCAGATAGGCCAACCAGTTACAAAGGACACCATCCTAACCTAACCTTCCCTAACCTAGTGGGTCGTGTTACTTGGCCAGGGGCGATAAGCCAACTGGTTACAAAGGACACCATCCTAACATAACCTAACCTAGTAGGCCATGTTACTTGACCAGGGGCGATATGCCAACTGGTTACAAAGAACACCATCCTAACATAACCTAACCTAGTAGGCCGTGTTACTTGGCCAGGGGTTCCACCCTCCAGATAGGCCAACTGATTACAAAGGACACCATCCTAACCTAAACTTCCCTACTTAAAACAACCTTGTAGGCCGCGTTGCTTAGCTGGGGACTCCCCACCGTGCCCTGGACCCAACCATTTATTTTCTATGCTTCCTGCTGTCACTTTAAAAGAAAATTATAAATTTACCTTAGTTAAAAGGACAAAAATGTTTTGATGGCTTATATCCAGAACAAGATGGTTGTGGTGATGTGTTCTCAGTGTTGCTTAAAGGTGCAGGTAACACTCCACGTTGCCTTAAAAAATCGATGCTTTGCGATTCATTTTCATAAAAATTATGAATTAACCTAAATCCATCAAAGTTACAGGAGGAACACAGACTGGACATATCTTCACTCCATGAAAGACTTAAACTAAAAATGACAAGGAGAAAAATGTAAATTGTGACACCCGTAAGTTTTTCCCTGGTCACGTGACTCCTACAGTGTTACCAGATCTCATTTGCCATTTGATGCTAAACTCTATATGAAATTATAATAAAACTATCAAAATTATGCTAGTTGGATGACAAAATTATGCTAAATGAGTCGTTATGCCAAATATTATGCTAGGCAATGAAATTTCCCTCAAATTATGCTTATGCCATCAAATGATACTAGATCTGGTAACATTGCTCCTTGACATTAGACGTAACTAACCACAATACAATTTTGAAGAAAAATAAACTCGCATCAGAACCACAATGCAATTTTAAGGACGAACAAACTCGCATCCGGACACGGACTGTGCTAGTGTTAAAGTAAACAAAAACTTAGATATTTCTCGAGGATGGTGATCATATACCTTCATATCCTGGATATGGCGAATTTCTCCAAAAAATGTTCAGAGACAAAATCTAATTTTTTTTTATGCCAAATTCAACTGTAATACTAGAATGCCAAATTCATCTGTAATACTAGAATTATTATAGAATCAGATGGAACTGTTGTAAAATACTACCATTTGAGGATGACTGCTAATAAAACTATTTCAAAATTAAAGAGAAAGCTCCAATAACCTGACTAGTAAATTATTGATTTTATAGATATTTTTGTGGGGTGCTGTGCCTTGCTTTGAATTAAAATTCATTTGCAAACCTGAAAAAAACCTCTCTATCCCAACCTCCCATCTCAAATTTTACCAAAACTAAGCTCTTGTTGCGAGTGAGTCGAGCTGGGACGGACTGTCACTGATGGCCCGGAGTTCAAATTTCTCGGATGGCTGATGAAAAGTTAGGATAGTGGAATTTCCCAACAGAAATTATTCCTCGCTAAAATGTGGTTCGGATTCCACAATTCAGCTGTAGGTCCCGTTGCTGCAGTAAAATCCAACTGGTTTCAGCCACTTAAAAATAACAAAGTAAAGCTCCATCCTCCGGTCAGCTATCAGGGAGAGCTGTTAATCGGCTCAGTGGTCTGGTAAAACTAAGGCTACTTTAACTTTACCAAAACTGTAGTCTGCTTCATATCCCGTTAAACATGAAACGAAATGGAGACGGAGGAATAAGTAATCTCATTATAACAGCATCGAAGGCGGTATCCTAACTAGCTTCAGCTGAAGCCAGATATGTGAAGGGTTTTTCCATACTGCCTACTTCAGATATGGAGGATGGTTGCACAAGTTTATCCATTGAATTGGAAATAAATTCGAGTTTTGCCGTCAAATTAACTGCCTGGAGGAGAATTCTTGACTTGAAGCACTCCACTGTATCAAGGTTACGTACGCTTATTGATTGTACAGTACTACGCCAATACAAATTTGTCGGTACCAACTACTATGGAACTTCAAATTTTTTCCGGCCTACAAGGTTTTCGGTACCATACTAGTGTCCTAGTGTTCCTGCAACCAGTCATTAAAAGGTTGTGTAAATGTTGGACTATTGCTTTTTTATCTGGTGAGAAATAGGCGACTTTTTCTTGAAAAATTGAGGAGTTATTTTTTTTGTTTTGTTATTGACGAGTTGCTCAGTTACATAATTATGTAATTTACACGAAATGCAAGTCTCAGAAATAAGTATCAGTTATTGCTTTGAAAATGTTTTCATGTTTAAAATAATGCAATTCATGACAATGGATTCAATTAACCATAAACGAAATGAGTAAAGCCCAATTTTACTGTTGATGAGACATTTACTAACATTTCGGTATATGATTAGTCCACTTTCGGTCACTACACAATAAAAATATAGACAAAGTCATCATTTTTCGAAAGACTCTCGAGCTAGTTCAAGGAGTTGCATGCTCTTAGGACCCGAGAACCGGACTACGTAGAAACCAGAAAATCTCGAAGGAAATCATATGAACGTTTGAAGAAACTCCTCCTCCTGGTTTGCCTGCCTTATATTCATAAAATATTGCTAGATATGTCAATAATGACAGCTTTGGATAGGTGCCACAGGCACCAGCCACCTGGTGGAGATACAACGTTAAAATCCTGCATTGCAGGTCTCCAAGTTATGTCGATAAACACTTACAGTTGCGAAACTGCAAAAATATTCCTGTATTTTTAATAACCCCTTTAAACACAGCTTTCCTTTTGCAAGGTTCAAGTGAAAATATTTTACTCAAAAGGTCTTGCAGCAAATAATCCGCTGCTTTCAACGGACTTTTGGAT
>NC_089748.1:63078604-63207483 GCF_040412425.1 Macrobrachium rosenbergii
AAAGACGTTAACTATAAAACTGTTAGGTGTGTTTCAGTGAAAAGTAACACCTGTAATACCACTCGCCTGGCCCATAACATCCTCAGGGTTACAATGCTTCTTTTTTTTTTTTTTTTGTCTAAGCTTAAAGCTCGCTCTTGTTTTGTTGCTGCATCTATTTCTCTTTGATCACACCTAATGAACACAAAACTACTGGGTTTAACAATCAACAACAATACAGGCGCGAGTTTCAAAGCCGTCGCGAAGTAACTTTTGCGTTATTGCGATTTTAAGATTACCAGGCAACCTGTTTCATCACGAACTTCAAAAGGTAAAGTACATGTTTTTTTTTGCAAGACGATTTTTCACTTGTACTCTGCCAACGACTAAAATACGTTAGGAATCAAAGCCTTCGTATACCACTCATTGAAAAGTGGGTGTTTTGAAATCAGTTGTTGATCGGAAAGCCGTCAACAGTCCATGCTAAATCTGTCCTTACTTCGTCGCCTTCCTCATCCTTCTGTATTTAGGGCAGATGGAGAAGTGTTGCTGCGGTAAGAAATTATTTTCAATTCTTGGAATCTGAAGCAGATAGGACACGTAACAATGAGTTCGTTATCGTGTTTTTTCGTACTTTAAACTAATGTTTGTTTATATTCATTCAGTCCACATTTTGTCTAATTTTGAAATTCATCGCTGTAACCACACTGAAAAATAATAGTTGAAATAACGATAATGCTGGCTATATATATATATATATATATATATATATATATATATATATATATATATATATATATATATATATATATATATATATATATATATATATATATATATATTATTTACTTTTATAAAAATAATCATTCCAGTAACAGGCTTTTATAAACTAAGCTGTAGATATAATGTTTTGTTCCCCTGTCGAAAATAGCAATATAATGTATCCATTTTATCGCTCATTACATCATGATTCCCCATCATAGTCAACAGTTTGCGAGCTGAATGAAAAGACAGAGTGGCAATCTCTTAAGACAGTTTGATCTTTACCATTAAGGGACACATTTTCACGAGATGTAACCGAGTACCGAGACCTTTCCCTGAAAAAAGCGGGACGCCACATCTTAAAAGCTAACCATAGAATTTTCTTGAAAATAATCTCTATGTTTCTCACACCCAAATTATTCCAGAGTTACTAATCTAACCTATACCTAACCCAACCCAGCCTACATCCTCAGGAATTTGCTTAAGGGACATTGCACCTGCCTGAAGGCATGGCATTTCTAACCTTCCTCCCCGAGCTGTGCTGCTGGTTATGCTAATGTAGGCCAATAATGAACTTAAATGTAAAAATATTCATGGGTCTTGACCAAAGTAATCTGTATTAGAACAATATCATTTAAAAACTAGAAGCGTTTAGGATTTTTTACATTCCTTGAGAACATTCCTTAAACCGTGATTATATAATAATAATAATATTTTACTTAAACGTGATTATTTAATAATAAAATGTAACATTCGTCCAGGTTTCACGTCAAACAAACAAAAGAAAATTTCGTAGGAATTTTTTCAGTTAAGACGGTTCCATAGTTTGTTCCCAACATCACGTTGAATTAAAAAAAAAAGAAAATGGAAGAGTGATATTTCACTGCAGTTTCTCCAAAGGAAACTTCATTTGGAAACACATGGCCTTTCCATTTTGAAATGGAACTTTTCCCATTAAACCTTTACCGCTGGAATATACTGCGAGGAAATGGTCTTTTTTTCTAGAATCTGTTCTCGTATGCAAATTTTCTGTGATGTGAGTTGGTAAGGACTCCTTCGATTTTGAGCTGAGGATTTGATATATTTAGCTCTGATGATCATTACTTTGATTAATGATAAAGATGATTAATAATTTTTTTTTTTTTTATGAAAACGATTCGCATTATCAAGATTGTTATATTTCAAGACACTGCTACGACGATCTAAATTCTCGAGTGTCGTTTTGATCTTAAGCAAAAGGAGAGGAAAGACTGATATAGGAAACTGCATTTACTTACACTTATACTTTTATATAAAACGTAAGTACACTAATTCACTTCCTTCGAAACCGTTCAAAATAAGGTCAGCTTCCGTCCTTAACGTGGAGTCACGTGAATTCCTTGAATAAAACTCAAATACGGACAGTTCGTTCATACGGGTTAATGAAGTTGCCGTAAATTTTATGTAAACAAATTACACGAAGGCTCTTGGAAATTTACTTCCATGCTTATAGGAACATGGATTAAAAATTCTCTCTCTCTCTCTCTCTCTCTCTCTCTCTCTCTCTCTCTCTCTCTCTCTCTCTCTCTCTCTCTCAATTCCAGCAGCACGTTATGTACCACTGATCTTGACTAAGAATCTCTCTTCATTGTGCAATACATAATTAAATTAGGTAATAACACACTCATATGGAAAAATAATCACACTCACACACACACACACATATATATATGTGTGTGTGTGTGTGTGTTTGTATGTATATATACAATGTATATATATATATATATATATATATATATATATATATATATATATATATATATATATATATATATATATATATATATATATATATAAAGAGAGAGAGGGAGAGACAGAGAGAGTTTTGATAAATTTGTGTATTTTTTTCTGGATTGTTTTTGCTTGAGTGGGTTATTGCATGATTTGATGCATGGCACCAGGCAGAGGGATTCTAAGCTAGACTCTCGGTAGCTGACGTGCTGTGGTCTTACACACAAAAATATACATATGTTAACACCATGTTTTTTACAACAGATGTTGGAGTCATGAGTTTGTGATTAGTGAGGTTATCTTGGAAGGTCAAGTAAAGCACTTCACTCATTATCTTCGAAGATGTCGGTGTGCAGACATTTGCTGTAATATTTTTAGGAAACGGAAAACTATCTAAAGGACGTTGAAGTCTCAGATCTTCAATTAACAGGATATCTTTTGAGCTTCTCTGGAATTTTTCTCCTGATACTTACATACATACATACTTGATACATTCATGCATGCATGCACACACACACACATATATACGCATACACTCTCTCTCTCTCTCTCTCTCTCTCTCTCTCTCTCTCTATATCTATCTCTCTATATATATATATATATATATATATATATATATATATATATATATATATATATATATATATATATATATATATATATATATATATATATATATATATATATATATATATATATATATATATATATATATATATATATATATATATATATATATATATATATATAATTTAAGCCACAAATACCATTTAATATTGAATTAACTATACCCTAGGAGTGGTTTATACTCGAGGGGATTTGTAGCTAAAAAGTGCCAATTTCCTGCTGATATTGAATTCACTTTGCCTTTTAAGGAACTTACAGCCAAAGAAAATAATATAACTGAGCGCTGCCTTTTTGAGTAGAACCTTGAGTAATGTTGGATTTATCCTTGCTCTCGTATGACCTTAGAAAACATTTCACGTATTATTGAGGAGCTTGATCATTTGCAACATTGGATTGATTACTGTCATTCAGCTGCCTCAGTTGGATTTAGAAACTCAATAAACGTCTTCATATCTGTTTCCTTCAATTCTACTGCTTTTGACACGTAGAAAACAGTTTAGCCAAGCTAATTGTTATCCTTGCTAGGGGATTTTTCATTGACCTGAAATTGAAATCTCTAGATTTACAAACCTGAAGTTCTTTGTTCTGTGTGGAAATGTCATAAAACGTAGCAGAGTTTATGTTGAATTCCTTTATAGATTCAGGAATGTTTAAAAAAGAGTTCAGAAATTCTGGAAAACATCTGATTATCATACTTGACTAGTGGACCATGTCCAGTAAACATTTTGGAATTATTCCCTCACTATTCCGCTCACGCTTTGGATCATAACCTTGTAATTAGCCAGAACTTGCAGTAAACATTTGGACATTAATATTCTCCGTCCTTCAAGGCCCTCACACCCACGCTCTCTCTCTCTCTCTCTCTCTCTCTCTCTCTCTCTCTCTCTCTCCCAAGATTTTTCATCACGGACTATATAAAGAGCTGATTGAGTTGCCATTTCCATTGACCTCTCCTACAAAAATCTCTGAATCTCCCAATATAGGTTTATTGTATTTGTTCATGCAATGGTACTATTCTCTCTCTCTCTCTCTCTCTCTCTCTCTCTCTCTCTCTCTCTCTCTCTCTCTCTCTCTCTCTCATTAGAGAACGGTCTTCACTTTTATCGCTTTATTATTTAGGTGCCATGAGGTTTTTGGGGAGGAAATGATTGTGATCGAAAATAAGAGAACGAAATTGCTAGGCTTAAAAACGTTACACCCAACTTGTGTCAGTACAGAGGTATATGAGGGAGGCTCCCGTTTCTTCGTATCAGTAGTGTTTTCCCATAAACCTTTTGAACTTACACCTGACATAACTATTCAATGGAAAAACACTTGCAACTCCAAGGCTTGATAACTCGTTACTATAATAAAAGCTTGCGTAGCCTAATTGTGAGTGCATAACGAACTATTTGTTCTGCACTGATTCATACATTGTGCACGTGTGGTGCTACGTTGTCTGTTGAGAGGGAAAGGTATTGGTTTGTTAAACTTTTCCTATGAATGCCTTCTTTTTGTGCTGTTTTTTGTTTGGAAAGGAATTGGTCATGTATTGCTTCTAACATAACGACTTTCCTTTCTGAATGCTCTTCCAATTCGATTTGTTTTGTTAACTTTTTGCCGTGTTTTCTCACTTTATGCTTCTCGATTCTGTAACATTGTTCGTATTTTTTTAAGTCAAAGGTAAAAATGTTCTGTCTTATACATTGCAATGTTTAGGGTTTTGCTAAGTTCTCGGTCACAGGAAGGATTGCTTGCGTGGTCATTAAAAAAAATTGCTATCTCTCTCTGTCTATTATGATGACTGTTAGATCATTTGAAACATAAATTTTCATAAGATTAAATTATCGAAAATACAAGTGTTTCTATAAAAAAATTAAATATTAAACTTCTGTGAGAAAGAGTTTTTTTTTCAAAATTTGCTTCAATCGTAAAAAAATTTAATGCCGCCATTAAAACAACGTAACCCCTTCTTCAAGTGTTGATGCATATTACGATTTGTTTGTTTTCTCTCTCAGCCAATCAGAAGTCGTTTCCACCTTCTCAGTTTGAAGGGAGTTGTGTGGACTCTCCTGATTGGCTGAAAGCTGCTCAGAAGGTTTTCAGTCAGAACGTCGAAAGGACTGAGTTCGACAACGCATATTAGTTAATTTTGTTCTTGTCCCTATAATGCGATTTCAAATAATTTTTAGATAACTAGTGCTTGTTGAATTAGACTTTGTTGGGGTCACCAAGAAGTTTTTATACAAGAAATACTCTTATTCTGATGTCATCGTTGTTGGTCTTTTAGAATAGTAGGATTCTGAGGACTTTGATCAATTTGCGAGGGGGAAATTTCAGTAAAGGCAACACAGCCAAATGGCAAGGAAATACATGTGCATTCAATACGTCTTTTGGATTATTTTCTCCATTTAACACTGGTTTAGGTGTTCAGGATGTGTTTGTTGTCGGCCAAATGAAATGCCCCTTCGCCGTGTTTAGAACTGGCCTGGGAGATCTGGGACGGGATATAAAAGGTAAGGGATGGTCACAGTATAAGCTACGTAGAATAGTAGATTTTGGTGTATTCGATAACTAATGTTAAATGATGCCCATGAATCATATCCTGTTGATCAATTTGCAAAACCACTTTTGTTGTTTGTTGGGATGTTTTAGCCATTGTCATTACATGTTTTGGTTCTTGATGCACAGACTGCTTAAGGTTTTTGCCGAAAGCTCAGAATACTCAGTGCATGTTGTTCGGGTGCCTTGTAAAGGTTGCCTTCTTGCTGCTGTTATGGGTTCTTGCTCGTACTAGAGGCCAGGAAGTGTCTTCTATTCTCTCTAGACCTTGTTTTTACCTGTGGGTGAGAAAAATGGTCTATGTAAATGGAATAGAAATACAGATAGGGTAGGAAGCCGAATTCCTTGAAACCACTTGGTTAGAAAGTTGGTGTGGAACAAGCAAAGCATGGTGTGGAGTTAGATATGCCAGGAAGCAAAAATGTGTGCTCCTATTTGGTAGAGATGTTCATTTTTAATGAACACATGTAATCATGCTCCATGTGGTAGCCCAAGAAGAATGAGATTACTTAGCCAAATGCAACTTGAGAACGAGGCTAGTGTATTTCAATGGCCAAAATATTCATAAGGAATCTGAATGTTGATGACGTTTTAAGGGTTGTAGCTTTTAGGTATACACTAAGACTGCATCTAGGACTTTTGCACGGGGATCCCAAAGGGTTCATTAAGTGAACCGGTTCAGTGGAAGTTCCAGGTACCACTGGCACTCCATTAATTTTGACTTGGGAGGGTAGTGTAAGAAATCTGTAAATCAATACGAAACTGGATTCTGGTTAGAATAATAAAGGAAAATTTAGTTACCATTTATTTTGAATGTTTTTTCGAAACACAACGTACACTATTTAAAATTTAAATTATGGATATATTTGGTTAATTCCAGCAAATTATCATAGAAATACTTTGGAAAAGCATTCATTAATTTTAAGAACAAAAATTTTCAATGAAAGAAAGTCTCCTAATATAAGTTTCCTGAACTGCCGATAATTATCAAATAAAATATGCTTCAGTAAGATGAAATAAGTGAAATTTTTAGTAGTTTTTTTTTTTATGTACTAGAGTTTTAGGAAAGAAAAGACCGCCACTCTACTCCACAGTCCTGCAGCCTCCAACACTAATAAAGAATGATAGTAAAAATAATCCTTTTCTGGGTCATGAGATTTGAATGTTTATATTTTGTTTAGATATGTGCTGACGAAATTCAACGCTTGTTAAATGAACTGAAGGAAAATTGTCATGGTTTGTCCTTCAATATTTCCATACTCATCCCAACTAGCTATTGTGCCCGACCCATAGTTTTTTTTTTTTTATTGTAATTTTGATTTTTGAGGGCGTATTGAGTTTTTGACCTACCGTTCTAAAGGAAAGGAAAGCTTTGATTGCATGAGTTTCTTCTTTTGATGGCAGGAGACAATGATAGTTCTTATGGATGTTCAGCAAGTGGAGGTAATACAGGTAAAAGGAGTAGCTTTTTTTTTTTTTAGTCCCGTTTTATTCGTCGTATTTGTGACCACCCTCTTCTGCTGAGGACAGCTTTCAAAACAGTGTTTGTGCAAAGGTAAACAGCCTGGGCTGATCAAACACCTCTATGTCAGAGCTTTAGGTTAATGCAACAGTTGCTTATTTGAGTGAGGAAGCGCTAGTCATCATTTGAATCAGGGTAGCTCATCTTTAGCTACCTTTCAAAGCTAGTATTGAATACACGATCAGATGTCTCACCGTTTATGAGGACTGAGAACAAGAAATGAATATTCAAGACTTCCTACAGCAATACACCGCCCGAAGCATAACTGCACATCGGAACGAGGATGAGTATAGATTAATGTGACAAAGATATGGGGAATGCAGAGGCAAGTTCAGTAAGTTCTCTCAAGAACTAGAGTGGTGGGAAGACTCAGTAACAGACGCATTTAAGGAGTAATGAAGGACTTTTCCAGGCAAAACAGCAAGTTGTGGTACTTAAGGATAATTTCTTCAGTAAAACTATAAACTGTAACTCACAAGTAGAGGCCCCAGATGGAGTAATTAGGGGCAGAGATGAGGGCACCAACAAATAAACGAGAGTAATGATTATATTAGTGGGAGAGAGAGATTGTCTTAACTTCCCCAGCATAAGAATTATGTAATTCCTGATTGAAAATAAATGCCTTAGGTTGTACACACAGTATGCAAAATATTTATTTTGACAATTATTTCATTAAAATATACTCTCTTCCTAATTTTAATGATATATGAAGCTATTTAGTCGGAAAGTTCGAGAGGTCCAAAGAAGTGGCCGACGGTTTCCAATAGAGAAAATAAGATTTACGGCCATCTTGAATACTAGGAATGCTTCTCGGAATTAGCAGAAAGTAGTGATTTCGGGAGTATTTTTCTTGAGACATTAGAGTGATTTAAGAGCAATACTGCACGATTTATTGAGTAATATTTCTTGAAAGAGGGGGATCAGAGTGATTTTTCCACACACAATGCCAAAGGCTATCCAGTCAGCCTTCAGTTGATCGAACAAGAGGTGTGGTCATGGTCAAAATAGATACTTCGACCATGGGTGTGGCTAGTATTGTTCACCCGATTATCCGGTTTGTGGTGGATACAGGACCCACTCAGAGGGCTCAAGTTTTGAAATCTGCTGGTTTCTCTGACCTTCGTGCCAGTATGAAAGCTGGATTATACCTCACTGCACAGTCGGCGGACGGGTGAAATAAAGAACATTGTCTGAAATGTTTGATGGTCTTTTCATATTCTAGCTCATGAAGGCTTTTCCCTACTGGGCGCATGTGTTATTACAACGAACGATGACGTCCTTAATTCTGCAGATCCAAAAGTCCGTTTTAAGCTTGGCGGATTATTTAAGAAGAACTTTTGAAGAAAATATTTTCACTTGAATACCTTGCACAAGGAAAGCTGTGTTTTAAGAGGTTATTAAAAAATAGACAATATTTTTGCAGTTCCGCAACTGTAAGTGTTTATCGACATGTACTTGGAACTGCAATGGAATTTTAACGTTGTGTCTCCCGCAGTGTGGTGCCTGTGGCACTATCAAGCAGTCATTATTGACATATCTAGCAATATCTTATGAATATAAGGCAAGGCAAATAAGGAGGAGGAGTTTCTTCAAACGTTCATATGATTTCCTCGAGATTTTCTGGTTTCTACATAGTCCGGTTCTCGAGGTCCTCTGAACTTTTCACAACTTAGTGTAGTGAAGTCTTTCGAAAAATGATGACTTGTCTATTTTTTTTCATATAGTGACCAAAATGTTAATCATATACCAAAATGTTAGTAAATGTATCATCAACAGTAAAATTTGGCTTTACTCATTTCGTTTATGGTTAATTGAATCCATTGTTATGAGTTGCACTATTTTAAACATGAAAACTTATTTTCAAAGCAATAACTAATGTGTATTTCCGAGACTTGCATCTCGGGTAAATTGCATAATAATTATGTAACTGAGCAACTTGTCAATAAACAAAAATGCAAAAATAACTCCTCAATTTTTCAAAAAAGTCGCCTATTTCTCACCCGAAACATAAAGCTTAATGTCCACATTTACACAACCTTTGTGGCTAGTTTGCAGGAACCCTAGGACACTAGTATGGGTGCAGAAAACCTTGTAGACCGGAAAAAACTTAAAGATCTCATAATAGTTGAGTACCGACAAATTCGTATTGGTGTGGTAAAATTTATAAACGTACGTAACCTCGATAGAGTGGAGTGCTTCATGTCAAGACTTCTCCTCCATGCAGTTAATCTGACGGCAAAACTCGAGTCATTTCCAATTCCAATGCATAGGTTGTGCAACCATCCTCCATATCACAAGCACAGTATGGAAGAAACCCCTTCACATATCTGGCTTCAGCTGAGGCTAGTTAGGATACCGCCTTCGATGCTGTTATAATGAGATTGCTTATTCTCCGTCTCCATTTCGTTTCATGTTTTCGACTTATGGAAAGCAGACTACAGTTTTGGTCAAATTTAAGATGGGAGGTTGGGGTAGGCGAGAGAGTTTTTTTTTTTAGGTTTGCAAATTAGTTTTCATTCAAGTAAAGCAAAGGCACAGTACCCCACAAAAAAAATATATCCTATTGAATCAATAATTTACTCTCTCGGATTATGGAGCTTTCTCTTTACTTTTGAAATATTTTATTAGCAGTTGTCCTTCCGGTAGTATTTTACAACAGTTCCATCTGATTCTATAGTAATTCTAGTATTATAGATGAATTTGGCATAAAAAATTAGATTTTGTCTCTGAACATTTTTTGGGGGAAATTCGCCAACATCATTTGATGCCATTAGTATAATTTGAGGGAAATTTCATTGCCTAGCATAATATTAGGCATAACGACTCATTTAACATAATTCTAGGATAATTTTGTCATCCCACTAGCATAATTTTGATAGATTTAGTATAATTTCATATAGAGTTTAGCATCAAATGGCAAATGAGATCTGGTAACACTGTGTAAGAGTCACGTGACCAGGGGAAAATTTTACAGGTGTCAGACATTTTTCTCTCTTCTTTTGGTTTAAGTCTTTAATCATGAAGGTATGTCCAATCTGTGTTCCTCCTGTAACTTTGATGAATTTCGGTTAATTCATAATTTTAATGAAAATGAATCGCAAAGCATCGATTTTTTAAGGCAACGTGGAGTGTTACCTGCATCTTTAAGCAACACTGAAAACACATCACCACCGAGGGAATAATTTTGTGATGACGACAACAACACTGTAAAGGAGCCACAACCATCTTGTTCTGCATAAAAGCACCAAAACGTTTTTGCCCTTCTAACTAAGGTAAATTTATAATTTTCTTTTAAAGTGACAGCAGGAAGCATAGAAAATAAATGGTTTATTAGCTAGTCATCCTACAAGGTTGTGTTAAGTTTTAGGTTAGGATGGTGTCCTTTGTAATCAGTTGGCCTATCTGGAGGGTGGAACCCCCGGCCAAGTAAATACGGCCTACTAGGTTAGGTTATGTTAGGATGGTGTTCTTTGTAACCAGTTGGCTGTTAGTATTGCCAGCAGTTGAATCTTAAACAACAACAACAAACCAGTTGGATTATTGTCCTTGGTTAGGTTATGTTTGGTGTCCTTCATAACCAGTTAAAATATCGCCCCCTAAGTCACACGGCCCACTAGGTTAAGGTAAATTTATGAAAACCACCAGCCAAAAATGACATGAATTTGTTTTTATAGGTGATTTTGATGTGTTTTGCACGAATATCACCTTCATTTTCCTCGTTCACGGTTTTAGACTTTGTTCGGAGCACCTAAGTTTCCAGCCACCACGGCAATCGATCAAGAACACCAAAACCAATATGTCGTGTTTATGTGTGCTGTCAGTAGGAGCCAGGAACCATCTTTATCCGCATATATTTAAAGATTCTTGGCAGATTTTTCTGGCAAGAGGTCATTTGATGGCATAATATAATTTGTAAGGATGATTTTTCAAGTGACCTTTGCTCAAAACATAAAACCGTTAATTTCGAGGAAAATGAAGGTGATATTTAGCAAAACACATCAAAATCACCTAGAAAACATATTTTCAATTTTGATGGTTCCTCTTTCTAAAATAATACCGGTTAGAGGTTAGGTTAGGATGGTGTCCTTTGTAACTGGTTGGCCTATCTGGAGGTTGGAGCTCCCTGGCCAAGTAACGTGCCCTACTTATGTTAGGGTAGGTTAGGTTAGGATGGTGACCTTTGAAACCAGTTTGCCTATGTGGGGGGACGGAGCCCTGGCCAAGTAACATGGTCTACTAGGTTTGGTAGGTTAGTGAAGGTTAGGTGGTAATTCTAAGCTGGCTGTTCACGGTGAGCTGATGGCAATTTATGTTTTCTATGTTAGGTGAATGTCCAGAAGAACTTGCATGATAAAGTAAAAATTAAAAGTAAAATGTAATATTTTTCATATTTAAAGTTTTAGACCACTTCTTATGATGAGGAACACCACAATTTTGCCATATTAGCTATGGAGGGGGTTGGGGACAGGTATTGTCTAACCTTATAAGTCAAAAACGAAAATCATTCGATTTAGTTTTTCTGAGAAACATTACACTCTTTCTGAGAAACATTACAGTAAAAACCTCATTTTCTGAACTAATTCCAGTAAGATCAAACATTTTTGCTACTGGATGTAAACAAACGACTTAGAAAATTTTCAAGGATGCCGATTAGATAATCATTAATATCTTGGATATGGTGAATCTCCTCAAAAGTGTTCAGAGACAAAGTTTTATTATTTTATATTGTGAAAATTATAGTGTGACCTATTTTCTTATATCTCACCGCGGAGTTGTTCTGGACATTGACCCTATGTTATTTTACCTGCTGAACATGAATTTAAAATATTTTGGTGGTCGGCTGTAATTAAAATGTAATTGACCCTTGCAAACTGTACGTGTGCACCAGCGGTCGCGTACAGCTCAAGGGTAAATTACAGTTTAGCAGCAGCTGACCAACAAAGTATTACCTTAAACTCTTGTAAAGCAAGTAAAATAACATAGAAAAATGCCAATTGCCATAGTCTACCTCCACTGCACACTATTCAAATCTTTTGTAAACGGGAAACAAAACATTACCATTTCCGCTTTCAACTTGGGTGGCCTCTATAGGTGGCCGTGTCAGAACGGCACTGCGCGCCTTATCTGCACTTTTTAAGATTCCTGGCAAGCTCGTATGCTCCGGCAGAAGGTAATATTCTTGTTCAGCAAGTAAAATAACATAGGAAAACGTCAACTTCGTCAATTGCCAGAGTCTCATAGCTCTCGCTAAGAGCAAAAAGTAAGTATACCTTAGTTTTACCAGACCACTGAGTTGATTAACAGCTTTCCTAGGGCTGGCCCGAAGGATTAGATTTATTTTACGTGGCTAAGAATATGGTTACTTGCAACGGGACCAGCTTATTGTGGAATCCGAACCATATAGCGAGAGATGAATTTCTATCACCAGAAATAAATTTCTAACTCTTCATCAGCCGGTCGAGGGAATTGAACTCCGGCCCACCGAATGACAGTCTGAAGCTCAGCCGAGTCGGCCAACAAAGGGCATCCTCGCTAAGAGCAGAAAACTTGTAGCTGCTAATTGGTGAACCAAAAGCTAGCGCATGGTTAAGGCTTAGAATCAGCAGTACTAATAATGAATGAAAAGTGCCTTGGATCAGCTCCCAGCTATCCATTTATCCACCTTTCTTTTTACGCTTGTTTTTCACATTACAAATGACACAACAGTAAAGTAATTTAAAACCTTTTCCCAAGTTATTTACCCGACCCAAAACCCCGAATTTCCAATGGATCCCCCTTACTGTTAGCTATTCTCGAAAGAGTTTTACCCACCCAAAACCCGATTCCCAACGAGTCCTCTTTACCGCTGGCTACAGTTCTAAGGTAATTTACAGCTTAATTACATTTGACTGCCAAAATATTACTTTAAATTCTTGTTCAGCAGGTAAAGTTCTATAGAAAAGCATCAACTGCCATAGCCTCTAGCTCACCAACGGCAGCCAGCTGATCTACAGGTTAGGTTAGGATGATGTCATTTGTAACCAGTTTGCCTATCTGTGGTGGGCCCAAAACATTTACTAGGTTAGGTAGGCTACACTAGGCTAGGTTAGGTTAGGGATGTTAGGCTCTATAGGTGGCTAAATGTTGCCTACCTATGTCTCTGATGGGTTTGCTAAGAATTGTTTTACCTTGTTTTATTGGTAGATCTGGTCCGCAGGAGCTAGCTTCAGTTGACGTTTTTCTGTAGAACTTTACCTGCTGAACAAGAATGCAAGGTAATATTTTGGCGGCCAAAATGAGCTGTAATTTACCTTACAAATGTAGCCATAGTAAGAGGGACCTGTTGCCTGGGTTTTGGGTGGATTAAAACACTTTTGAGAAACTGCTAGCTGATAAGGGGGACCTGTTGGGAATCCGGGGTTCTGGGTGGGGTAAATAACTTGGGAAAAGGTTTGGTCACCTTACTGTTGTCAGCAGTTACATATGCCATTTGGAACAAAAAAACAAGCCTAAAAAAAGGCCGAATAAATGAACAGCGGGGAGCCGTTTCAAAGGCACTTTTCACGCATCCATTTATTCGCCTTTCTCTTCACCCGATTTAGTTGGCGGGTGTTTTTTGGGTTACTAAACCAATCAGGTTGTAATATTAACTTTTTCTACAGTTTTTTGGTTGCTAATTATGAATTTAAAATTTTTGGCCTCGAGTTAATTAACCTGAAGTCCATCCAACAAGGGGTTTCCATAATGATCTTCACAAGACAGTTACGGTATTCTGTTTCGAACGGTTCATATCCCATCCGGCAAGTGCAATAACTTGTTAACGTATGGGTACCCCGGGCCAGTACTAAACACGGAAGAGACATTCCATTTGGCCAACAACAAACAGATGCACCGCCAGTATTAGAACCCTTTCGAAAGTGTAGAAAAACCAGTTGAAAAGGTAAAATATGCGGAGCTTTTAAATAGATATACCTTTGTGTTTTTATATGGAAGTTTTATTTTGGGTAACCATTATTTACCGCCATAGCCTCTACGTAAGTCCACGCACTTTACCAACTCATACTTTCTGTTGCCATAACCTACCCCCGCTGAACACATGGCTCTTAGTGGTTACATAACCCAAGTCATTTGTATACCTGTTAAGTTTCTTCACCCCGGTCGCTGGGGAATAATGTCCAGTTGAGCTAGACTGTGGCAATTGACGTTTTTCTGTGTTTTGCTTGCATTACATGAATTTAGGTAACATTTTGCCGGTAGGCTGCTGCTTAGCTGTAATTTACCCTTGAGCTGTAACCCACACTATAGATGTGCAGTTTTCAAGGATCAATTACATTTTAGTTACAGGACCGCCAAAATGTTATTTTAAATTCTTGTTCAGCACGTCAAATAACATAATTGTCTTAGGCTTTCACTGCAGCCGGCTTTTACTGTTTTATTTTTATTAATTAAAATACCATTTTGTGTCGATGGTGATATACCCCACCTAAAACCCCGCATTCCCAAAAGGCCCACAATGTTGTTGGATGTAGTAGGGATATATAATGACTTAAAAGCAACTCCTTTCCCACATGTATTACTATGATAATCATTAAAAACACATTAAAATACATAATAAAATACATAACTACTGAAGAAAAACGGACTTGAAACTGTTGTAAAAATTTACCGTCCTTCCTTTTTCTACCTATTCCTGTTTAATATTTATGGGTCAGATTCTTCACTCATGATGCTTACATAGATCCAACAGCCTCAGCCCATGTCTGTGTAGTTCCAAAACAATTAGTTCAGGCCAATCCACGAAGAGACCAACGGACAGTGCTGGTTGGTTGGTTTAAGCCTGATGGAAGCTTCCGGGCTCTGCTTAATTAACGGGGTGAGAGAGGCTGGGGCTGAACGAAAGGTTGGAGGCATGCATGTTCAGTTATTCAAATAGTTGAGTGGTATTGAAAGTTGTTTTTAAAATCAAGAATTTTCTAGAAGTTTTCTTACCCTGCAGATATCTCTCTTCCTTCCTGTAGGGGGTTAGTGCCGTCAGTGCACCTCATATACAGTTGTGCACTGTAGGCATTCCAATAGCTTCTTTGCAGCATCCCTTCGTCCCTTAGCTTCAACCCTTTTCATTGCTTTTACTGTACCTATGTTCATATTCTCGCCCTTTCATTTTACTTTTCCACCCTCTCTCAACAAATGAGTCAGAGTACAACTGAGAGGTTTTCCTCCTGTTACACCTTTCAAACCTTTTTGCTGTCAATTTCTGTTTCAGCGCTGAATGACCTTGCAGGGCCCATGCTTGTCCTTTGGCCTAAATTCTATATACTATTCTATTCTGTCTCTTCCTAACTCTCTGCTGATCTTTACTTTCAACTGTCTTTTGAGCAGGTCCTTTGTTTTTATAGCAATTTTTTTTTTTCCTAACACAAGGAGGGTCCTTTAACCCCAGTTCTTGTCTTTTATAAGTTACTGAATGTGAGATTTTGAAATTTATAGGCTTTTACCTTAAGACCCTATTAGGCATTTTATGTTTTTATCCTTAATAACTGTGTAAATTGCATTATTCAGGAAAATTGTTTCTTGATAACATAACTAGGTTACGTATACTGTAGGATTATGGTTGATGTTGGGTCCGAGTGTGATTGCCTGGCCGTAAATTTAACCCTGAGTGGTATTCCTCGAACTGGATTTAATTGTTATCGCTAGCAGTTGATTTTTGAGGATTGTTGCCTTTATGCTGGAATAGCTCCTTCAATGATAACGATCTGAGTACCGCTGAAATATTTAATTTTTGTAATAACTAGGCCTAAACCAGATATATTTTTGGTGTAGTGCAATAAGTCCTCAAAATCTTACTGTCAAACTAGTCTGGGCATATAACTAATAGATGGAAGAAAATCCTCAAAAACCAGTATCCATTGAGCCAACTGCTTATGCTAAGCACAGGTCCAGAGAATTCCAGTAAAAGATAAGAGAAGTAACTGATAAGAGAGAATCATTTGGTTTGACTGTGTCAGTCAGTTTGTATATGTGGTCGAGATTAGCAGCTACCCTTACAGCACAGATTTTGTTATACCATATATATACAGTATCGCTCATCCATTGGTTTGCCAATTACGATTTTTGTATTTTCCATCAGTTAGTAGCCATCACTTGTACCGCTGCCTGGACTTGAAAAGTTTATCTTGATAAGCCTTGATCACCATGCTTTGGTGATAATGCCAAGCAACACTGTTACATTTTTTTTTTTTTAAGAAACGTTTTGTAGATCAAAAGGAGACGTTTTTGCACCTGTAACTTCTGTAAGTTCGCTTTTTGTGATTGATAAGGTTTTGCACCAGCTAACAGAAAATATTTTGTATAACTTACTGTTATGCTATTCTTTGTGTTTTCCAGGACCAACCTTCAAGAGCTCTTGTGGTTTACCGTTTCTTGGACTAAGTAGAGGTATGTGCCGAGAGTGTTTATTCTGCTTCCGTCAACAAACTCTTGGTTCCCCAAGTGTGGAGTGTTTGATATATTGCTGCAGGATTCAGTGTAGGGCTTTGCGAACATTCGCTTTGAATGGTCGCTGAAGATTGCAAACGACTGCGGCCAAATGTTGAAAGCTACAGGAAATGAACATGATTGACTACTGCATTAGTTTTCTCAGTTAAGTAATCTCTTACCAACATGGGGTTTTAACTCAGTCTGTACATTGCAAACCTACTGCTCAGATTCTCAAGCATGGGTATAATCGGTCTGTCATGGGATACGAGGGATATATACCTTAGAAAATTTGTGCCACGAAAAATATGTCCTGCAGTCCCCTCACGTCGTCTCCATATTTACGTCATTATCGTAAGGAGGGCATATTTTCAATCTAATGCGACCCTAAAACTGTATGACAAGGGCAATTTTTTTGCAATCTTAATGATTTTATTCAAGCCTGTGAAGTTTTCAAGAATGTTTAATAAATTATTTTCGGCGTACTGGTGTATGCCGGCAATCATGCAACAGTTGACAAATGTTGCTTGCTTATTTTGAGATATTTCACAATCGCAGTGAAACGTTTACACAATCAAAATTAAGATATGTCACGGCACGTATTTTTATGACTTAAGCGAATCATGCATTTTAAAATGCTTAGAGACTATGGATCTTCGAATTACCCACTTACTAAAGTATGAACTTAGAGAAGGAGTTTGCATTTTTATGCTAAATATATGCTTTAATAAGAGTTTTGTTATAACTTTGTCTGGTTTTTTCACGTTGATATTGACCTTTAATTCATTTAGGTATTGACAGCATCGTACTAATTTGAGTGTTTCTGCACTTATGGTGTCGAAGACTGAATTGCTCTTTTATAGGAAAGAAAATTTTTGTTTATTTTAGCAATTTTTCACTCCAGGTATTACGGTATGCTAGTTTCCTACAAACTGCAGATATCACTTTCCAGTTGAGACTTTGGGATAAACCTCAATAAATGAATCATAATATCAATGACTGATTTTATAGAAATGAGGATGGTATGGGGTTCCACTGAATGTTGCCCTTCTGGTTCTCACTAAGATTTTCTTTGGATGACAAGCCACCAAGCACATGATATATTGTTCAGGTCAACAGAGGCATAGTTTTTCAAAATTATTAATGATAATGACAATAACAATACTGCATCTTTTGAGTCGAATTCTTGATATATACTGAAAGTGTTTACAAGTAAATGCTAGGAATAAAATCAATAGTGGGAATGATAATGTCCCTTGGAGCTTTGGGGTCAGCATGCTTTGGAAGCTACAGGTTCTCATTTTAATTTTGCTTTAAATATTCTTTAAGTAATTAATTGTGAAATTGATGCCGAGCTGTTAACGGATGTTTCTCTCTTCCTTCAGTGTGCATAATTTTGCAGATGTAATTCAATGTCTCCCCATTCCAACCTCTCTCTCTCTCTCTCTCTCTCTCTCTCTCTCTCTCTCTCTCTCTCTAGATCTCTCTCTCTCTCAGCTACACACACACACACAAGAACACACACACACACACACACACACACACACACACACACACACAATCCCGTTGCTAGGTAACCATTTTAAATTAAAAAAATCTAATTTAGGGAGAGCTTGATCAGCTCAGTGGTTTACGAATGACATAGATTTTTTTTTTTTCAGATATCTACCGAGAGCCAATCTCTTTTGGAAGGTTGTATTATCAAGCTCCCGTCGTTGGACAAACGTTGATGCATAACAAGATCATAACATTAAAGTAAGACCATCATACATGTCTTGATTCCTGTTGTTAGCACTGCTGTTTTTGTATATTTAACCTTGTCCCCTCTAACATACGTATGATCTATTAAATTTGTGGCTTTAGGTGATTAACGCACCATGGGTTGAAGTTCCTGTTTGGATGTAGTAGCTGTTGATATGTATAGAAAAGTAAAAGGGATTGAAGTGACCTATAGACTTTGATGTTAAACGTCAACACAGTATCAAAATGACTAATTTATAGTTGACGAGCAACTCTGCTGACTAACATTCTTTATAGCAAATTATTGGACTAAACAATCAAAGTGAGCAAAGATGGAAGGCGTGTTTACCTAGGTATTGGCTGTTTTTCTAGTGGCCCCTCGTAGTTAAAGCTTTCAAAAAGTAGAAAATTCAGTCAGGACAGGATGAAAGCATTCATGAAAGGGAGAGATTCCAAGGAAGGTATTTTCAAGTGAAAAGTGCTAAAAGCTTATGAAATAAGGGCGAAGTGTTGGCTTTGGTTTGCCCATTATAATAGCCACTGTATGGAAAAAGAATTACGCATATTTTCGAAAAAGTCAACCACAGATAAGCAATGTCCAACAAACAGGTCCAAGAATAAAGAGGATAAATGAAGTAGATTGCCAGAAAGGAAAGTATTTTGAATATATTCTTGAAAATTACTGTAGAATAGGATAAATGTTAATCTGGAATTGTAAAGGCATAAGTTTGAAGAGTTGAAAGGTGTAAGGGAGTGACTGGTTTACCCCGTTGTGTGACTGGCTGATTTTTGCTAGAAAGGAACGGGCTGAACAAGTGCTTCTTAAGATAAAATTCAATTACCCAAGAGCCTTATCACTGAATATCTTTCACAGGCAACTTTATCATTTGAATATCTTTCAAACGCAACTCTTATTTGAATATTTTACGCGCAACTCTTACTTCTTTAAAATGTAAAGGCTGTCGTCATTTCTTTCCGTTTCTTATTTTATGAATATTGTACTTGCCTATGGCGTCAAATGATCAACAAATGAGCCGATTGGCTTGGAAAGTGTTTGATGTTCAGTGTTTTGACCATCTGAAATATATAAAATAAGCAAAGTTTGAGTAAACGAATGAACATTCTTGGAGAGAAACTCTTTTTTATTTGTATTTCTAACGCCAAGTTCTTAGCCTCTCAAACAAAAGGTGATTTCCTTTCTCCAAATCAGCTGAACTAATAACCATCATTATTAACGTTTTCACTTCAGCTCTTTTCTTGATATGGTTAAGCGTGAAATGAACTCACTCTCTCCACTCCTGTCTTGTGAACTGTCAGGTTGAATTTCCATCCGATCAATGCCCCTTTTTCATAGTTTTCTGGGCCTTTGTACAAGTCTTCCTCCTACTACTCTTATGTCAAATATATTTCTGACTCTCTGTTCCCCACTTACTATCTCATGTCCAAACCATCTTATTCTTTCAATATCAGTTAATTTTCCAGTCTTTGGACGTCAAATCTTTCGGTCTCATCCTCATATTTATTACAGTACAATATTTCCATGGTACTTAGGCATAGAACTTTAGAATTGCAAAGGGACACCTTTTCAGCTTCATGTTCCTTTTTATCACCCTCAATGCTGCTATGTAGGGTGAGTAGCATAGGCTATATTTTACTCGCAAGTCTTGGCTCTACTTATAGGGTATGTATATTTATTTGTATTTCCCAGTGGTTTAGCAATCTCTATTCACTACCTGTAGGCTTCTACTATATCTTTTCTTACTGCTCTCTCAATGCCTGCTTCACCGTTCAAAGTGTCCTAAAGGTCCCAGAATTTCTTAACTGCTTCAAAGATCTGGCCTTCCATCACAACATGGCATCCCACCTTTTTCTCATCCTCATTGGCTTCTTTCATATATCACGGACATCAGAAATCTCTTAATGTAAACTTTGAAACCCTGAACATCCCTTGCGACGAAATTTGTTACATTGCTTCATGATACTAAGTTGACCTTTTCAGCAGCATCCATAGTTTTGCTTTTCCTCCTTTTAAAAAGATATTTGTTTGATCGCTCATTCCGTTGTTACTTCTTTGCTTCTCAGTTTATTTTCTATACTACAGTACTTTTCTTACTGGAGCCCTTGGGCCCGTAGGATTCTGAATTTCCAAGTAGAATTGCAGTTTTTTTTTCACACACCACACATCATTGGGATCTAACTTTCATCACTCTTCTGTGGCTTCCTCCATTACTATGATAAATGGCAGAGGCCTCGAGGCTGACCCTTCTAGGGCACCGACATTTCTCACAAATTTTTTGGATACACCTTCCTTTGCCTTCATTTCTGTATTGTGGTACAGTAACATGATGACCTCGGTTTTTTGTCTCCCCATGTTTTCATAATGAATATCTAAAAGTATCTTGGTATTCAATGCCTTCGCAAGTTTTGTAAATCTGAAAAAGCGTGACGCTTCCTCTTTGCATGGTACATTTCATGCAGCGTCTGTCACTGATACCTCTGGTAATAGTTTCTCCAATTTGTATTAGCCTTTCCCTTTGCACCTCCTCCGGTATTTTCACAGAATGCCCAAACTATGACTTTCCTGCATATTTTTGAAAATATTAGTGCATCCGTTTTCCTTTGTAAATTATTGTCAAACCCTTTTTGTCCACTCTTCTGGTTTTAACCACTTTCTATATCAGTTTTTCGTATGTTAAGTTAGCTTATCAGTGACAGGCTCTCCAACTGCCAATAGTAATTCACTTGTTATTTCAGAAGGTTCTTGGAATTTTTGTCTTGAACTACTCCAGCTTTTTGACCAGGTAATTTTTATATTTAGTATATAATTCATCAGTCCCTCTTACCATAAAAGTATCTTCCAGTTCAGATTTCATTTTCGTTCATTCAGATGATATTCAAAATACGGCCTCAATCGTTAAGTGTGTGTGTATTTTTTTTTTTTTTTTTTTACTAATCTCCATATTCATGTTTCTCATAACCTTGCTCATAACACATCCTTTCCATCTTTGCTCAATCATTTCATTACCCTGAATACTCTTGCTTTTTGTTCAGCCGTGTTGAGTTTTTCCTATCTCCTCTTCTTGTTTACGTGGTTCCCGTCTTCTTGCCGGAGTTGGAATGCGCCCGTCTCTTTAACTACCTTATGTTGACTGATTCTCTCTCTCTCTCTCTCTCTCTCTCTCTCTCTCTCTCTCTCTCTCTCTCTCTCTCAACATTCCGTCTTCATCGTAACACACTGTACTCTGTAATCCTATATTTACTGATTCTTTTCCTTGATACTGTTTTTTGGCCTTATTTTACGTTTACCATGCTGTTGTTATTTTGGCCTCTTTTTCTTCAATTCACCTAGTAGCAGTGTAAGTGTATGAAAGATGTCTCACTTGGTATAACAGTGGAATTCTTTCTTTGCGCCATATGTACTTGACAGAAGTCAATCTGTTCCAATTCCCCATTCTTGAATAATAACTTTTCTTTGGGCTTCTTAAGCTACGTCGTCTTGATTGTTGTCTGCCGTTATAAATCGTCTCTCTAAAACTTCGAAACCAACTATCACAGTTCCGATGTTGCTATTTAGAACTACTACTACCAGTATTCGCTCAGACTGGCATTTGTCACTTCATCTGGTAACCTTTTTAAAAGTTTTTGCTTTTCTTCTGGCTCTACTTGTTTTGGTAAATATAACGAGAACAGTTATATTACCTAATTTCTTAACATTTTAATTTTCATTGTTTTATGGAATCGTACAACTTCAGTTACATAAGCCATTTTATTCATAACCAGTTTACTTACTTGGTTTTGTCTTGTTTGGCCACCATTCTACGATACTTTTACTTATCTCAGTGAACTCTTTGTTCAGCTTCTATACACCTTATCTCCTGCGTAAAACAGGTATTCGCATTTATTCAAAACAGCATCTCTGCTAATCTGTTTTTTCCTAACGATTCCACAAATAACATTTTCATTTGTACATAACTTGCTGTATTTCTCTTTCCCCGGTGATTTTTCCAAGTAATTACCAACTTGTAAGTTGTCGCGTTCTGAATTTCATTTCATCTTGAACTTATTTTTATTTTGGGGATCTGTTCTATTTTATGTTTTCCGCATGTCCTTAAGGACGAACGTAAACCCAACCCATCCACATTTGTCCAGGTTTTGGACTTGCTATTGGCAGTCGTTAGTTGAGTTGTATAATCCGTGTTGTGTGAGGAGTAGCGTGACATAATTCTGTAAATGCGGGCGAAAGGATAGTATCGTTCTAGAGAACGAGGTCCAAGGCTTGTTGTAGAAGGCCATTATTTTTCTCTAGTGTTCTTATATCAGCGGGTGGTTGGTGTCTCGTCAAGCCTGCTACCCAACTGTCAATGGTTTCATTCAAGACTCCATTGACGATTTGTGCTTCTCACGGTTTCTTCATCAGCTGATGCTTCAGGCCTTCAGTAAACCATAGCAGTTACAAATTTCTTCGTCGGTGAAGAAGGGAATTCGGTCTGCTTGTTTATCACGCAGGAGGATGGAATATATTCAAAAGGGCTTAACAATAGTGGTGGCCCCCTAAGTGCAGTTTTTTCCTTAGCATGTGTGATGTCAGTGTCATTTCTTTTACTTTTGAATTGAAGACATTTTTACAAGGGTTGTTGAAAATTTTTGACTTCTTTTTATAAATGCTATGATTGGTTTCTAGATATGTGCTTTTTTGAATGATCTAAGCCCTGGCTTCTATATTTTACACTTAACTGAGAAGAGGAAATAGAGCTTTTCGTTTGTTGTTGAATAAAAGCCATTTGCGATTTACAGAGCCTTCGTGCAGGTTTATTGTCCACATTCGCATTCCTTTTTCTCGATTCCTGTTCATTTAATTTTCTGTCGGAAATGAACAATATCTTTTCCACAGGTTCTTTGTGTATTTCAACGGGGGCATGTGGTCTCAATTTATGACCCTACTAGTTCGTCTACCCAACTTTAAGAGATCATGTTGATTCATTTAAGTAGAGAAAGCCCAGATCCAATTTCCAGTCCCACTGTGCAGGATAAAGTATAAATTGAGTAAATGAAGTCTTTCATTCTTCACACGTCATTTATTCAGCTTTCGCCCATCTCGTTCCATTCATCCAAATTCACCCTTGACTGAATCATTTACGAAGCACCGTTTAACCTTCATAACATGTGAGGTTTAACAGGGATGCGTCAGAATCGTATAGCACGCGACTAAGTTTGGGTAGGCTTTTGGGCTTCATTGTGACCTATTCCGCAAGACTGCCAAAAATCATTGAAGCTTCTCTGGCGTTTGGTATAAATGTTATTGTGGATCTATATAAATGGTGTGGGATCATGAGTGGGAGAAAGGGAGGTGGAATAATCAAATGATAAAATGCTAACGGGTGTTGGTAAAATGAAATAACAGTTAAGAGCTGTGTTAAGGAAGAGCAGTTATGAATATTCATAAGTTGGAGAGAATGAATATATGGTAGACATTTTGCAGAGATGGCTGACAGGCATTATTGAATGTTAGATGTAACTTAGGCCTATTCCTATTGAAAAGTTGTTTGTTTGTGCGATCAGCAACACATGTATATGGAGGTTTTTGATTAAGCTGGCTTAATGCCACCCCGGCCTTTTGCTCATAGAGCAGGTCATAGAGCTTTAGAGGTCGGAATTAAAAGATGCGTAACTGTAGTTAGTAAGGGCGATTTGGAGTTTTTCTTGACTGAAAAGAAATTACTCTTTAAATATTGTTATGAATGATTACAGTATTTCTGTATAGACTAATGGGATAGTAGCATTAAGACTAACAGACGACAGTACGAGTTTTTCTCCTCTCTGTACTTGCATGTTCTACGACAAGTAGAATCATTGCCTCTCACTACCTACTGCACGTTTTAGGCGTTTATTTGTATAATTTTCTTTGCATAATTTTCTGTCTCGCTTGTGGACGTGCGTAGGTCTGTTGTGGGTGTAGCACGCACAGAAGCAAAGTCCAAAGGTAATTTCTGTAAGTACTGAAAGCTTGTTATAATATGCAACGATAATATAGTAGCTCTTTAGTAATATTTATCAGGTAACCAATTGTAGTATTTGTATTAACGACTATAATGGCAAAGGATATGTGTACTTATTGTAAAAATATACATTAAATAAAACTAGTTGATTAAAACTGCCTTGAACGCGTTTTGACGTATTTAACGATAAGGAATAAGACACCAAAATACCTAGACCACCTACTAGAGGTAAAGCACTAGTTTTATTGGAGGAGGTCAAATATGACAAAAGGATAGTTTTCAGTTTGTCCGTGAGTCTTGGGATTTCGAATCTAGTGTTGTCCAATATATGGCACCACTTTGGTTTACCGGACTGCTTTTTGGGGGGTCAGTTTAGTTTTCGAGAGAGAGGCTAGGATCTAGCTTGTTTTTTTAAAGATTATTTTTTTTTTTGTGCTGATTAACGGTCCACATTTAGTAGCTATTTCGAATGCCAATAGGCGAAAATGTGCGTTAGGCACAGATTTCCCCATGAAATAAACCAAAGTAATTTTATATTTCCAAGTAATTTTCTGGCGCTTCACTCTTACTAGTCATATAGATTATACGACTGTCAGGGGCGAATGGAGTTTGGTCAAATATGTAACTGAAATATTAGTTTTTGTATTTTATTTTCACTTAGCATTATTTGAGGTAATGGAATTATAATATGGAAATAGCTTGTCGAATAATGGGATTACGAAATGGAAATAGCTTGTCGAATAATGGAATTATGAAAGAAAAAGCTTGCCCTTTTCAAGGATGAAACAACACCCTTTCTCTCCCTTACAAAACATGATCATTATTGTTAGCGTTTAGCCTTTGACATTGTGCAAATAAAAAAACCGTCAAAGGCGAATGAAGTTGGGTCAACTTCAAAATGTCTTGAAGTATACAGCAGTCATTTTGATGCATTAAGATCTTGTATATGTAACCGTAAGTTAAAAAATGAAGAGAAGGAAATACCCTGTCGAATATAGCGAAAATATAAGGCTTGCGGCCTGGTCGAGTAATAAAAAAAATATCTCCCACACAAAGACCTTAGAATTATGGAAGAGAGAATGCTGGTTCCTGGGCAACATTTTAAAAGTGTGGCCTCGAGTCAGTTATTGTGACGGGGCCCTACGTGTAATGTTGCAGGGGGTCTTGACTATTTTGGAATCTCGTTTCTTTTTGCCAGGTACGCCAAAATCTCTTAAAACTTTTGCGGAAATGGGGACGTGCATATAGATTAGTGTGGCAGCGGCTATTATTAGTTTTAACATTTCATAAGTCAAATAACAGTAGTGCTTAAAGGCAAGTGATAAGTGTACTTATTTTATAAATAGGTGGTATTATGTTAATAAGTGGTAAATCTCATTTCTCTTTGGTGTTCCAATGTTTTATTGTTGTAAATCTACTTTATATGGTACAGCGTTTGCTTGTCATATTACCATAAATCCCATTAGAATCCGAGATGCGCGTCATTATTGTCATTACTTGTGCATCATAAATTGTGGAGTCGTATGATTTGATCAGATGTCAGATGTCAAGATGTAATGTATTCTTTATAGTAGTAATGTAATAGTAATATTTTACTCTATAGAAAGGAAATAGCCACATTTTACAGGTAATCAATCGATCGCCATATTTTCAGGAGTGCAAGTCGGTGTCGACTGGTGGTCAGGGATGGGAGTGTTACCTTTCTCCGGACAGTAGAGAAGGATGCAGCCAAGGACCCGTAAGAAGCAGGCCCTGCATGGTCAATCGGCAGTAGAGGAGGATGCAGCCAAGGACCCCAAGAAGCAGGCCCTGCTTGGTCTGTCGGCAGTAGAGGAGGATGCAGCCAAGGACCCCGTAAGGAGGAAGCAGGCCCTGGCTTGGTCTGTCAGCAGTTGAGGAGGATGCAGCCAAGGACTTGGTCTGTCGGCAGTAGAGGAGGATGCAGCCAAGGACCCCTTACAGGCCCTGCTTGGTCTGTCGGCAGTAAAGGAGGATGCAGCCAAGGACCCTGTAAGAAGCAGGCCCTGCTTGGTCTGTCAGCAGTAGAGGAGGATGCACCCCGTAAGGACCCCTGCTCAGTCTGTCAGCAGTAGAGGAGGCCCGGCTTGGTCTCTGTCAGCAGTGGAGGAGGATGCAGCCAAGGAAGAAGCAGCCCCTGTTTGGTCTGTCAGCAGTAGAGGAGGATGCCCATCGCCAAGGACCCCGTAAGAAGCAGGCCCTGCTTGGGTCTGTCGGCAGTAAAGGAGGATGCAGCCAAGGACTCCGTAGAGAGGAAGCAGACCCTGCTTGGTCTGGTCTGTCAGCAGTAGAGAGGAGGATGCAGCCAAGGACCCCGTAAAGAAGCAGACCCAGTGTTCGGTCTGTCAGCAGTAGAGGAGGATACAGCCAAGGACCCCGTAAGAAGCTGGCTCTGATCGGTCTGTCAGCAGTATAGGAGATAGGAGGATACAGCCAAGGACCCCGTAAGAAGCTGGCTCTGATCGGTCTGTCAGCAGTATACAGCCCTGGGCCCAGTAAGAAGCAGGCCCATCGGCAGTAGAGGAGGTTGCAGGCATGGACCCCTTAAAGAAGCAGGCCCAGCTTGGTCTGACAGCAGTAGAGGATGATCCAGCCAAGGACGTCATAAAAAGCACGCCTTGTTTGGTCTGTCAGGTGTTACCTTTCCCCACACAGTAGAAGAGGATGCAGCTAAGGACCCCGTAAGAAACAGGCCCTGTTCGGTCTGTTGGGTGTTAACTTCTCCAGACAGTGGAGGAGAAATGCAGCCAAGGACCCCGTAAGAAGCAGGCCCTGCTCGGTCTGTTGGCATTAGAGAGGATGCAGCCAAGGACCCCATAAGAAGCAGGCCATCTTGGTCTGTCAGCAGTAGAGGAGGATGCAGCCAAGGACTCCTGTAAGAAGCAGGCCCTGCTCAGCTGTCAGCAGTAGAGGAGGAGGATGCAGCCAAAGGACCCCAGTAAGAATGCAGGCCCTGCTCAGGTCTGTCAGCAGTAGAGGAGGATGCAGCCAAGGACTCCTGTAAGAAGCAGGCCCTGCTTGGTCTGTCAGGCAGTGGAGGAGGATACAGCCAAGAAGCACGCCCTGTTTGGTCTATCGGCAGTAGAGGAGGATGCAGCCAAGGACCCTGTAAGAAGCAGGCCCTGCTTGGTCTGTTGGCAGTAGAGGAGGATGCAGCCAAGGACTCCGTAGGAAGCAGACCTGTCGGCAGTAGAAGAGGATGCCAAGAACCCCATAAGAAAGCAGGCCCTGCTTGGTCTACCGGCAGTTGAAGAGGATGCAGCTAAGGACTCCGTAGGAAGCAGGTCTGTTGGCCGTAGAGGAGGATGCAGCTAAGGACTCCGTAGGAAGCAGACCCGTCGGCAGTAGAGGAGGATGCAGCTAAGGACCCCGTAAGAAGCTGGCCCTGCTCGGTCTGTCAGCAGTAGAGGAGGATGCAGCCAAGGATCCTGTAAGAAGCAGGCCCTGCTCGGTCTGTTGGCAGTAGAGGAGGATGCAGCTAAGGACTCCGTAGGAAGCAGACCCTGCTTGGTCTGTCAGCAGTATAGGAGGATACAGCCCTGGGCCCAGTACGAAGGAGGCCCATCGGAGGTTGCAGGCAGGGACCCCTTAAAGAAGTAGGCCCAGCTTGGTCTGCCAGCAGTAGAGGATGATCCAGCCAAGGACGTCGTAAAAAGCACGCCCTGTTCGGTCTGTCAGGTGTTACCTTTCCCCACACAGTAGCAGAGGATGCAGCCCGTAAGAAACAGGCCCTGTTCGGTGTTAACTTCTCCGGACAGTGGAGGAGAATGCAGCCAAGGACCCTGTAAGAAGCAGGCCCTCCTTGGTTTGTCGGGTGTTTCCTTTCTCCAGACAGTGGAGGAGGATGCAGCCAAGGACCCTGTAAGAAGCAGTGCAAAAACGTCCATCTCCAAAAATACTTAACTGTAAAACCAGTTGGTCAGTAAAGGATAAAATGTTAAAATTATATTTTGTAGTGAGGCTATTTAAAATATTTTATTTTATTTATAGAAACTTTAACTTGTAATTACTAGATAAAAAAGTTTAGTTTACTTTCCACAAAATTCAAACAGCTTTCCCTAATTTACAAGGCATTTTTCATACAAAATCAAAACTGCAGTCCTTTAAAATTTATAAACAAAAATTTGCTGATAGGTATGTCTTATTGACAGCCAAGGACGCAGCAAAAAAAAGGCTGCTGATATGTCTTAAAAAAATAAAAAAATACAAAAATGTTTGTAAAGGAGGACAAAAACATTTAAAAAAATTCCCTAGATTACCAGCTGATTAATAATGATTACAGATGCCCTGCTGTTATGACGATCCTCTTCCTCTGCATTTCCTCAGTTTCTCTCTCGTTCATCCAATCCCCATAATTCTCTGTAAAATAAGAGAGGATAATATATATACAACAGTTCATCCAATCCCCATGATTCTCTAAAATGAGAGGATCATGATATACAACAAGTGATTAACAAAATTAGACAAAACTAAGGGCTTGACGGACACTGCTGATATCATCGACAGAGGGAAGGAATGGCAAACGTTGAGCCTTTACTAGTGCACTGCTAACAAAACATCAAGAATGGATACCATGACCTCATTTGCCCTTATTTCAATTCCTTTTTTTAATAGCGAGAAGACAAATGCTGCCATAAATTATTTATGAAAATAACTTCGGAAGAAAAGCATTCAGTTATCTATATACTGTACCATTACTAAAATCACATTAAAAACCCCATTGACAGAAAGACTGTTACCATTTCTTGTCTACTCCTCTGCGTTCTGAACCTTAGTAACATTTGATACAAATGCCTCTTCAACTCATTACTGAAAAGCCTAGAATGCCTCTTGCACCAGAATAGTTTTGCAACCAGGAGGCCATGTAAGTTTTGTCAGAAGGTAGGCAGAGAGAATAGGGTACGACAGCCGCAGTTAAACGAACTGCAGGAAGGAGGTTGTCAGTTCCTATTTGTCAAGTTAGTATTTTTTTTTTTTTTTTTTTTGGTGTAATGTTTGAAACTTGAGCACAACTACAATCCATAACCATCAAATCGATTTGACCTATACTGAACTTTGATTGCGATCACCAACCAGAATCAGAAGACCCCAGAAATTCGCAAGACAGACAGACTGGCAAGAGAAGCAATGGATCAACGATTCTCTTAAAACTAACCATGATAATTCATCAAAAATACTGTTGAATAATGAATCGGCTTTTGCAAATCCCGGTGAACAGCATCTGGAAATTCAGCGTTTGCTATTGCCTTTTTATATTAAGATTTGGACGTGGCATTGTAACCCTGCCTTGTAAATTACCAAGCGTTAATGAAATTTGCAACAAACCTTAACAGCCCGGTGTGAAGGGCAACTGATAATAATAATAATAGTGGCTGACGAAGGTATAAATTAAGTTAAAAGTAAACTATACGGGAGCATCACATTCTAAAGTCACAACGACAGATGCTTGTGCACGCACGTTTCGATTTTGTGACCTTTACTAACCAATAGGCGAAAACTAGGGAAACTACATTAGCCATAAAAAATACTTAGCCATACCAAATACGTGCTTACAGTGTGTAATTGAGGAATAATTAGGGATTGAAATTACTCTATTAAAAAACCATTCAAAATACTTTAACTGCCTGTCTAAAAAAACATGAACACTTCCTGTTATATCTGATCAGATACGGGAGTGGTATCGGGGTCATGAATCCAGTAAGTGCCGTGCGTTTTCTGTGCTTGGGGGAGTGACCCACAATTTGTGAAATTATTATTGGTATCATGTAATTTAACGAGGGACTTTCCTCACAATCTACAAATGAGATGCTACTTCCGAAACAAATTCTTATTAACTCTACATCTAATTATGAGACAAGACCTACTCTTTGGTATTACTACAATGTCATCGATAAGATCGATAATGCAATAAAACTCGTCAGGAAAATAAAGTATGATCACTCTGTGAAAAGGCACGTGAAACATGCGGGACAATGGGTATCACTTGGTACCTTGTAAGTGCTTGTGAGGTACGTTTAAGATTATTTTACTGTCGTTACCAGTACCTGCATAATGAAGGAACTTTTTACATGAAAGTCGGGAACCTTCAAGAAATACTTAGAACCAAAACTTATCAGATTTCTAAAGAACTTTTAACCTACATTAGACCATAATCGGGAGCGATAATTGGAAAAATAACTCACTGAATCAAATTCTTAATTAATCTTATGCACGAGAGAGAATGATTGTACACAAATGGTGAACGAGTGATCACTCCAGTCAGTCAGTCAGTCAGTCAGTCTCAGTCTCTCTCTCTCTCTCTCTCTCTCTCTCTCTCTCTCTCTCTCTCTCTCTCTCTCTAAGAGAGAGAGGCATACGTACATATAATCATATTCAAGAGAAAGATCCAGCAAATTAACACAAGGTTAAAACGAATGTCTCCGCAAAACATTCCTGGCAAGAAGATTCCTAGTCTTTTTCTTAATGTGGTTCCAGTGACAGGGTAATACTGCTTCCGGTAAAATCTCTAATAAAAGTTCCTGCACTGTATATCGTTCTGGCTAAACTCTTAGCAAGGCCGTGGAAGTAACCGAACTCAATCGGATTCGAACACTACGTCAAGATGGAGGGTTGAATTAGTGGCTGAGAATAAGTTTTTTGGCAAATTGCTAAGTTCTTGACAAGTATTTAATCAGCTTCAAACTGAATGAAACGTGTTCCAACATTGAACAAGCTTTCTGTATCTTGGCAATTATATCTACTGTAGGAAGTGCAAAAATAAAGCCTCGCAAAAAGCTGAAGACTAAAATTTTAACAGCAACTATCATTCGTTTTTGTAAAAGTTATACATTAAAAACATGATTTAAACAATCTGCAAAATCTTGGAAAAAAATATACACCAGAGGAGACCAGTTTGAAGGACCAAATGAGCGCTGTCAAACACATTCAAAAGCGGTTATAGAAGACGGATAAGTAGTGCAAGACCCATTAAAAAGGCCCAAAAGATCACAAAGTAGGCTAATGTCCACGTAAAGGCAATAAGCGTACAAGACAAGAGAGAGAAAAAGAACCAATTCAACTTTTAATTAACCTGTCGAGAGAAAACAACGTCAAATCTTAAAAATTAAGTTAACTTTACTGAAAGATCGCTCTATATACTGGGGACGCCTTATGGCTGTACGGAGGCAAGCAGCACGGACGAAAGTCCTAAATAACATGCCACCATTTGCAAACTTCAGAACACAGACTTATTTTCGGTCTAGCAAAGGGTTCTAAGGCTAGATATGCAAGATGCAAAAAACAAAGAAAGAATTTGAAAAAAAGGAAAAACGTTGCTTCCGAAATTCAACCATAGTGAAACACTAACTTTGTTGACAGTCTCTCTTAAGTACACAAAATTCAAAAGCAAATCTTCTCAGAACCTCGAAAGTATTCAGTAATGCATGCAAACAACCCTGTCAAAAGCACTGAATTTAGATCAGTACGAACATGTAATACAAAAAATATTCACTAATAAAACATAACCAATGGCCGGTCTCAACCTCGATGAAATCGATGGATAACCGTAGGTTAAGGTCTCCACTTTGAGGAAAAAAGTGCGCTACTAATATTTTTAACACCTTTTAACGTTTTAATGGTTTGTGTATTTTTGTAGCGTGTGCCTACTGATTACCTATGCATGTTTTCATGCACATGCATACACTCAGCTTCCACATACATGTGCTCAAACATACTTGTATACATTAATGCACATTATTCTTAACCAGCCTCCCAGGGCAGCCGATCGAGGCTACGGCCTACCCCAACGCCAAATCAAAGTCCTTCAAAGAAGGCATCGTGCTTACCCCATAATATAAACATGGGAAAAAGCACGTTAAAACGAAGAAGAAGAATTCTTACCCAGCCTCCCCAGAATAGAATAGGCCCCACTGCGACAGTATGGTGTGGCCCTTCGTCCCGTACTTCAATTGGGCGGGAATTCCCAGAGGCCATAAGCATCTACAGTACACCGTCGGTGACTTGACTGACATTATCTGAACACTGGCGTCGGCGCCAACCTTGAAGAATGAGTGGTTGAACGCGAGGTTACTTAGAACTTCAAACCACCTTACCAGTCTTGTGGAAGTGGAATATATCAGTGCGACTCAAACATTACTAATATAAACGATTTACACCAGTGAACACAACGCAGGCGATTAGATAAACGGTTTTCTGAATGGCATGGCAACGTTAACTTATCTGAACGGAGACGACAACCGCCTGGTATTTAAGAACCTACATTATTCATCACTAGAGACGTTTTCCATCGATTAAAAAACGTGCAACAGCTGTTCTTAACGAAAATACCAATAAACATAAGTTTCATTATATCCGAAAATGGACGAGAGAGAGAGAGATCTTTAACACATGTCTTGCTAACAGCCTTACAACAGGTAGGCGTCAAATGGGCTCCTTGTTTGGACATGACAAGCTAAAATTCGCGATTGTCAAGACGGACGAGTTACGTTAAAACGGCCAGTGACGTGGCTGAAACTTGACAGACACAAGCAACAAAGTTACAATGAAGTCCCTGAATAAAAAATCTGAAAATTCACAGATCTGTCAGAAAAAATATCATGTTTACTTCACACCATTTTCAACCAGTAAGAAAATGAAACATAAAACAACATGATACTCTGTTTCAATGGATATTCTGCTTAAGGAAATTGTATCTGATGAAAAATCGTAATTTAAAAATTTGCAACTTTACGATCAAAAGAGGACCTTCAACCGACCATACTGGATACCAAAATGTCCCAGAATACGTCAGCCACTGCGAGATTTCCCCTCTCTCTCTCTCTCTCTCTCTCTCTCTCTCTCTCTCTCTCTCTCTCTCTCTCTCTCTCTCTCTCTCTCTCTCTCTCTCACACACACACACACACAGAGCGAGCTTAGCCCTACCACACCACGTCATCAGAATCTGTCACCTGCATACATGGTTTTACATACCCTATTGTAGCCAGTTTATTAATTTTCTTGAGTTTTTTTTTCACGAGAAAGCCAATATCAAAGAGTTGTCGTAAAAAAAAAAAAAAAAAACGGGAGCTGAGCGATCGCTGTGCCAGTTTGAAAAGTAATTAAAATATTTTGACTATTTCAAAATTAAGGTCAACAAATATATGTTGTTTATCATGACATATATATCTAACACGGAAGGATTAAGTTGTCTGTTTAGTGAATCTGATTACGATTTAAAGTTGGAAACTGCCGTTATTCATTTTCGTGAAAAGTGAATCACAATCTCGATTTAACTTTTCATTATTATTATTATTATTATTATTATTATTATTATTATTATTATTATTATTATTATTATTATTATTATTATTATTATTATTATTATTATTCCTTCACAATCTCACGAGCCAATAAATGGTTTTGGTGTGTATTTTTGAAAACTTTCACTCGCTCTTCCAGTGGAACAAAAGTAATAATCAACCATCATTACAAAAGATATAAGAATTCATTGTAAATGACATACCTAAATTTCATAAAAATATCTCTAAACTTTACTCTGTTTGGATATTCGTGCTGCTGACATGAGTTTTAATAGCTAAATTTACATACACACATACACACACACACACACATATATATATATATATATATATATATATATATATATATATATATATATATATATATATATATATATATATATATATATATATATATAATATATATTAGAAACACTGCATGAAAATCGTTCCATGCCTGAAATAATCCTATTCAGTGGTTCCCGGAAAGAAATTCTGAATCTTGAACAGCATCCTACTGGATTTTAAAACCCTTAATAAAACAAACCAAAGTCCGCACTATTGTACTGGAACAGACGAGAGAGAGAGAGAGAGAGAGAGAGAGAGAGAGAGAGAGAGAGAGAGAGAGAGAGAGAGAAAATCTATTCCCTCTTTTGATGAGGGTATAGATTGAAACGGCTGGAAAATGACTATTCAAAGTCGCGTACACAACGTCCTCCAAAAATCGATCCTGTCAGGTCAAGGAAGAAACAAGGAAAGTGCGCCTAAGTTCTTCGGTGCAATCGAGTTTTCTGTACAGCGCATAATGCTGTATGAAAATTTCAGCCACGGTCCCGTGGTGGCCTCAGCCACGGCCCATGAAACTCAGCCACGGTTCGGTGGTGGCCTCTGTTGTTGGTACCTATACAGGTGCCAGAAGTGCGATTATGGCTAACTTTAACCTTATATAAAATAAAAACTAATGAGGCTAGAGGACTGCATTTAGGTATACTGGATGACTGGAGGGTGGATGATCAACATAACAATTTGCAGTCCTCTAGCCTCAGCAGTTTTTAAGGTCTGAGGGCGGACGGGCAGACAAAGCCGGCACAATAGTTTTCTTTTACAGAAGACTAAAAAGGAACAGTTAAAAGGTAAGCCTAGCTAACTGAGTTTAGAGCTACTACTGGTTACGTATCGAGTTCTGCATAAGCACTCTCCGAGAACCGCCCCCCACCAACCATCCACCCAGCACCCACAACACAATGGGTCAACGAGACTGGGGAGGGGAGAGGGTCAAAATAAAGCGACTAAAAGCGTGGAGTTACGAAGCTTCTCTGTCAGTTTGTATGTGCTAACGGAAGGCCAAGGCTAGACTTATCTGATGACAATTCATTAGGTAAATTTGGCCACATGCATCAGGTGTCATCCCAACATACAGACAACTCTGAAAATAACGCTCAAGTACTGTATTCAAAATGGCCTCAGATTCTACCACAGAATTAAAAGGATAAAACAGTTATTTGTGCAAATTTCAGCATTTTCTAGAGAAAATTGTACTTTAAGCATGTCAACCGCTCGAACACAACAAGAAAAATCTAATCTAATATTTTCAGACCGACAAGTAATCAGGCAAAAGCTTTTGGATATATTCAAAAACCAATAATAAAGCATTCGAGGATCTCAAAACTTTTCAAAGGCTACGCAGTCTACCTCCAAAGTTACATTCCTATCTTTACCAAAATCTCAACTTGTTAAAAGTTTGGTCAAATTTTCCTAAATATCCCTTCAACGTTTAGCATCATCAGACTAACAAACAGCCGCAGAAAAACCGTCTCCAGCATTCAGCCTCCATGCCGGAGGTGACAAGGGTAGTTTCTTTTTCGATGCTGATGGACATATTGAGAAAGTGGAACGTCCCATTAATGGGCTTGCAAACAAGTTGCAAATAAGTTGCACCCAAAGACCACAAACCTCCGCTAAGGCTAAGCACTGATTATTACTGTAAAGTATCTTAACCAAGGAGACTGTGTTACACCCTTGGCATTTCAGTGTTAATATAGTCCTAGATTTTTTTAGTATCCCGTACTGCTCAGAGCTATTCATCGTCTCTAGGCAACTCCATAAAAGGTCCTTCTCCTCAAAATTTTCATTGCCATCTCTCACAAAATCTGATCATTTGTTGTCAACAATGAAGACCACTTTTTGGTATAATTATCACAGCAATCCAAACGGACAGATAAACCAAATAAAAAATCAGGATTAGTGCAAATCTTCACATATGCATTGCCAACAGAGTAGTGAAATTTACCCGCTATCCCATTCCTATTAGTAATAAAGGTTTTATGGTTGCACTGTTCTAAAATGTTATTAAAACTAATCCCAATCAAGGGCAGAAAAATTTGGAGTTCCTGAGTGATGAACGATCTACTAAGATTCGTACTACTTTTAGCAACACTAAGTGAACAAGCGAAAATCTTTCCATTATAGAACACTCGTTGATATATGGACAAATAAAGGCTCCGAGTGCTACAAACTAAAGAGAGCGGCATACATGTGGCCAAACTTAAGCCTCAGATAGCTATAATGGTAAGAAAATTTTAATTTCTACAAAGCATAAGGACTGAGACATCAAATCCTTAACTTCATCCCAAAACAAATTACCCGTTGTATGCACATTCAAATTACTGCAGACTCCTTAATGGGAAACCAAAAGGAAAGCATTTAAGTATATATAATCATAGGAACACTTACTGTATATTGTTTTTAGGGAAGCTTCTTAACTGACTACTGAGTGATTCATCAACGCAGGCCTGGAACGATATGCCAGCGCGAGTGACACGACTTTCGTTGACGTATTTGAAACCTAAAAAGGAAAATATTAAAATTAAAAATGAGTAAAACGAAATACAAAACTACAAATTTATGGTCGCCATCTGCCCCCCACAACACAAACTATTCAACAAAGCAAATCAAGAGCAAAATACACAAAATGAGTTTTGATTATGAGCGTTAGAAAGACAATCAGTAAAACAGCACATATATTATTAAAAGAATAATGGAAAAACAAATAAATTATAAAAGGGAACTTACGATACTGCGATAAACCACTTGACTTCGTGAGGAATTTTCGAGTCCTCTCCACGCGCTTTGACAGATGATCCAAGAGTTGTGATGGGCTTGTATTAAGGACTGCATTACCTAATGATGAAATAATTCTAATTAGAAACTGAAATACTGACAACTCTGACAACACCAAAAACCCAGAACACCAAAAAAAATCAGGAATACAGTTACTATGCGCTTAGGTTATGTGAGTTTACTGTACTATCAAATTATAGACAACAAAAATTTAAATTTATAGAATATATATAAACAGGAACCTGCATCACACCTTTAGGCAACCTTCTTGACTCCGAATGAAAGAAATTGAAACAGAGGACTCACCTAAAACCATCACAAATGACGACGCCTTGCAAGATGAAATACTGTCAGCAAAACTGCGGTATTTGTGTTGATTTCTGTCTCAGACCTGATGACTGTAATCAAGAAAAAAATCATTCTAGCTGAACCAACTGAGGGGAAATTCAAAAATAATTTTCTTGAAGCTATTTCAGTAAATAGAAAAGGGGTCAGAACCTAATAATGTCGACGTCCTCTACAGTATACTCTACTCATGTACGCAAATGTTAAAGCTTTTCTAAGATTCGGTAAAGGAAATGCCTACGCCATACAATAGACCACAGAGAGCTTCCCATGTCAGTTAACTGTTATCGCAAAAAGCACATGTGCCTTTGAACTCCAGAAATGCTAGCATATAACTTGAATAAAATAATAAAATAGCTTCATGTATATTTCGGACGACAATCACATCACACAATGGCTTAAAATTAACTTCAACCTACGAGGGACACCAAAGAATATTCAAAATTTCGTTACGTCCTCATCATAAACTTTCGATGGTTACAAGCAGCCAGCCTAATTAATGGCTTAAAACCAAACACACACACACGAGAGAGAGAGAGAGAGAGAGAGAGAGAGAGAGAGAGAGAGAGAGAGAGAGAGAGAGAGAGAGAGAGAGAGAGAGAGAGAGAGAGAGTTCTTTTTAGCTTAGTCACACACCTAGCTAAATACTTGAGTATTCATGGGGGTTATTTGCTTTACAACTTCACAAAATCCTACCAGTCTGACAGGTCGATAAGAACAATTGGTCGATAAGAACAATTGGTCGATAAAAACAAAGTTTAATCAAAACCGCCTTTTGGAATTGTTAGGCCAATTAAGAGCTTGCGTTTAATGGACATAAACTCGTGTAAATATTGGGAACCAACTTTCTAACTATGATGATCCTCCAGCAACCTTAAGGAAAATCAGAAACAGACGAAAACTACTGCGGTTGATGTTAACCTCAAATTAGGATGAAACAGCTTAATGCTAGTTGAGATGACCCAACACTTTTCTTTCTGAATTGTTACTCATACCAACCCCAACCGGAATGCCGTATACGACATTCACCCAAATGAGAAAATTTAGAAAACCTATTAAGGGCACCGAGATTAGTCCAAATTCCAAGTCAACAAATTTCAAGGCACAACTTCTCTCCCCTCATTCGATCCTGCTTTTTTACTGAAAGTGAATGGAAAAGGCATTACATAAAAAGATGGGGATGTTTATGCAAACTCCATTTTAATATGGTTTCTTATATAGAACCCCTTTTCTCATTACCTGACACTGAAAATTCGTTACGTAACGCACGGAAAACTAACCCTCCCCATTTTCACCATAGAACACTAAATTAGACAGCTCTCAAAGTTTTTTTTTTTAATCGCATCTTGTAATTTCACAGAATACAGCTTTGGTTTTGTAGAATCGACCGGTGGTCAAAATTCTATGAATAGCAACTACTACTACCTACAGGAAAACAAAAAGCTGTAGATCAGAAGTTAAAACTATTTAAAGAGAGAGAGAGAGAGAGAGAGAGAGAGAGAGAGAGAGAGAGAGAGAGAGAGAGAGAGAGAGAGAGAGAGAGTTCCTTTAAGTACAGAATCTCTCACGATAAATATAAAAACTATTGTTATTCTCGTGTGCCAACTCACTGACAAGCGTGGCTGCTGCAACTTCAGGCTGCCAAAAGAGTTTATAAATGGCAGAGGATGGAAATTTAAACACCATAAATAAAAAAGGCCTCTTGTGAACGTAAGTGCATGAAATTCACGTGCATTAATAAGAGGAGTTTGCTGAGCGAGTACTTGCTGGGCCCTAAAATCGACCTGCCTTCTTCTTTGTCACCTTACCCAGAGTCTGTGATCAAAAGGCTTCAGTGACCGCGTGCTCACGACGCTAATGCACATCGAACATGCAAAGACTATCCCTAACAAAGCTTCTACCCAACCACAAATGGAATATCTCAAAACGAACGGGTACCTTGAAATACTGACAACTTTCCAGCTAAAACCATTTGGAGCCCTAAAGAGTAGTTCGCGAGACCATCAGTGGTCCCTTACGAGTACTGGGATTCTTGCCCAATCTATAAAAAATGCCTATACTAATTAACCTATAGCCGGATAAATACCACCGGATATTAAACAAATATGCTTTACACCAATAAGACAAGAAAAATAACAGTTACTTACAAAATATTGCATGCTATAACCATGGAAGCAAATACAAATAACGACCAGCTTCAAAAATCGTTTGTACACCACTATGGCTGACTTAGAACTGCTCAAGAATTCAACAAAAATTTGGCTTTGCCAATCAGAGACCTCCACCACGAAGATATCTGTTCTATCGCCTTCCCTCATTGGTTGAGGCTTTTTATGCTATAGCTAGTGAAATGAAGGTTTTGAGAGCGATTCTACCATTGGCTGGTGGGACTAGAGCAGTTTTTCAAATTTGTTCGTAAGGATTCAATGCCAACGCAAGTATCAAATGCACATGAACATTGTCTTCAAGAAAAGTTAGTACAGAAATACGTACGAAAAATAAATTAATCGATATATCTACTTAGCAAAAGGAAACGATAAAATGTAAAAAATGAGGACTAGAATTCTGAAGAAGAGTCATCCCAAAAGAGCAAAATAGGTGTTAAAACCACTATCTGGACTGGAAAGCCTTCTTGCAATAATCATGAACAAACCTTTTCGATCTGAAAGGAAACCTATGTATTTCGGTGACCAACGAGACTACTGTATAAGGAGTCCTTTGAAAGTTTTTGCCGATAATCTAAAAATAATTCGTAGTATATCATTTTCTATTCCTAATGTGGTATTCAGCATGCCAAATATTGATGATAATAATAACACCAACACAAAGATTTATAAGAATCTTATTAATTTGATCTCAGGAAATAAAATAATTAGAGATTCATTACAACTCAGTGGCCTATAATTGTTAGTGCGGAATATATTTACATCAGTGCAAATGAAAATAATAATTAGCAATTGTCTCACAGAAGACCCGAACTAAAACATCTATTGTTTTAATTTTTAGATACAGATAAAAATATTTTATATAATTCTCACTTTCATATCAAAATATTACAAGCTAAAGTATAATATTCACCACCAATAAGGACATAACTTGATGCAAAATTATAAATATTCATGAAATATGGTCCAATGATCTCTATATGTGGTTGGTGGCTCATATTAACTATTGGTAGATGTTGATGGGGATGTGGGTTGGTGCAGACCCTTGGACTAAGGGAATTCAGTTCAAACCTTCCTCATCATTTCTAACAGGTTTAACTAGTTGAGTCACTGACATTTACGCTAGCAAAATTCACTGGTTGTAACGGAGTTCGATTCGTGTCATGTAAGCAAGCTTTTTTTAGTCTCTGACTGACAAAACCTTTGAATAAATACACTAATTACTCTACTTCGGAAATGAATTATGGACAAAAGGGTTTTCTGCTCTGAGGAAATATAAAATAACTGTGAACAAAATTCATATTCCTACCGTAGTTATACATTCCAGAGTAAAGGTACTCCATTTCATCACTGCACATTTCAGCAATTGCCCGCTAGACACATTTTCGCTCCTTCAAGTTTCGATGTTTTTGTTGCAAATAACTCACCGAGAGTAGTTGGAGACTGACAACTTGTCATTAAAACTTTGCATTTGCATTTTTTGTACCCTAAGGCAACACGAGTGTCTCATCTTCAGAACTCCAAAAAATACCCTTCATTTTGCTGATACATAAAGCTTTAAAGCGGTCGGGGTGGCAGACTATTTCCTCCGTCGACCTCCAGGAAAAGACTTATGTGTACCCATACCAGTCCTAGTTTCAGTCCCTTGCATGGCCACTTTCTTCTGCAATTGTTCTTCCTTTTATTACACTTAAATAATCAGTGCATATTAATCCAAAGGGCGTTAGAACTTCATTTTTGTCTTTTCATTATTTCAGTACCTTTAAATAACCATGTGATTTCTGATTGCTTCAATTATTTCTTAGCAGATTTATATATGCCATTAATTCAGTTGTAATAAATAGCGAAGAACCATTACCAGCAGATTAACACGTGGTGCCAATTCCGTTGTTATATAAAAAAAAAAGTATTGAAAGGAGATCCATAGAAGCCTACTTGCAAAATATACATAAATAAAAATCATTTGTAATTAAACTTTTGAAATTCCCACGATTCAGCTAATTGATTATCTCTTGAATTACGATAATTTCCTAGAAAAGTATGTGGTATCGAACACCAAAACAGAATTAACTGCTTAATGGGACTATGTGCCGGATGGTTCAGTCCGGGCTTACCATAAAAAAAAAAAAAAAATATATATATATATATATATATATATATATATATATATATATATATATATATATATATATATATATATATATATATATATATATATATATATATATATATATATATATATATATATATATATATATATATATATATATATATATATATATATATGTGGATGTGTGTGTGTGTTGTGTATTTCGTATATATATTATATACAATACAGAGGGACAGCAATAAATTTGATTATAAGCGGCGATAAAACGGAAAGTTAAGCATCGATTCTGAATTTTAAGAAGAGCTTTAGATATAATGAACTCTCCTAATTTAAAGAGTTTTGACTGCTTTATACATAAACTACCAAAACTTATTATATTATCTTTGGATCTGACATTCAAAAAATAGATTTGTTCTTCAAGATAGCTTATATTGATCTGGTGAAAATGGGTTGGTGAAAACAATATGTAATTCAGAGGTGTAGGGAGGTAGAGGATAGGACGATCTAAAAGGGGTTAGTCTAGACATCAGGTTACTGGTACTGTTGGAATAATAGTGGCAGCTGCTTTTTACCTTCCAGCAGATGTGCTACAGGCTTCCATTTGACCAAAGAATGTCTCAAATAAATAAAAAAAAACATTAAAATGAAAAAATGCGAACATATTCCTTCAGACCTCACATAATTTGACATAAAATCTTTCAGACACGTGAAGGCGAGCCTGTAGTGACTTCCAGTTGGGGTAAGTGAAATGTGAATCGAATCCAGCAAGGTGATGAAAATTACTGTAATCAAGTAGGCAAAACAGAATTTTTTAATAAACCCATCACAAAATCTTTTTCACTTCCTGAAGGTGCATCATACGACTTGCCATTGCCGTTTATGAGTATGTACGCAGCATTTTGACACCTTAGGAACAATGCATTCTTTAGACTGGTACACACTGTCAAATTATTAACATTATTTGATATACATTTTTAACTATTTAAACGAGATACGAACTGCATTCTTCTGAATAATTTCAAATGTATTTCTCTTCACTATTTGACTTAAGAACAATTGTGAATGAGATTCTATAAACTCTCAGAATATGCTCAAACTAAAGTTCATCTTTATTGCTCATAACCTGAATGCACAAAATCTTACTCTATTTTTATAGAGTAAGATTTTGTGCATTCAAGTAATGCATACATGTTCTCTTTTAAGTTTATACCATATTTAAAAAACAAGACCTACAAAATTTTATAAGCCGCTCAGGGTAAAGTTGCATAATGAACAAACAGCATGCATAAGATGTATTTACAGGCTGCTGAATCGAAGTAGTTTAAAATGTATCGCCTGTCTTGCCTGTCTATAAATCTCTGGGAAGGAAATAATAAAGAAAGAAAGATAGAAAGGGATATTATATGGTATATAAGTGAACAATCAAAGGTCCATATCAAAAGGTAGCAGGAAATGTACCCAAATATCCCCGTTATGGTACTTAGAGTAGAGGAGGCTCTATTGCGACAGAAGGGGACGAAGCAAAAGTTGACGGACATAATCATTAGCATTGCTTTCACCATTTAAATAATCTCTGTTTTCCTATGATTTTCAACCTCGAAGGGGCCTTCAGGACATGAATAAAGCAGTGTATTGTTTGCATTAAAGTGATTTAAAAAGATAAATTGTTTACATTGTGGAGAAATTTATATAATTAACTAATTGATAATACTGTATATATATACATATATATATATATATATATATATATATATATATATATATATATATATATATATATATATATATATATATATATATATATATATATATATATGTACATACACATTTATATATATATATATATATATATATATATATATATATATATATATATATATATATATATATCCTTTATATGTAAGTATATAATGTATGTAAGGGGAATTTTATTATAATAAGTATATGTATATGTATATGTATATATATATACATATACATATTACTGAGTTATATACGTTTCACCCATAAGGTATATATATATATATATATATATATATATATATATATATATATATATATATATATATATATATATATATATATATATATATATATACATATACATATATATATGTGTGTGTGTGTGTTTTGTATATGTACTGTATGTATGTATGCATGTATATAAATTTCTGATTCACATCATATTGTAAATACGATTATAAATATTATGAGTGTTCAGTATGCGTCTACTTACTTGAGTGGTGAGAAGTGAGTATAATTACTAATTAGTGTATTTATTGAAATAAATAATCAGATTAATACAGTAAAGGAAATTGAATAATGCAGTTATGCTACAACATCCAAAAATAAAGGGACAATATGAATACATACTGAACGGCAACTGAGTAAAAGCATAAAGGAGGGACAACCCCAGAACTTGAGCTAAAGGATCCCCAGACGCCCAAGAATGAATCTGCATCCAATAATTAACTCCGGATGATATCGCGTCGTCGCCGCCATCAGTATGACCAAGTAATAACCAGAGAGTCAAAGATGTGGCAGTATTCTCGGGGAGGGGGCTGGCCTCTGCGCCCCTCCCCCCACTCAGGCCCCTCTTACGACCTTTTCCCAATGACACGTGAGCAGAAAGATATATGTATTGACTATGTTATTATTATTATTATTATTATTATTATTATTATTATTATTATTATTATTATTATTATTATCAGAACTGTGATCTTTATCACATGATGCTGTTAATGTCATCGATAAAACATGAAAAATGAGTCGCTATCAGAAATAAACGAATATTAACATCATAATGTTTCATAAATTACTGGGACATCTTTTTTACGTTGTTTTTAAGAAAAACTCGAGCGGTCTCTACGCTGGGCAGAAATCATTATAAACCTCTCAGGTAACACTGGGAGTTCAGCAGCCTCTGTGAAGCAAAGGAAAAGACAGACAGACAAGACAGACATGGAGATCCAGTGACATACAGACAGGCAGATCAATAGGCAGACAGATGGAATTTAGCATCGGATCTGACACTAAGAAGACGCTTTATTTGCGGAATTCAGGCAAATTGGCGAACATTATAATTATCATTCTTCGACAAAACCATTCACTCATACTGAGTAAATCAAAATGACATTTAATTGCTAAAAGAGCTTCCGAAGATAACAATTCCTACGTGTGAAAACAAGATAAGGAAAATAAAATCAAGTATGCTGATGAAAATTTGTATAAAAAATATAAATAAATTATGAAAGAATACATACTGTATATGTAAGAAAAAATTACTGTTGAGAGAACCTAAACTGCGCACGGTGCTTTGAAGCCGCCTTATGACCTCCCTTGAGCTTACAAGCATCAAAATCCGTAACAGTTTGTGAAAAAGGCGTTCCACAGCTTTGCAGCAAAGGAAATAAATGACCTCTGGGACCTGGTATGATGACACCTAGGAGCCTCATGGGAACATCGGTGTTTGCTTTGCTCCACAAAGTAAACAAGGATCGAGTCACGTTGTAATGGTAAAGTGTGAGCAAACTACTTTTGGGGAAGCGTAAATTGAAGTATATTATAAGGACATCTCTAAGAGGGCGAATAATCCAGTGAAAAATGAAATGTGGTTTCAGTGGGAATAGAATGTAAGAACCGTCAGCTCCAAAAACGGTTTTCGGTGTGGATAACCTCGTTGCTTGGACTTATTATTATTATTATTATTATTATTATTATTATTATTATTATTATTATTATTATTATTATTATTATATACATAGACATTCCTATAGAACAATTCAAAAGCAAAATAAGATAATTGGAATTCATCCTCATTATTTGCTTTGTTTTCCGAGGTTCGCGCAATGATGTCAAACCAACATATGCCGTGCGAACGCATTTTTAAGGAGACGAAGGATGATTACATAGAAAAAACGGGAATTGATTCAGAGGTAACTTTAATAAAAATGTCTTCAGACGATGGGCATATTTTCCATATGGTAAACCAATATCAAAATACGAAGTACTCTAGGTAAATAGCTCTTACCTTCAAATAACAGCTCGTTACGAACTGCATGAATTCTACCCGGAATATGATAATAATTTAAGGACGTTATTTTGCTTATTTTATTCAGCCTCAAAAATCATCGAAATTTCACTTCAAAATAAAAAAAAATGTAATGAAATAAAGGACTGAGAAGGTTAATAAATTGTCAGTTCATTAATTAATACCAGTTTTTTTCAAAAATTATGAAATATATCAACAACTTTCAGTCATAATTTTGAAATAAGAGAAACATACATTTACCGCTGAAAGCTCTGCAAGTGATGAAATAAACTAACATTTTCACTGAGCAAAAATAACAAAAAAATATATCACACCTAAGTAATGAACAAATAAATTCCATAAATTCCCACCAACCAAAACTGAGACTGATATTCACCTGAGCACTGAAAGTGAATTACCTGGGGATATATAAAGGTCAATATCGCTCCTGAAATTCTCAAAATCATCTTCCATTAAAAAAAAAAGGCTCGCGTCAGTATCATCCCGTATTCAAGTATTCAGAGCCTGAATACCATGGTTTATCCAATATCAGGCTCCGGAGACTGAGAACGTTTTAATGTTAGAGAAACGTGAGGAGGGTTTATATATATATATATATATATATATATATATATATATATATATATATATATATATATATATATATATTTGTACACAAATGTATGTAACATGTGTATGTGTATATGTATATATATATATATATATATATATATATATATATATATATATATATATATATATATATATATATATATATATATATATGTGTGTGTGTGTGTGTGTGTGTGTGTGTGTGTGCGTGCGTATCATTACAGAAAATAGAGAAGCATCATTAAAGAAGTGCGAAAAACACGTTTGGGAAGCAGTTTATCAAGGTAATGTATATGATGATAATGCAATGCCCTGTTTAACGTTACCATGGTTTAAATACGAATTTGCCTGTTTATTTATTTTTTTCACAACGCGTGAAAAGAGTGCCAGTGTTTTTCATCAATTGACTACTGGCGTCCATTCTCACCCACCAATCCAAAAAGTTTTTTTATCGACAACTGAAATTTCAACTCAGAAGGCTGCGTGATTTTGGTGTTACATTGAAAGAAATGTTTCAGACACTGCCATGATGTACAGCAACTCCATAAACACGTTCCCAAATTTTTCTTTTTATTTTTATTATTTGTCTTCAATTTACTTTAACGTCTTTTCTCTCAAGTACGTCGCTTTAATACATATCAAATTGCTGCCTTTATATTCAGTTATTTTTTTATCAGTTCGCTTGGTAACGCACACACACACACACACACACACAGAGAGAGAGAGAGAGAGAGAGAGAGAGAGAGAGAGAGCTAAACTCTTGCTGAACGTAATAATTTTCTTTGCTATGTATAGCATTACGCAGTAGTATCTTTATCTAGTGCACTAATGCGTTCGTACATGTGGGTGCCTTCGTATGAGTGTCTAAGAGGTATTGAATTATACCTCGAATGACCTACCAATTTTGTGTACATCTGGCAACGTCTTTGTCGAATCGCGCAAAGCACCAAACTTTCCACATTCTTTAATTAAAATCATTCTGGCCACCCAACTAGGCGGAGAGAGGAGATTTATGGGTATTCTAAATAGAAAACTCAAAATAAAAATGATTTTGAACATCAAGTAAAGAATGCATGCTGAATGCCCTAAAATTAAAAGCTATCAAGAAAACAACAACAACAACAACATCCACATCCAGTTACAACAAAGGAGGAATAAAATGTCTCAAAGGTAAAAAAAGTTTAATGTGATTCGCCTGTAGAAGGCCACGAGATTTGTCGAGAATAGAAACATGTATTCGACGGAAAAGTACTTCCTCGTCCTGACAACTCTGTACATTTCCCAGGAGAGTTGGAAAAGGAGGGTCGATACACAAATCTCTTCGAGGATTTCACAACAGGGGAAACTACTTTCTTCTGAAATTCTTTTTTCATAAAACTGATAGAAAAGATGACTGGGTGATTGACTACAAAAAAAAAAAAAAAAAATGCCTCAACAGGAGCTAACTCGCCCATGCTGAAACGCAAAGAAATAGAATAAAAGGGATAAATAAAGAAAAGAAAAAGCGTGGTCTAAGGATATTGTCACTAAATGCATTATCTAATTCACACACATAAATTCTCATTTGTATTAACTGTGAACCAAAATAGTGCAATTACTTGAGAGTCTACCTAAATAACGGAAATAAGCACTGAGAAGCCTCGTCTTTCGTTGTCAATTAAGCATGATATTGAAATACTGGCATTCTACATGTTTTGAAAATAAGAAAAATACCAATACGCTTCTTGGAAATATGGGGTATCAGACTGATGATAAGGACATCGCTGTGTATAATAACGCGAGTTTTAAAAAGAACAAACAAAAGTTCACAATGCTGTAACCCAGGAGAGAGAGAGAGAGAGAGAGAGAGAGAGAGAGAGAGAGAGAGAGAGAGAGAGAGAGAGAGAGAGAGAGAGAATAGTTATTGGCTTGCTTCGATTTATTTTTATTTTCTGGTGATTTAATATGTTCAGTACTATATTTGAATATGCCATTATCTTTCTTTCTCTCTTAACCCCCTGCTCCCGGACTCACAGACAGTTCTTCCGTTTATAATTACTTTTTTTACTTTTAAAATATCATATTTTTAAGCCTTCACTGATCCATTAATTTTTTTAAATAGTCTTTAATTTTTTTATGTTTTCTTTACGTAAAATATATTAGATTCATCCACTGTCATCAATGCATTTTAAAAGCAGACCCTCACTGTATATCTCTGTTATAGTTAAGCTGTCATCCTGTTCAAGTCTTCCCAGGGACTGGACTTGAAGGACAATACTGGTGGACCTTTTCCGTACACTTGCGAACTCTTCAGCCCAGCTTCAAGGGAATTACCATTACCATTTAATGCGTTGTCCTAATGCAAGAATAATGAGGTATCCCTATAACTGCCTTATGCAGCAGATTCTGTACTTTTTTTATTTTGTACAGTAGTAGAGTCAAATTACTACAGAGCAGTGAAACAGAAATAAGAGAGTAAACTGCAAAAGCAAAATGAAGCAGAATGAACACAAACGTCCCTATCTGATGACTTCAACGTCAGATTTTTTTTTTTGAGAGTTGCGCTTGACTCGGCACCAATACTAATGTAGGTGCTCGTTCATAGACACCCTTGAGCGACGTTCCGAATCCAATAATCGGTTTTGTCATCATCAAGGAAGGACAAACAATGGTTACGCCATAGATATATATATATATATATATATATATATATATATATATATATATATATATATATATATATATATACATATATATATATATATATATATATATATATATATATATATATATATATATATATATATATATATATATATATATATATATATTTATCATATATATATATATATATATATATATATATATATATATATATATATATATATATATATATATATATATATATATATATATATATATATATATATATATATATATATATATATATATATATATATATATATATATATATATATATATATATATATATATATATATATATATATATATATATATATATATATATATATATATATATATATATATATATATATATATATATATATATATATATATATATATATATATATATTGTTACGTGTGAGGGTCTTGGTTGATCATGTATTATTCAATTTACGTAATTTTTACGGACCTGCAAACCAAGATTACACGTAACCTGCCACTTGAAGCCAAAAGTTAACCTCAAAGACAGTCGTTAATTAGCCAAAGGTCGCCAGTTAAGGGTTATTAACCTTAACAAAGAATATTTGAGATGAATTTGATTTTAAACGCAACGGTTCTCCCAAACATTCGGACGCGAGGCATACAAAGCATCGAGATTTAACCTGATTTTGCTTACTCTAAATCCTAGGTATTTTACTGGAGTAACGGGGTTGAAGCTCACAATATAATAATTAGGCTTAATCTAGACTTCGTAAACACATATACCCTAAGGGGTGGCTGAAGGAAGAAAACAAAGAAATGCGAAATACAGAAAAAAGATAAAAGGAAAAGAATGGGCGAAGTTTTGAACAAAAAGCGACTTTACCTTAGGACGAACGTTGTGCGCACCAACACCGCCGAACGGAGTCTTCGCAATTGCTTCTTCACTTCACTAATATAATAATAGACAAAGAAAGGGAGAAGAGGCCCCGTCGGACATGTGGTCTCTCCCAGTGCTCCAGTCTCTCTGTAGTTCCCTGACCGGCCTGGGTCAAAACAGGCCTACAGTCATGCCTTAGGCGTCTACGCTCTGTTAAAAACATTCGCCACGAGAGACAGGTAGAAAGGAAAAAAGGACTTTAGGACCACCTATTTTTAAGGCTGATATGGGAATTTTCCTATAGGGGAAAAATGGCTAAATGCTACCTATCCTTTTCAACGGACGTTAAAGTTTGAACTGAAGACGCTCCTAATGCGGACAAAGCAATTTCCCTGTCTTGATCAGGCTGATACTACTATCCCTAAATGTTCGAGGGCGAACAGCGTAAATATTTATAAAAGCTCCCCCCTTTAAGAGGGCCTTCACTCCCTTTTCGGGCGTGAAGGTCTGTACTAAGCAAGCTGTTCGCCTCTATTAGGTTACTCTTCTTCCCCTGAGCAGATTAGTCCTGGTTAGCCTACCTAGCTACAGAACTACCTAACCCTAGATAGGATATGAGCTATAATCACTACTTTACCTAATTCTAGCAGTACTAGAAGGTGCTTACGGTTATTATAGGCTACCTCCTACAATCATGATGTGTTTTAGACCTAGCCTAGTGGTACATTCTATGATATTCCCTAGCCTAACCTATCCTAACCCGACCGTAGCACCAACATAAGAGTTAATGTTCTAACTAAATCACAACTTGGTTTATGTTTAATACAATTAATAATTACTAGTTAATTCATGAGGGTTGCCTCATATGATAAATGGGTGCCTCACTGAGGTCTTAGGCCATGCGTGTCACGAGCATCGTGGCTCGTTTCACAATAGTTAAGATTACTGAAATTAGTTAGGCTACTTACATGATTACTGCGGCTCGGTGGTAAGTGGAAAGAACAAGGCTACTAAATTGATGTACCGTACTTTAAGGCGGCCTAGGCTAGGTACAAATAAAAGGAAGAGATCACACTGGCTACCTTCTCTGGGCAAGGGGCCAGGATCACTCTTAGATGTTAGGGCACTGTGCCGAGAGGGCACTAGTGCCAGGAGGAGCGTATAGCTCGGCAACTACTGGGCTCTCTTCCGCCCCTTCTTCTTCTTCTTCGGGTTCCTCCAAGGCCTATCAGTTGCTGGCCTAGCAGGTGATGAAAGCACCGACTCCGGGGACAGGCCAGAAGGGCTAGCGGGCGCGAAGTCAGGGGCAACTGCAAAAGCTGCGGGAGGACTCCCTACTCCAGCTGCTGCGACAACCGGAGCAAGAGCGATCTCGACTTCTGCGTCCGAGGATGCCAGTTCCTGGTCTTCCAAGGAAGGGGTACCATTTCGATCCTCCAGGGTTCATCCTGAGTCAAATTTTGCAAAGAAGAAGCTTCGGGTGCTGGAGGCTCTCCAGTCGCGATGATCAACTGCATGGGGAATCCTAAATCTCCCGGAGGAGGATTCGCCTCATGATTTAGACCCGGCATGGGGGCCTTTTCCACTGGTAGCTCAACGTCCGTGGCGGACGGAGTCTGGCACTGCTCAGTGCTCGCAAGTGTCACTGGCAGCAGTTGAGGGTCAGGCATGCCTGACAAGGGGTCCGGAGGTGCAATACCTCTCGGACGACTTGGGTTTGGCTGCGGCAGAGATTCCTGCCCCAGCAGGAGATCGTAGCCTCTCCTAGAGTTTTGTTCGGGGCGTCCGCTGGGCGTTGCTTGGTTGGGCAGCCCTCCCAATTTGTGGAGTGGTCTGCCCGCTTGCACGTCCTGCAGCGGTACTGCTCCTCCTGAATCTCTCTTCGCGGAGGGGGAAGACCTCTTGGTGGGCCAGCCCTTCGCAATTGGAGAGGGCTAGGCCTGGAATAGTTTGGGTTGTGCCCCTTCCGCGGACCACTTTGGTGGGCGGAAGGTGGAGGTTTGTCATTATTGACAGTGTTAGATGGGGCCTCCGTGGAGGAGGTAACGCGGCTGCGGAGTGGCGTTGGTGACGGGCTTCCGCAGAGAAGATCCCGACCCAACAAGAAGACCACTCCGGGCCGAATTCCACCTACCACGCCAAGGCGGTGGGGTATCGTGCCCCAAGGTGTCATAACCTGGAGTTGGACAGTAGGAACGGTAATGGTGTGGCCCTCTATCCACTTCATTTCCCACCGCGTTTCTTCGTCAACCACAGCACCGGCTGGCACTTGGGCCCTGGCGATCAGGCTAATATCTGCCGCAGTGTCTACTGTGACCGGAAGGGTCATGGGCAGGCTAGTGCTCTGAAGAGGGGCCACCGAGATGAACTGGGTTTCCAGTCTCTCGGGGTAAAGGATCCGGTGCGGTCCAGCCGCAGAAAATGAAGTGCTGATTAGGTTGACAAATTTGGTGGTGGGGACATGATGTGGACAGGCCGGAGATCCAGCATTGTAGTGGCTGGCAGCCCCACAGGATTTGCACGGGCCTTTTGGATGGGCTCGGTGGCCTGCAGTAACTGTTGGAGGAGAGGGCTGAGCGGATGAATCGGGAGCGGAGTTCTGGCTGGTAGGGTTAGGCTGCTTATTAGTGCCGAGTTTGTATCGGCACTCAGCTTCAGCGTGGCTCCCCTTCTTGCAATAGTTGCACAGGGTCTTGCTAGGCAGTCCATTCTTCGGGCGAGTGGAGTTCGAGAGGTAGGCTGGAGGGATGATTCGCTTCTGAGAGGTGCTATGCGACTGATTGAAAGTTTCCCACGAATCAGCCATGCGACAAGCTTCCATAAGTGTGGAGGGCTGTTTATCGTTAAGATATACCGCAAGGGGCCCTGGCACACATTGGAAAAGGTCTTCTAGCATGGTCCGATTGAAAAGATCCTCAAACGTCGTGCAGGCCAAGGAGTCGAACCAGCGCGTACCGGACTGGGTTTTGTGACATGCCCATTCTGTCCAAGACCAGCCGACTTCCTTGGCAAGATCTCGGAACCGTTGTCTCCATTTTTCTGGGGTTATCTCGTAGGGCCTTGGTAATGACTCTACGAACTTCCGCCATGTTACCTCTCTGGCTCTTCTCCAGTGAGCGAAGCGCTGCCTTGGCTTTTCCCTCCATATGCTTGGCTAGTATTAAGGCTCTCTCCGTCTCCGTGGTGCTGTAGTTATCGAAAAGAGCCTCGATCTCCTCCAGCCATGCTTCTGGCTCGTCCTCAGTCCACTTGGGGACTAGGGAATTGATGCTCGAAATTGGAGCGTTTGATGCAGCAGGTGTAGGACTGGAGGCTTGATGGCTAGCCATAGCTTCGGCATTCTCCATTTTCGCTCTCTCAAGCTCGAGCTCCTTCTCCTTTAGGGCTAACTCAGTTTCCTTGCAGGCTAACTCATGCTGTCTCCTTCTTTCTTCTCTTTCCTCTTCATATTGCCTTTGCTCGGCTTCATACATCCTCTGCTCGGCTTCATACTTCCTCTGCTCAAGTCTTTCTTCCTTCTCCCTCTTGGCCAAGTCGTCCACTTGCTCCTTAACCCAGGTGGTAAGTTCCGAGCCGGTGAGACCTGCCGCCGTCCCCAGCCCCAGGAAGGTTTTATAATGCTCTGCTGCCATGGTTCTGGTGGGGAAGGGCGTCTAACCGGGTCGACTGGGCGTACTTGGGCAGCGAGGAAGTGTCTCTTCAATAATGACGTGGCACCCTTTCAAAAGGTGGCACTGTAGTTTGGGTGTGCCGTGTACAGGTCACACTGGTGGCACTCAGTATCCCTAGGCACTGGTGCAGGTTAGGTCCCAGAAGAACTTTCTCTTCTGTGTTCCCTTTGTTTTCCTTAGTGGCACTTATGGTGCCAATGTGTTTCCTAGGGACCCCTACTGGAGTCCAACTAGGCTATATGGGAGGAAAGGCACTCTACACCCCCTGCAGAGTGCAACAATCGAATGAGAGAGAAAGGAAGGTAAAAGAGAGAAGAGAGAGAGAGAGAGAGAGAGAGAGAGAGAGAGAGAGAGAGAGAGAGAGAGAGAGAGAAGTAAGCTATTCAAGTGATGACAGTGCTGCAAATTATTGGCACTGTGGAATAAAGTGAATTTGGGTTTTTTTTTTTTTTTTTTTCTTTAAAGATCCTCGTGAGTGGCTGGTCCCAGTACCGGCCCCAGTGCTGGCCCCTTCTTTTTTCAGAGGGTGAAAACTACTGTTTGCTTCGGTCTGGATAGCAGGCCTCACTCGTGACCGACAGTTTATCACTGTATTGTAATTACTCTTAACTTGTCCTCATCTATTGTGGGAAAGAGGTGTTTCTTTTGTTTGGTTTATTGTATTCGAATTAATTAGCCTAGTGTCGGCCGTTCTTTCTTTGAAGAGGGTCACGTACACTTAGGTTAGGAATGCTTACTTGAATGAATGACAGAGAGAGAGAGAGAGAGAGAGAGAGAGAGAGAGAGAGAGAGAGAGAGAGAGAGAGAGATTTTCAATCAGCTAATTTCTTGCTGCTTGAGAACATGTAAAGCAAAGATCTTGTAAATGCACAATGGCATGGATCTTAATAAAATCAGATAGATGCGTCGTCTTGACTTCCTTAGGGATGGCTTTATTATCTTAACTTTCCTGGGAGTCGACGTCACAAAAGTTTATCGTAAAATTTTAAATTCTCTTTATATGATTTTTATAGCAGGTATTCGTAGGAACTTGTTATGGTACTCCTAACTAAGGCCTATCTTTCCCTGCCTAAATTGTCTTTTGTTTTTTTTTTCTAGCTAAGATATTGCGAGGTGGGTTCGCTACGAAAGGAAAAAAAATATATGACCCAAGAGTGGCTCGGGCAGAGTCTGGTCACAACAGCGGATGACAATAACAAGGGTCTTCAAATGGCGGCCAGGGTCCCGTTAGGCCTAAATTTCAAAAACAACGCCGGGCGGCGAAGGAACACAAAATGGACGTTCTCTCACAAACAGTTCGAATAATTTCAAAACAACCCAAAACACGGCGGAGGAATCCAAGATGGCGGGTATTTTCTTTTTCAAACAAATTCAAAAAACAACGCAACAAATGCAGGTATCCAGATTTTACTTTAAATATACCAATCATGCATAGCGTTTTCGTTACGGATGGAAAACTAAATTACCAAACAACTTTGTCTTTTGTTATCGTATTCCCACCCGGACATTAAATAAAAGAATGAAAAGAGAAATGCTAGCCTGCCTGCGTAAATTTACGTTGTTGAACGGTACCTTTATTGTAAAATTACTATTTCAGTTCGTTGCTACTTCACTGACACGGTTTTGAATGATTCCCGCTATATGCAAACAATAACGATCGGAATTGCCGACGCGATTTCTAAATTACTGTGTACATGAAACGGGCTCCGCGATTCGGCCTTTGAATTCGTTACTTGAACGACTTGATTCACGATCCGAACACGGTAATGTCCTTGTCTTAGACGTTATAAATTATGACGCTCTGCTCTCGAGTCGCACACTTTCCTACCTACGCTAATTCTCGCTACACTTGTTATTATAACTATTCTCTTTACTGCTTATTATTATGCCTCGTTCCTTGTTTGGAAGAATGAAATGGAGTTCGATATCTGACTTTTATCTTTGGAATTAATGTAATTTTAATTTCCTTTTCTCCAGATTCTTTCTCTAAAATGTACTTTAGATTCTACATAAGGTCGCCAATGTTACGTGTGAGGGTCTTGGTTGATCATGTATTATTCAATTTACGTAATTTTTACGGCCCTGCAAACCAAGATTACACGTAACCTGCCACTTGAAGCCAAAAGTTAACCTCAAAGACAGTCATTAATTAGCCAAAGGTCGCCAGTTAAGGGTTATTAACCTTAACAAAGAATATTTGAGATGAATTTGATTTTAAACGCAACGGTTCTCCCAAACATTCGGACGCAAGGCATACAAAGCATCGAGATTTAACCTGATTTTGCTTACCTAAATCCTAGGTATTTTACTGGAATAACGGGTTGAAGCTCACAATATAATAATTAGGCTTAATCTAGACTTCGTAAACACATATACCCTAAGGGGTAGGCTGAAGGAAGAAAACAAAGAAATGCGAAATACAGAAAAAGATAAAAGAATGGGCGAAGTTTTGAACAAAAAGCGACTTTACCTTAGGACGAACGTTATGCGCACCAACACCGCCAACAGTCTTCGCAATTGCTTCTTCACTTCACTAATATAATAATAGACAAAGAAAGGGAGAAGAGGCCCCTTCGGACATGTGGTCTCTCCCAGTGCTCCAGTCTCTCTGAAGTTCCCTGACCGGCCTGGGTCAAAACAGGCCTACAGTCATGCCTTAGGCGTCTATGCTCTGTTAAAAACATTCGCCACGAGAGACAGGTAGAAAGGAAAAAAGGACTTTAGGACCACCTATTTTTAAGGCTGATATGGGAATTTTCCTATAGGGGAAAAATGGCTAAATGCTACCTATCCTTTTCAACGGACGTTAAAGTTTGAACTGAAGACGCTCCTAATGCGGACAAAGCAATTTCCCTGTCTTGATCAGGCTGATACTACTATCCCTAAATGTTCGAGGGCGAACAGCGTAAATATTTATAAATTTATATATATATATATATATATATATATATATATATATATATATATATATATATATATATATATATATATATATATATATATATATATATATATATATATATATATATATATATATATACATATACATATAAGTCCCATCCATTGGTAGCTTGATAGTGACCACATCAAAAGGCTACTCTCTGTACATACACACACACTCTCTCTCTCTCTCTCTCTCTCTCTCTCTCTCTCTCTCTCTCTCTCTCTCTCTCAGGTCTACAGCGAAATAAGTGTTACCCAAAATCATTTATTTGACAAAAAATCTAACATAACTGAATTGCAAGAAGCAAGAGATGAAATAAAATGGAATACTAATGTTCACCAAATGATCAAACATATTACAGTCCATCATGTTCAACTGATTATTCTCCCTGAATACTTTCTCCACAATATGTCACAGTAAGTCAAAGTCCAGGATATTCCCAATGAGTACATTTTAACCTTTTACTCAACGAAACATCTGAAAAAGTCAAATAAAACTCTTGTTAAACAAATGCATAAAAATAAAAGTATGGGAATTCCTCCCATGTTACTTATAAAGTACACACAATGTAACAATGGTCAGATACAAGTGAGATATATGTTGAAGGAAAAGAACAATCTACAATTTGGGAAATCTAAAATGTTTCCTACCTCCAAATAGCAATGCTCATAGTCTTAATCGACAGGTCTCGAACCACAGAGTCTTCACCGAAGACTTCTAATAATATTCGGTGTTGATCTTCGAATGACAATTTGTTTGATAACTAATCCCTTCACAACCTGGGGCTCCGCCCCCAAAAAATACACATACGAACGAGTTAACCAGAGCCTAGACACTTGCAGCGAACGAACTCACAAAATCTTGTTGCTAGGCAGGGATGTACTCACGTCTCAAGAATATCTGACGCACCTGACACATATGCAGTTCTCTAATCAGGATGGGCGCCAGACAACAGCTAAACATTCTCTCAGGGTTCTTCCCAATGCCTTTAGCCACGCTTATTAATCAAACATTTACTGCGTATTGTAATTCATAAAATATCTGTGACCTATAAGCTTTTCAGATATGTACACACACACACACACACACCACCCACCCACCCACACACACACACATATATATATATATATATATATATATATATATATATATATATATATATATATATATATATATATATATATATATATATATATACTATATATATATATATATATATATATATATATATATATATATATATATATATATATATATATATATATATATATATATATATATATATATATATATATATATATATATATATATATATATATATATATATATATATATATATATATATATATATATATGTGTGTGTGTGATATGTATGTATGTATCATCATTAGTTTGCGGTGTTTTCTCTTCCCCTTCTTAGATGACTATGTTAGAGAAAGGTATTGATTCCATGTTTAAGAACATTCTATTTTTGTCACAATCAACATAATTCTGGAAATGGGTAGTAACAGAATCCTCCTGTACCTTTAAAGTTCCTGAAATTTAATAAATTATTTTACCTCATAATTCTAAAGCATATTATTGCCAAGCACACGGTGCAGAAATTAGATCTCTCGTGTGAGTTCAGTCTCCTAAGGAGTATCTGGCTGTAATAAAAAAAAAAACATGCTGTTAACCACACAGCCCAAGCCTAACAGTAAAGCTGGCAAATTAAAGGTGAGAGTGAATAAACATCCTGCCAGTCTGCATTCGCTCTGATAATGAATTATTATCTATCTGAGACTGAGAGGCTCTTATTAACTCTTTGACGCAGGTTTCCTTACTTCTCTGAAGTAATTTACCTTTAACTTTAGGGATGATTCTACCTACCATCGGTACTCACTCTTCATTTGAAAATGAGTTTACTTCATCCTAAGTAAGCGTTTACCATCTATTGAAGTGGAGTTTTCACCCTTCATAAATTTCTTCGATTTTGTAAAGAGTTTAGCCTTCCTTCTGAAGAGGAACTGTTTCTTATCATTGGTGGACTTTAAAATAACAATATTCCCCCTTTTCTATCATATTTTCTTTCCTATGCATATTTACCAATAGCATGAAAATAATAACTTCATTCAGTGAAAGAGTTCACTTTCTTTATCTGTAATATTTTCTCTTTTACAAGAACTATTCCACTTTCTTAGAAAGAACAAAGCTTCCCCTTCTAATCCTTGTCATTCCCTTCCCTGATAATGAAGAGTTTTCGTTGTCATTTTTGGAAAACGAGGTTATCAATTAGATAGGAAACCGACAAAAGAAAATGCCTTCATCGAATTTGATTAACGGCGTTCCGTCCCATTTCGTGTTGATCAACCAAATCGTGATTAATGGAAGACAGTTATCTAATGACGTTTATTTTGCACCAGTTCCATTTGTCTTCTTTCACATCTGGCGAACCAAGTTTAACATTTCTTACAAGAAACGTTCTTTTTCAGTGAATCACTTCTTACAAAAGATTCTAAAGATAAATCGTCTTGGCAAAACCATTCCTAATTAATTACCATTACTTTGGGAAGAAGGGGCTCTTCGGCTTTCGGATTCCAACATTATCTCAGGTATTTTCCTGAGGCTAGGCCTACTGAATATGAACATCTTCATGTGTCATTAAATTATCGTTATTCTCTTACGGTTTCATTAGTACGGATGTATGACGGCTTCTAAAATATTTTTTCCGTATTTTTTTTTTTTATAAATATTGAAAAGTGTACAAATGCAAATTTCTTAGGAGCTTCATTGCCTAAGCTCTTTCTCTGGTCACAGCTGTAACGTATTTCCTGCTCCCTCTCCCTCTCTGAATTCCTAGCTGTAACGTATTTCCTGCTCCCTCTCCCTCTCTGAATTCCTGCTTTTAAGTGACCAGCTTGAGTGCTGCTGTATCGCGAGACCTTATAGAGCCGAATTGTACTGGAAACGTGCGATAATTGCTACTGGCTAGACATTCGAAATTCCCCCGAGTGCGATGGAATGTGTTTACTGGTGCTCGTAGAAATCGGCACGCTAGAACAGACAAATGCAAAACTGAAAGGGAAGGAGGGATGGAGAGAAGTAAACGAAGAGAACTAATTATAAATAATAATTCAACACCATTGGTAACTAGAGTTGCTACATGAGGTCAGACCACTACAATAGACAGACATACAAAGTTTCTTTTACGTTCCTTAACGTTGTTTTCTAAAATCATCAAAGGATATTTATTGAACAACTTAAAATTGAGGTGTGCCAAATAGGCATAGCACCTACGGATATAAAATTTGTTTATGATATGCTACAGAAGGGCTGTGAAAATATCCCGACGGTTCCATAGGCAGATGGCTTAGCTTTAGTTTCTTCCTTAGGCGAGCGATTTGCTAATATGTACTCTGGAGTTTCGAGGAGTTGATATTTTCCGAACACACCAACTCATCACTTATTCCAACACATAGGTGAAGCCTCTATTAAGAGCATGAATCAACAGGAACCACAGTCTTATATCTAAATCTCAACGAAAATAAGCAGTCCTTATTTCCGTATTTCTATTTACACCAAACACACAAATGTGGAAATATGCTTTGATGCCAAAGTCCTTTCTTGCTATGGCCTTCGAACCTTGACGTACTGCAATACTTTGAATACAGTCAAAGGGGTTTACAGTCGTCTGCTCCTTAGCAAAGATGGATACCGTGTGAGAGACGTATGACTCCAAAGAAGGAATTCGGTAATAAGAATACGGAAAAGAAGTAACGACAGCAAAAACATTCTCGCAATACACCACCGGAATGGATGCAGGGAAAATACCTTGGGGGAAAAAAAAACCTGTGGGAGGAGTGACCCCGTGTGATCCTTATGAAAAGTAATCCTAAGGTTCTACTTCAAGTCAAAAGCCATGTCCTCCCTGGTAATAAAATCAATACGATTTCACTCAGGAAAAAAAATTGAAGAGATCATAAATATTTGATAAATTTGTCTGTTCAGAAAGAAACCGTAAGAACATCAATTACATATACACTGGTCATACTTCCTCATGGTAACGTTTACTTCGTCGTCGTGCCAGGGAGTTCTTCCATCATAAGACCGACAACACATAAGAAATTAATAGAAAAGGGCGAAAGGAAGGTGGGCTTGAAAAACCAAATTTAAATAGACGTATCAGTAATATTCAGAGAGAGAGAAGATTGAGAGAGAGAGAGAGAGAGAGAGAGAGAGAGAGAGAGAGAGAATTGCAGAATTGCAGGCTGTCTAGCATCGTGATTAAGAGAGAGAGAGAGAGAGAGAGAGAGAGAGAGAGAGAGAGAGAGAGAGAAATTGCAGGCTATCTGGCGTCGTGATTAAGAGAGAGAGAGAGAGAGAGAGAGAGAGAGAGAGAGAGAGAGAGAGAGAGAGAGAGAACAGAGAGAGAGAACTGCAGGCTGTCTGGAGTCGTGATTAAGAGAGAGAGAGAGAGAGAGAGAGAGAGAGAGAGAGATTCGTGACTACAACAATACAGTTGAGTTAGTAGTAGCAAGAACAAAACTGAACTGCAGCTAACACATCTTCTTTCAGGTCTCATTCGCGACAGTGAGAAATAAAGAAAGATAAAAACAGAGCTTTAAATGCTGACTTCTTTTCACATGGCAATAATAACAGGCATAAAAGGGCTCATGTTGTCTAGACTGACAAATTACTTTCAGAGACGTAAACTGTATAGATTAAAAGGCCTTTAATTGCCACTTGTAACACAGTATATTGCGACGCTTGTGATAAGTGATGTGTGTGATTATGGCTCTAGGTGACCATGTACGTCTATGTGACCTAAGCTTATGAAAACTGTAAAGGGGAATTTGGTGAACCTTTGCAATATTTCCTATTTTCTGTTTGTAAATGCTTAAAGATTACAAAAGTAGATAAGAATAAGCAAAATAAGTATTTTGATAAATATATTTGCAATAAGCACAATGACTTCCTAAACTCTCGATTTCTTCACACTTTTGAGGATACGCTTGTCACTACAAAGCCTAATATCCAAATAAAGAACCAAATGAAGAAATTCTGACAACCGTGGCAGGATTCGAACTTGCACCCGTTTATCAGAGAGAGGCAACATTAACTACTTGACCGTGAAGAAGGATATAAGCCTATTCCCGTTCATATATAGTACATACAGTATATCTGTTGAATTCAGATACATTTACTAGACTTGGAATAGATCCATCATTAACATCATAGCCAAGTGATTAATCGTTTACATATATTGTTTATGGGAAAAAATATGTTAAAAGACTCTACTAGTCACTTTTTTACCAGATTTCTGAAAACCACAGCGGCCTCTGAACTTTCCGATTTCTTCAAACTTTCTGGATACGCCTGTCGCTGCAAACTCAAAGTTACAAATGAAGGATCAAACGAAGAAATTCTGGCACCTGTGCTAAGTATGTCAAGGGTGATATATCGCTAAACACTTGACTATTAAAAAGAATACAAATGTAAAGGTACCTGAATTCGACAGAAACATAGAAACATGTACTGATGAGCGGGAATAGCCTTATATACTTCTTACACACACACGCGCACGCAAAAAAAAAAGACACACACACACACACATATATAGACAGATAGATAGAAAAACATAGAGATAGACAGATAATCCGGGATAAGACTTTAATAATCAACTCTCATACTCAATATACGGTACTATGTGCGAGGTTGAATATCTCAGAATAAACGTAAGAATATGCCAACTAGAATTTGGTAATCACCTCATAGTTTAATACCGTAATGATAGCGACCTGAGCTAAGTATTTCACAAGAAATAAATTTTGCACTTAACTGTGGCGAGTGCTTCATCAGGACAAAATGAACTCCAAACTAGTGACGCCTGTAATTGACGATCGCAATATATGATGTACACTAGAAACAATGATTGACAATTCACATTTGACAATTCACATTCTTAGGCAAAAACTGACGTAGCATCATGAGATATGGAGAGATCGAGAGAGAGAGAGAGAGAGAAGAGAGAGAGAGAGAGAGAGAGGGAAACAATTTCTCCGGCCATTGTCAAACAACAATAAAATTAAACAATGGAAAACAGTACAAACCCCAGTTTCCGAAGTCGTAAAATCGTACCAATGTGACATCCATTATTTAAAATTGACTGTTACCCAACCATCTCGATGCGGATGTATTTAGGCATGGAAGGCATAAAAACCGACATTCATCCCGGTTAATTGCCCTTTGAGGATACCTCTTACGTATGAAAAATTTATGCAGCTTTTATTTATGTAAATTATACAAAAATTTAAATTAAATTACTGCTATTTGCCATTTATTGTCTCACACCTCTTCCTCGTCGAAAGTGGTTTCATTGTTAACAAAGTATGAGAAGCTTTAATAAAGGTACAAAATTCACTCGACCTGAAGTCAACATGTTCTAAGATCAGTTAGCTACGTTAAAAATTTTTTCCTTTCCAAAAGCTGCTGTGAGACTTTTGATAAAGAAAATTTACAAAAAAGTATAAGATTGTCTTTTATTGTAATTAATAACCTGTACACATATATATATAATATATATATATATATATATATATATATATATAATATATATATATATATATATATATATATATAATGTGTGTGTGTTTGAACATAACATATATGTGTGACTGATAATATCTATCTATCTATCTATAATGGGAATATATATATATATATATATATATATATATATATATATATATATATATATATGCATACATATACTATATAATTGTATATATATATATATATATATATATATATATATAGGATATATATATATATATATATATATAGAATATATATATATTCATATAGATAGGACCACGTGGTATATGTGGCTCTCTGAAGGTGGCGTGAATGTGGATATTATATATATATATAGCATATATTTATATAATATTCCTTATATATATATATATATATAAAAATTCTGCATCATAATCTTGGTTAAAGTTTGAAAAGTATTCCAACCCTTGCTATTTCGTTAAAGCAAAAGGAACTTTGGTAATTTTTTCTATGCAGTGTTCCTAATGTACTTAATTTATGGTTATAGCTAAAAATTTGAAATAAACTATTGTTAAAAGTAAGACTTAGAAATTTATTCTTTTATTTACAACTGCCAGTAGCTATAAAGTAAGAAAACAAAAATAAAGTTAAACAAAAGAAAACGAGGGCAAGAGCATTAAATTTTCTTAGAGCTCTGTGCCAATAAACATTCTTAGCTTAGCACATGTTTATTTATAATGAGCAAACTTTATATGGGAGGTGTGTGTCCAGGTTGGGAAATAAGAATCTAATAAAATATAATGTAAATTGTCTCAAATCTCCTAAAATCCTTATCTGTGAATGCATAATCACACTTTTTTAGTTAAAGCTCTTTAAGGACATCAAAGTCGCCGTGATCTTTCCCCAATTCCTCATTATTATTATATTATTATTATTATTATTATTATTATTATTATTATTATTATTATTATTATTATTATTATTATTATTATTATTATTATCAGAAAAATGTTTCACAATACTTTTTATCTTGGCAGGTAAAGAGCACTTTAAGCAGCACACACTTCAGAGATCTCATTCTTTTTTTCTCTCTCTATTACTGTACTTTGCCAAAAAAAAAAACGTTATCAATGCAAATAATTTTCCGTTCCCTGATTTCTTTCTATTTGCCGTTATTTGACAACAGCGATACAAAATCCAATCCAGTTTTGGAAACCCCTCGCCTTGGGCTCATTCTTAATAGAAGAACAACCTGGAAGAGAGAGAGAGAGAGAGAGAGAGAGAGAGAGAGAGAGAGAGAGAGAGAGAGAGAGAGAGAGAGAGAGAGAGAGATTTTACCTTGAGGTATTTACTCAAAATCATCCCAAACTTAACACGGTCATTTTTACCATCATAATTTTTCCTGTATTTATGACCCTGTTTGTAAATCTGTTTCAAAACTCCGTTATAAGTTTGCTCAAAAAGTTGTGACCGCCTTTCCTGCTCTCTTGGACTTGTGATATTAATATTCTGTATTTTGCGGTAGATTTCTCTCTAATATTAATGGCGCTGCAATGTCATACAGTTTTTTTATTAGATGGTGTGTTTGCATTTTCGGGTTAATACGTGAAGAATGAAATTCTATCATCAATTATAGCTTTTTAATTATAATTCTGGCTGTGTGTGTGCATGATGTTGCCTACTCAAACACTATAGTATTTTCAAAGCTTTTATTAAAATTCCATTAAAGAAAGGATAAAATATTCTTAAAGGGTGATTAACGCTTGAATGAACAGCTTCAGGGTCGGAATAAAGAACAGGTATTGGGACTGGATTGCATTATTCACTAACGATGTCTGGAATTGTGCGTATCATCTCTAATGAGACCTATATATTATTTCTAAATTGAAAGACTATAGCCACAACCACCCCCTCCCCCCCTACAAAAAAGAGAGAAATCTGGTTAATGCAACCCTCCTTTTGAGGGAATGCCCCATGTCCTTTAATTGCATTGTCATTTACATAAGAGAATGACGGCAGCACTTTGTTACTTATTCTAAGAGATTCAAACTTTACCCAGATTTCCCAGAAGTGGTCAGTGATCCATTAAGAGATTTCTCGCAAATTCTCAGGTGGCCTTTCTATAACCAGCATAATTCATCTTTCTTTTCTCCTACTTTTGTTTATTATAAGATTAGGCTACTCTCGGGTTATTTCATTCAGTAATGTATCAAAAAATCATAAACGTTCAAAATCACTCAGTAATGTATCTGAAAATCATAAACGTTCAAAATATATACTCGTTTGAGTTTTGTATATATATTCAAATCACCCTAATAAATCAAATTAAATTTGGTTTAGCATATATTACATCAATTTATTCCACTATAAACCCATATGCACATATGAAAATATATTGGAAATATATCACATTAAACTAAATGTAAATTAAAAGTCTACACTTCACAAAGGACCCATAATTTTACTTAGTTTTATATAAACGTTAAATGAGGAATTATTTCAGTGCTGAGACCTCGGAGGTCTGCACTGTTCCTTAAACCGAATATGTATGGTCACCCTCTATTTCGGGAATGTTGCTTTATACATTTTTTGTGAAAATAATTATGAATAAACGAGTTACGAGTGTCCGTCACCATTAGAAATATTCGGCGATGCCAAGGCATTAATATGAGTAGAAAAGGGTTACACCAAGTATATTTACTTCACCTTACACAACAACTGCAATTTATTTTTTCTTACTCATGCCCCGAGTTTTCTCACTGAAAGGTTTCCAAACAAACAATGTCGATAATCAGTTTCAAGTGCATTTTCACTGTGAGTTCTAATTGAAACTATAATTTTTTTTAAGCACCAACTGAGGTATTCGTTTGGGCTTTTATTTCTTTTATATATGAATTCTACATTTAACTCATGTTAATTTTACTTTAATTGTCTAAAAAAATAATTAGGAAAAGCGAGACGAAAACTAAATAATCGATAGTGCTAATTCACAGTGACTCTCTTTCATAAAAATATCAGTAAAACATGTTTTTCTATATACAAATTAACTTCCACAGTGTGCAGGGAAAACACTCACCTACATTTTCTTCCTCGCAAAGAGTTAAAAAAAAATATACCTTACAGCCCTACAATAAACAAGATGACTTAACAATATTTCAGGTAAAATAACACATAATATTTTGACTTTCAGCGTGGAATATACCTAAGTGTATCCACTTAATATAATCTTCAGAATCTAATCTTGTATCTTGATTTTGTTTGATACTGTGATACTAGGATTTAATTTCATCTCTCATACTTTCTCCGTATCAGCTGATTCAGCGAGAGAAATATAAACCCTCTTGCATCCAAGTCATGCAGTAAAGACCACCTTTGTTATGGCGAATCGAAACGATATTTATGGCTGCACCGTGAACGCATTAAAAGGTTCCGCGCTGGACTTTATCTTCACGCTGAGGGAATATATACAAGCAATCCCTTAGCAGTGCATTGCAGCAATCTCCTGTCTTGGTGCAGGAAAGGGAAAATCAAGGAGGCATACCAGTACTTGAGAATTGCTTTCAGCAATGTTGGCATGCAGTTAAAGTCAGTGTCAAATGAAAACTGTACGTGCTTCTTACCTATTTGTCTCAGTTATCTTGATAAAAAATGTATTGATTTGGGGAAAAATACAGAAGGCAATTTCCTTGCTTGGTTCTTGTTCTTATTTTGCGTCTATGATCATTAACGAGATTCAGATAAAGCTTCATTGACATCCAGGAAAGCTCAGAAGAGAGAATGAGCTTATTTTTCCTACGTTACATCTTCTCTTATCCTACTGTAACTGTTATTTGGTGTTATGTTTTGGGCGAGAGTTCAGTGTCCTTTTATTTTTCTGTAAAAGAAAACTATTGTGCCGGCTTTGTCTGTCCGGCCCCACTTTATCCTGTCCGCATTTTTTCTGTCGGCACTTTTTCAGTCCGCCCTCAGATCTTAAAAACTACTGAGGCTAGAGGGCTGCAAATTGGTATGTTAATCATTTACCCTTCAATCATCGAATATACCAAATTGCAGCCCTTTAGCCTAGGTAGTTTTTTTATTTTATTTAAGGTTAAAGTTAGCCATAATCGTGCTTTTGGCAACGATATAGGATAGGGCGCCACCAGGCCGTGGTTAAAGTTTCATGGGACGTGGCTAAAACAGCATTATACCTAGATCACCGAAAGACAGATCTATTTTCGGTGGCCTTGATTATACGCTGTAGCGGCTGTACAGAAAACTCGATTGCGCCGAAGTTTCTTCGGCGCATTTTTTACTTGTTTTGTTTTAGCCTTCATTCCTTCGTTCTCTCTTCCATTCTATCTTCGATATCCTCTTCTGTTTTTCCGATGCTTCGATTTTGGTTATTCATTATTTCTGCTATCTTTTTTTTTTCCTTTTATCTTGATATACCTCCGATATTTACTGGTATCTTTGAATGACTTCTTATTTTCAAGATTTAATATTTCGGTGCTGTTTACATTTCCTCTGTAAGAGTTGTGTGTCATCTTTTTTTAAATTTTCCTTTCACTAATCATCATCCCTCTTAATGTCACGTCTTTTGGGGTTATCTAAGCTCTCTGTTGTGTCATTTAATTAGTATGAAGCATGGATGGCAAAAATTCATGTTTGGTATTAGCGGGCAGTCCGACTTGCAGGTCAATTTCCGGATATATGGTCCTTTTCCGAGGCATAAGGGAATTATCTACATATACCATGTATTTTAAAAATGGACAAAACGCCACACGCTTATAATCTGTTCTGAAGTAACGGCATTCATGCGAATTATCATGGTCATAATTTCACCGTAATATGTATGTAAGGTGCAATTCGAATTTACCTAAATAAGGAAACAATTGAGTATCATAAAAGTGAAATAGAAAATTTCAATGGCAGTTAAATCAGCCAACGAAATTGCACTTAAAATAATATTTAAACCAAACAGAAGAAAAGGTTTTGTAAAAAATTTGAATGGCCTGTATTTTAAAAGTATAATATAATAACTAGTACTTGAAAATAATAGCCCCTTAAAAATAACAATACTTCTTCGAAACTAACCGTTATACGAATTTCCCAGTGTATTATAGATAATAACGAGAAAACTAGATAAAACATAATAAATGTTGTATAATATTGGACTTTTTATGACTGACTTGGGCCATGGGGATAATCCTTACGAATGGATTGGTAAAATATACTCTTAAACAATTCCAGATGGTATCGAGCTTAGTCTTTTTACAACAAATAGAGTTACCATTTTACAACAAATGCAGATGCATTTTTATTCTGAGAGAGAGAGAGAGAGAGAGAGAGTTGAGAGAGATTCACTGAAAACGTACCCAGCTTGCTGAAGTGCTTATTAGATTAAACCCCCGAGTCAATATTGCGTTTGAACGTAAAGATCCGCAATATCGCAACGCTTCCAGCAAACAAACGTCTTATTATGGAGCTTTGCGGTTGAGGCGCGTGTCATAAATGCGCATATTTTTACGCCGGCTCTTTGCTCTGCTGGCACATAAAGGCCTCTTCTCATTTCCTTTCATTCTCATTTATGGTTTCCTACATGCATTTCATTACTGCGGCCTGGCTGCGCTTCTTTTACATATGCATATGTGTTTTAATCCTTTGTAAGGGCAAATATTTTGGAATGATTATTACAATATACCTTAAAATTTATTTCACTTTGTTTTGATGGTCATTTGTCTTGGTTTGTTTTGCATAATGAGTAAATAGATAGTAGCTTTTTGTCTTATAAAAAGATCCAATATATTCAGCTGCTTTTTCTTAACGACATCTTTGAAGGTTGCGCTGTCTACATTGTTTCTAGTGTGCCTGGTTTTTTGCTTACCTATTCTAAATATTTTACTTTCAGGAGTAACCCTAATTAAGGATTACATGGAAATCCACGCATTTCCACTTAAAGCTGACAGAATATTTAATTCAGTAAGTCAATAGGAGGAAGTCGATATAAGCAAGGTTTTCTGCCCATTTTCTCATTGCCTAAAGAAATGAGACAGATTTTATTGATGTTTACTTACAAGAATTATCTTTTGCGGTCTTTATGTCGATATGCTTTTGTACATTTAAAATTTATGAAATGATTTACTTCTTCGTTTTGGATGAGAACGAGAATATGCAGGTATTTCACAATTACTTTATCAGCATTATTTTTTATATCAATGGTAGCATATGCAGGTATTTCACAATTATTTTATCAGCATTATTTTATATCAATGGTAGCATTATATACTTCAAAAACTTTTCCAATGAAGGAAAAGCCTGGTAGAGGGTAATGGCAATTTCATCAGTTAGAAGACGGACTGTTTTGTTTAATGATGAAAACTAAATTCATCTAAAACAAAAACTAATAGATTTCCCCGTAATATAACTACAAGTTTTATCGTCAGAAATAAGTACTATAATACATCGATAATGCAAGTAAGAACACACGAAGGATGCAGAACTTCGCATTTTCTGAATTAAAACATATTAAAAAAATTTATTTAACAAAAAGTAGAGGATTGTTTAAAAAGATAACAGAATGAGGATCAATTCAGGTCATGTTTCTGGCTGCTTGTTTGCGAGATAATTCCGGTGACCTGAAAAGCTGCCTTAGGGCTTTCACCTACGTACACCCTCTCTAGAGAGCAGGTCAGGGATGAAAAGAGCCACCGACCTAAAGAAGAGAGCTTTCTCACCTCAAGGGATTTACATTTTCTCTCTGATGGAATGGAATGGAATTTAGAGTTTAGGCCAAGATCTGGGACATTTATTCATTTCCTCTCTGATGAAATAATTCAAAATGGAAGAACGATTATAAAACAAAATTTAATGAAAGGAAAATTGTTAAAAAGAACCTTTCGTCTCTCTCATGCACCCTCTCTACCTCTCTCTCTCTCTCTCATGCTTCTCTCTCCAAACTAACCTCTCTCTCTCTCTCTCAGTCTCATATTTTCTTATGCAGTTTTCTTGACTATGATGGATGATGTTAGACACAACTTCATATTTTCTCTCCCCGCCCCAAACCGAAATATTTTGAAGGACTCTCATTATGAAAATAACATTATCTAAAACAGGATGACTGAACGAAAAGAGCTTTCATTACTGAGGTTCTCGGAATAGAAGAAATATTTTTAAAAAATTATTTTCTGAGTGGAAATATCCATACTGGAGATGTTCTGTGAATAGCAAACATTCCTTCAATGTATGTTTTTATTTGTCTCATGGAAGGTTGGGAGCTTCTTTAAGGATTTTAGCTTAGAATGTCCATCCATGTCTGTGTTTGTTTGAATCTGGTTTTTCAATACATTGTTTATTTGTTTCTGCTTGTGAGGTTCAGTATCTTTTATTAGGAAGAATGTGTAGAATTTGTGCAACCTACAACTTTTTTCTTTATTCTTCCTTTCACTCTTACTTTATTGTGTTTTTTGAGAATGTACCTAATTCTTATTTCTTACTTACTTCATCAAAATCTTGTGAAACAGGTTACGTTAGCCTTTAAACATTAAAGTAAATTCCAAGAGAGAGAGAGAGAGAGAGAGAGAGAGAGAGAGAGAGAGAGAGAGAGAGAGAGAGAGAGAAGATGCACAAATCTAAATAAATATCTATATTATGGTGCTGAACGATCATCTCTGGTGAAGAAATCGTGTTGCTAGACACATCTTGTTAACAACCAATATTTTTTCATAATTCTCTCTCTCTCTCTCTCTCTCTCTCTCTCTCTCTCTCTCTCTCAACTTTCCAGATCTACACTGCACAGAAATATTTCATCACACATCAAAAGCGATGGTGATAAATGTAAAGACATGCAAACCTCCCTAAATGCAAATGAATAGGGAACATCTTTACATCAAACAACTGAGGCATAAAAGAAAGAAACACAAGATAAATTTGACGAATAAAAATCTCAGAAATCTCATGTTACTTTCTTTCTTCTCTTCGGATTTATTTTCACTATTTTATTCTGGACGTTATCCTTCCAGTCTGAAAGGAGACATTTTTCATATTCGTCTTACGAGATAAACTGTATTTGGTGATTTTTATTCCGCAATCTCTTTTCAGTGGGAGAGGGATGTAATACTTTTGTTTTTCTTTTCTTATTTTGACTCCGCTCCTTTTCTCGCTTTGGAGGGAAGAGATTATAATATATACATAATATACATGATATTTCTGCATATATATATATATATATTATATATATATATATATATATATATATATATATATATATATATATATATATATATATATATATATATATATATATATTGTAAAGATAGCATAAAAATACGCTGAAACTCTTCTCCTTCCCCTGCTTTGGGTTGGTTTGAACCTTTGAAGGTCAGGGTAATAGGGGCTCAGAGAAAATATAATAGTTTGGGGACAGTAAACTGGCTTTGCACTGTTTTCTTTGGTACAGGAGAGAAAATCGTTTTCTATGATATCCGGGTGCGACCTGGGTCAGGACATCGCCCCTACCCCTGTCCAGAAGCAATAAAAGGTCAGGGCCAGGACAACTCTCCCCACACGCGGTCTAGTTTAAGCCGAGAACAAGTCAGTCTTCAGGGCCGTTGCCCTGCCCTCCTCTTCTGCTCGCCACCACGTGGATCCCATCACTGCCCTGTGTGCCCCGTGTTCCATTCCACGTGGCCTTAGAAGACTGCAAGGGGGATTGCAAGTCTTCCAAGCGCGAGCTGACATTAAACGGCGGCCTTTCATCATCCCAAGGGCGCCCTTTTCCGCCCCAATCTACAATTTGAAGAAATACCTTGGAGAGGGAGGCTACCATTTATCCACGCTCCCACACGTGTTTCTCGGCAGAAGACGTCGTCATCCCTACGCCCCTACAAATGTGGTAATGTACCCAAAACGAGTTGCTAGTCACGATTACTTAGCCCTTTTGCATTTATTAATCTCTGGGCCTATAACTTTGTGTTCCCTGATATTCCTTGGTTCAAGCCAGGCCCACGTGTTCACAGCTTCTTTCCTCTGAGTCACAAGTAACGCCTCGGGGAGTCCTTGGCGCCTTCAGTGCACCCCGAGTAATTCAATCCCCAAATTCCAGCATTAGATGTGTAACGTGGGTCCAAATATCGTTTCAGAAAGACGCCTGTGCAGAATTATCCTTGGTCCGTGTTCCTGGCATTCCCAAGCTCCCCCTTCAGGAGGACTTCTCACGGCAGTAATTTACCGTGTTTTCAGTTAATTTTCCCTTTGACCTTGTGCTATCAAATATAACTATTTTTATATCCACGTGTTTCACACTTCCCTAGTGAAGAGCCCTCCGCTCCGTGTACTTCTTTTTTGTTTGTGTTTTATATGTCCTGGGTATCTTACAAGGCCATTTTCGAGTAAAGTAATAATTGTGGAGTCATAAGATCCACCTGCACCAGAAACATATAAAAATGGCGACCTGACCAGGATTCTCGTAATGATTGCATCCCCCCTCTTCCCTTTGTTGTTTGTGTTGCAATTTTAGAAATCAGCAATTAGCTCAGCTAAGCTGGATACAAAGACAGATTACGAACCTTTTGAAAAAACCAGCGCAACAGGCCAAGGAAATTCTGCGTAAGTAAAACTGTGTTTATTTAGCGTAGGACGCTTTAGAAAACGTGACTAGTCCTAGGAATTTTTTTTATAGTAGGGGCGCATGTCCGAGGAAAACGAGAGAGAAATGGCCGAAAAACTTAGCTTTGGAAGCCTTTGCACGCGGCTTGCATGCCATTCAATTAGGTTATACAGGTGATAAATCATTAAAGGAATAGTGCGCATATTCCTCCTGTAGAAACGAGATTTCGAAACCGAATCATTAGATATAGGCGCGAGACCTCGACGTCAACCACATGTTCGAAAGTCAGATTAGCATTGCTGACGCATTTTACCCTCTCTCTCTCTCGTTTTAGAAATAGGAGCGAAAGCGTATATATATACGCCCAGGACGAAAAGGGTCAACAACCGTTTTCTCAAGCATTCATTTACGTCGTTCATTCATTTGGCGGACCTTTTCCGTCCATTCCATGGCCCAGTTAGGAAAACATTTGTTTGTTTGATTTGCTTCGCTCTACCAAATTGTTTTGCATTATTGGGGTCTGGCATTATATGTTCTGTATTGTTCTGGTTTTTTTTTGTTTTGTTTTGTGCTGTTACTACGGCTGCGTGTGTTGCCTATCTGTTGTGAATGTGGGATGGCCACCCACCTAATTGCCTCCTTGAGAATTACACTTCTCCCATAAGTCAGTAAAACTAGCGCCCTCGCTGATCAGACGTCGTCTGTGCGGAAATTCCTAGAAACCTATATATTCTATTCTTGTCCCCAATAAATCCGTGTCGTCGGTCAGTTGGTGAGACCAATTCATTTTCCCTTCAGTCCCCAAATGAGCCCGTTTCGTCGGTAATTCAGGAGACCTAAATATATATCCCAATCTAGTCCCCAAGTAAGCCCGTTTGTCGTTACCTTGGGAGACCAATCATTTAACTTATCGTCCCCAATCAGCCCGCTTCGTCGGTAAATAGGAGACCAATCATTGCTAATTCATCGTCCCCAATCAGCCCGCTTCGTCGGTAAATCGGAGACCAATCATTGCTAACTTATCGTCCCCATCAGTCCCCAATCAAGTTTTCGTCGGTAAATCAGAGACCAATCATTGCTAACGCGACCGTCCCCAATCAGCCCGTTTTGTCGGTAAATCAGAGACCAATCATCGCTAATTCATCGTCCCCAATCAGCCCGCTTCGTCGGTAAATCAGGAGACCAATCATCGCTAATTCATCGTCCCCAATCAGCCCGCTCCGTCGGTAAATCGGGAGACCAATCATCGCTAATTCATCGTCCCCAATCAGCCCGCTTCATCGTAAATCAGGAGACTAATCATCGCTAATTCATCGTCCCCAATCAGCCCGCACGTCACATAAATCGGAGACCAATCATCAACTCATCGTCCCAATCAGCCCGCTTCGTCGGTAAATCGGGAGACCAATCATTGCTAATTCATCGTCCCCAATCAGCCCGCTTCGTCGGTAAACCGGAGACCAATCATTGCTAATTCATCGTCCCCAATCAGCCCGCTCCGTCGGTAAATCAGGGAGACCAATCATCGCTAATTCATCGTCCCCAATCAGCCCGCTCCGTCGGTAAAATCAGGATTACCAATCATTGCTAATTCATCGTCCCCAATCAGCCCGCTCCGTCGATAAATAGGAGACCAATCATTGCTAATTCATCGTCCCCAATCAGCCCACTTCGTCGGTAAATCTAGGAGACCAATCATTGCTAATTCATCGTCCCCAATCAGCCCACGCTGCCGGTAAACCAGGGAGATCAATCATTGCTAATTCATCGTCCCCAATCAGCCCGCTTTGTCGGTAAACCGGGGAGACCAATCATTGCTAATTCATCGTCCCCAATCAGCCCGCTTCGTCGGTAAATAGGGAGACCAATCATCGCTAATTCATCGTCCCCAATCAGCCGCTTCGTCGGTAAATCGGGAGACCAATCATTGCTAATTCATCGTCCCCAATCAGCCCGCTTCAACGCGTCGGTAAAATCGGGAGACCAATCATACGTCCTTTGAAAAAGTGTCCAAGATTCCCACAGCTCTGGAAATTAATTCTGTGTGTTACTATCAGCGTCCTCTCCCCCTGCAAAATGTCGATACGGTCTCAGCAGAGCGAGGATTTCAAGTTCTTCATGTCCTCAGGGAAGGAACTCGGCCTTTCCGGGAGAGAACTAAGAGACTGGGTACAGGGAGGGATGGACGCCATACAGGCAGAAAGACAGGCTCAGGAGAGACAAGTAGAAGCAGAAAGACAGGCTCAGGAGAGACGAGAAGAAGCCGCTCAAGCAGAGGCAGAGGAGGCAGGAACTCAGGAGAGAGACAGGAAGACGCAGAGACAGGCTGGCTCAGGAGAAAGGAAGGAGCCCAGGAGACAGGAACGCAGCAGAAAGACTGGCCCAGGAGAAACGAGAAGAAGCCGAGAGGGAAGAAAGGGACAAGCAGCGTGCCCATGAACTCGCAATGCTGCAAAGAGAAGAGAGAGAGAGAGAGAGAGAGAATTGCAGTAGTGGCCTTAGTTAATCCACCTGCCCCCCAGGGAATGAGTGCCTTCAGCCAGGCTCTCGCCTGCATGCCAAAAGTGGACGGAGGCCGAGCCGTAGTGTGGCTCGACAGCGCCGAGACAGTTTTAAGGCCTGCCCCTGAGTGCAGCCTGTAAACTCTCCCTGGTGTTGGGCAAGTTCCTTGGAGGAAGGCCCTGATTGCCTACAGGGCCCTCCGCCGGAGGAGCAGGAAAAATTGGGAGGTCGTACCCAGACTATTGCCAAGGCGTGCGAGATAACCCCTGAACGCTGGAGGAGGCGCTGGCGCGGGCTAGTGAAGGAAATAATCAAACCTGGGCAGACTGGGCCTAAAAGTCCGAGCGTGCCCGTGCCAAAATGGTTCGGGCCGTGGGGTTACTACCCTCAACGATGCCATCAAACAAATACAAATAGAAACTTCCTACTCTACACCCCGCCGGCCCTATATATACGCATGTATCGCCGAGAAAGGAGCCCCCCACCTTGGCTGATTGCTGCCGAATATATATCTATGGGACACCCATCACCCCCAGGAGAGCTCGCTGCAGCGCAAAATTACGCCACCCGCCTACCTATCATGTGCCCCACATCCGCCGAAGAATGGGCAATCACAGAAGCCCGTCGTGTGCGGGTTCTGTAAAAGATCGGGCATGCCAAAGGCAATGCCGCAGTAAACCACCAGCGTCTCTCTCTCCCGGACAGCCCCTAATAAATCGCCTGCGTCTGCCGGGGACAGTGCGATTTCAGATAAACCTTTTTTGCACGGCGTGCAAGGTTTATAGCCACTCTTCCTCATGGGCAAAATGCCCTAGAAATAATAAGGCAGGAACTCCCATAACCCTGGCAATGTAACGAATCCGAGTCATGGCCCTCCTGCCGAGGTCCCATCTTATGGCACCTCCTCGAGGTAAATACTCAACACGCCAGGTCAAGGCATTTGACGACTCTGGCGCAAATTTCCCTCATAAGGAGGACAAAGTTCCCTATGGAGCTATAATTTCTACGCAAGCTTTCACCATTGAGGGCATTAACAATTTTAAAATCCTCCCTACGGTCCAACTGAGGGTCACCCGACCCCTGAAGAGCCAGGACCCTTCGTCTCGCCGTAGAATGAAAACACATTTTAAGGAGACTGTGACGTCCTCCTGGGCCAAATGACAAACGTCCCCCCTCAAGCCACCACCATTCCGGGGTCCCCCATTCCCCAATAAATCATCCAAATCCGAGTCCAGTGCCCGGCACGTAATCCGTGCCAGTGCCGAGGCCTCAGCCAGATCTCCTTCAGGAGAATCTCGGCCTTCAACTCCTCTGCCAGTGCCCTTCGGCGCACTGAGCATGCCAATCTCCGTCCGTCCAGACAGACGAGACCACCACCACATCGCCACCAGCGCCAGTGCCAATGTCAGTGCCTGAGCTGGTCACCCCTGCAACAAGTCGACCCCCCCTCCGGCCGTCCCACTCTCTCTCAACCCGCCGCAGATTCCTCCTCCGAGTCAAAAATTCTGCCCCGCCTTCCTGGGCGATGAACTCTGCGATCTGCGCCGGTTAATGTCCGAGATGGCGAACAAAATTCCTGGGTCAGTTGTCGCAGCAGCTGACCAGATGGCACCCCTTGCCGCCCCCTTGGCCTCGGGCCTCGATTCCCCGGCCAAGGACAACGGTCCAAGGAGGAGAGAGGTTCGCGGCGGAGTTACCACGGGTGTATATATCGCAGAAGTTTAGTCACAACAAGCTCAGACTCTTCTGGCCCTGTGCAAACCTGGCAGCCCTTCTTCATCTTTATGAACGTCTTGGCACCTTTCATCAGGAGAGGATGTCAAGGCCTTCGCTATCTTCTTCCTTTCCTTTGGAATTTCTATCCCTCATCCTTCTCTATCGATCTTTCCTTCACACTTTCCCTTACTTATATATATATTTTTTTACAGTTAATATATGGGATATCATCCCCTTTGGAAATATATATAAATCATTTTATTTTGAAGCAGTAAGAGAGACAGAGTGGGAAGTACTAAAAACCTTACGCCCGATCCTTTGGCACAAGGCAGGTGTGTCAACTCTTCCTGAAGGGTCGCCCTTTTTCTGTTTCTTTTCCCGTTAGGCTGAGAGTTAGTTCTGACCATCATCTGTTGGCAGACGGAAGTTAATAACAGAACAAATCATAAATACCTCACTCTGTTATCCTTCGTTTTCTACGTATATTATTTACTTTTTGCATTTAATCTTTTCTTTTTTTTTTACGAATCTTGAGTCACAAGACTCCTGCCCTTACAATTTTAACGTTGCCTCTTTTTAATCACACATGGAAAATAAGATTAGTATGAAGTAATATCCTTCGTTGTTGTTCTGTGAGTTTCCTTTTTTTTATTATTTTTTTTTTTTTTTTTTTTTTGAGTTATTCCTGTGGAGAATGTTATAGGCCATTTTCCCCTTCATTTGTTTATCCTCCCATTTATAAGTCGAGTAGTCTATTTATAGCTACACCCGAGTATGTAAATGCAGATTAAAAATTTAAAATTTAAGTTGGCGAATTAAAACCATCAATAATCTCTTTGCCTCACAGCTGTCAAGTTCTTGTCCCTTCAGATTATGTTCGTGGGAAATATTAGTTATGCTCGTCGAGCTTGTACTGAACAATTGAGGTCGATTGAAATACTGTAAAGAATTGATTTTATTATTACAATTTTGGTAAAGGATATATATATAAAACCACAATGTATTGTCCTATATATAGGCACAACTAATAGCATGCCTGTAATTCCAGGATAGCATTAAGGAATCAGTGGGTTTACATTTGTTTCCTTTTAAATTCTGCCTTGTATGTTTTATTTTGTTGTTGTTATTTTGAAATTTTGAAGTGTTCTTTGTTTATTTTCTTTTGAGTGCCTTACCCAGTAAAAAAATCAGAATAAAGAATGGGTAGAAGAAGGAAGAGGCGAAGTATTTGAGCAATAATTAATTTGCAAACAAGTTTACCCTTTATTGTATATTCTAAATTGCACTCTGCTCTAAAGTAAACCTTCAGTTTATATTGATTAGTGGGCATCAGAGTTTTACAAATAAAGTAAAGTAAAGGTTGTAGGTAAAAGCAAAGATAGAATAAAGTCTAACGTTTCTTCGCTCATTTTTGCTGTTGTCAATATTATTGTTTGTAGGTGTGAATATTATCTTGGTCAGGGGAGCTGTAAAGTGCGCCAAAATACGCTTAGGAAACTGTTCTCCTTTCCTGCTTTGGGTTGGTTTGAACCTTTGAAGGTCAGGGTAATATCTCAGAGAAATATAATAGTTTGAGGACAATAATCTGGCTTTGCATATGTTTTCTTTAAACATAGCTGAAAATCGTTTTCTATGATATATCGGGTCGTCGACCTGGGTCAGGACATCGCCCCTACCCCTGTCCAGAAGCAATAAAAGGTCAGGGCCAGGACAGCTCTCTATCTCACAATAGCCTAAAAGTTTAAATTAGAACAAGTCAGTCTGCAGTGCCAAATGCCCCTTTGTCCTCTTCCCTTCGTTGCCACATGGATCCCATCGCTGCCTGTGTGCCCGTGTTCCATTCCACGTGGCCTTTTTTGAAGACTGCAAAGGATTGCAAGTCTCCCAAACGCGAGCTGACATTAAACGGCGGCCTTTCATCATCCCAAGAAGCCCTTTTTTTCACGCCCCAAATCTACGATTTGAAGAAATACCTTGGAATGAGGGAGGCTACTATTTATCCACGCTCCCTGCGTGTTTCTCCGTCAGAAGACGTTTCATCTGCATTTACAAATGTGGTAATGTACCCAAAACGAGTTGCTTATATCACGATTACTTAGCCCTTTTGCATTTATTAATCTCTGGGCCTATAACTTTGTGTTCCCTGATATTCTTGTTCAATAAACAGGCCCACGTGTTCACAGCTTCTTTCCTCTGAGTCACTAACGCCTCGGGAGTCCTTGGCCCTCAGTGCACCCCGAGTAATTCAATCCCCAAATTCCAGCATTAGATGTGTAACGTGGGTCCAAATATCGTTTTTCAGAAAGACGCCTGTAGCAGAATTTTATCCTTGGTCCATGTTCCTGGCATTCCCAAGCTCCCCCTTCGGAGGACTTCTACGCAGTAATTTACCGTGTTTTTCAGTTAATTTTCCTTTTGACCTTTGTGTGCTATCCCAATATAACTATTTTTATATCCACGTGTTTCAAGACTTCCCCTAGTGAAGAGCCCTCCGCTCCGTGTACTTCTTTTTGTTTGTGTTTTATATGTCCTGGGTATCTTAAGGTTTAACTTCATGTAAAGTAATAATTACTTGGTCATATTTTCAACATGCCTCAAAAACAATAAAATGGACATATTCATTTTCCATATTTACATGTTTTATATAAGAACCTTATAAATGGACAGGAACAAATGACTATCAAATAGATAAGATATTTCGTGTATCTTGATTCAGGAAGATATTTTACTCAAGATATATATAATCCATGGAACTTTATTATATCCTAGAGTCCTTGAGAATAAAGTATTTGTCTTAGAAAAAGCTTGAAACATACAATCACATATTCATCAGTTACACACACATAGTATATATTGATGCATAAAACATTCTATATTTGTATGTTCTGTATATATATATATTATTTAAATATATAATATATATATATATATTTATACAAACTTATGTATGACCAAAAGTTAAAGATTGCTAAGAATAGAGATTTATACTTTGATTATCTGCACAAAGCTTTCACTCAGTGTTAAAATCAAAAGAGTTGAAAGAACAATTAACCGTCGGCCAAGTGAGTAAACTATAAAATTTCTTAACAAGGTTTATTTTAGGGACAAAATCTAAATTTCACAGCGGAATGTGGACGGATCTCCTACATAAACTGGTGGGTCCCGTGCTGGAAATTCACTGAGTTAATAATTAAAAATAACAAATGTGAATCTGTAAATGGCCAAATTTCAATAACTGGATAATCAGCTTTAAACTTAACAGCCTCTTAAGGGCGGATTAAAAAAGAAGAATTATAAAAAAAAAAAAAGGAAGTTTCTTCTGCAGAATCATTTCACTGATATTACTCCTGCAAGTTGTATCATTCCAAAGGCTACTAAAAAATATACTATCTTTTGGAATGAGATACTCTGTATAATACGCTGTAGAGTCCGAGCCCGTTTCTACTCACTTCCTGGCAAGGACATGAGTTCTCACATGTGCTGTTCAATAACATTGCCAGGATATAACAAGATTATTGTTTAATTTTAAGGGACAAATTTTAAAAACTTGTACTGGTGAAATTCAAGGAGATGATAATTTGGTAAATTTTCTGACACTGACGGTGAGATGGGAACATAACATTTGCTCCTGGTACTTCTTGCATTTAATTATAAGTCTGAGGACGGATATTATTTTTCATGGTCTCCAGTAATGGACGGACAATAGATGCAGTGGCACAATAGTTTTCTTTTACAGAAACCAGTTCGATATTTAATTCTCAGAAAACGTACGTGGTGACATGCGGACCAAAACTGGCGATGCAGGGCGCTGAACACAGATCTTGACCATTAATCCCCCATTTTATTTCTAAATCTTGGCTTAAAAATGTAATGAAGTGCCTGGTTCCCCGAGTCATTGCCAGCTAATAATGCTTTCTTAAGTCTACAAAATTTCAGAAATTCGGACTTCTAAGTTAATTTGCATTGGAAAAATTTTAAAAACTTTCAAAATAAAAAAAATTTTTCAAATCTAATATATTTTCTATGTTATGGTTCATCCAAGATAACTATACGTTATATCACACTAAAAAAGTTTCATTTCTTCTTCAGATGGATTTTTGGAGTTAAGATTTTATTTTGAAAAAAAAAATTTTTTCTTGAAGGACAGAAAATAAAATCGCTTATCATTTTAGAAGTTCACAGATGAAATTATAAGCATGCAAATTTCCTGATTTTGCAGGGCGTTCACTATTTTGATCATATGAAGAAAAATGCCTGGCTTTTCCAAGATTCTAAATGAATAAAAATGTGTCACATTTCTGATTTATGTAAAAAGAAAATGGAAAGAATTCAAACTATACTTTTTCCTCATGATATAAAGTTCCATCACTGACGTTTAAAAATATATGACTACAATATATATATGTATGTACATATGTGCGTATATATATATATATATATATATATATATATATATATATATATATATATATATATATATATATATATATATCTGTACTTATATATATATATAACATATATACATATATATATATATACACACATACATATATTCACCTGAAATAGTTAGGTAATTGATGCAATAAGTTGGTATAGTCTAGACTCTTGAGGTAGGGCAATGTCTAGAGGAACCTCTTATTCAAATCATAGGTTCACAGACTTGTGCTTAGGGCTGATTCTCCCCCTCTGGACCTTGTATCAAACACTGACTTTTGATTATCCACCTTTTACATTTATTTATTCCTGTCTCTCAAGGATGTAGATTCTATGGAGTGTCCTCAGAGATATTCAGACCCTGTTGGACTCTGCTACTTCATATAAATATAATATATATATATCAATATACAATGGCCCATAAACACTATTAAAATAATGATATATTTTTCAACAGAACTAGCTCTGCCAAGATCTTCATAATAAAAGTAAGGACATGATGTCATTACAAGATAGATATAAAATGCATAAAAAAAAACGTGGCAGTATATATACACTTGCAGCTGCATCATCTCCCATATTTTACCCAGTGAACAGGAGCTTACAGAAGGAGATACTCGATATATATAGTTGTGGCATTCAAATAGTGTTTTATGAAAGACTTTATCTTCATATTATACTGTTGTATTACAGTAAAGATATTCATATATATATATATATATATATATATATATATATATATATATATATATATATATATATAAATATATATATATATATATATATATATATATATATATATATATATATATATATATATATAATATATACTATATATTATTATCAGTGAAAAGTTTTTTCATAACAGAAATCCACTAATACATGCTATCATATGTTTTCTCTATAACCTATAAAAAAATAGGAAGCTATATGCTATCAGTGCAAAATTTTTTCATAAATTTTATAAAAATAAATGCCCTAATGAGGTTAGGCCAGGGCATGGTATTCTGGAAAGGTTTGTTCCCATCGTTTTACACTCGCACCTAAAGTTTTCTTCCTAACCTATAAAAATATATACTATCAATATAAATTTTCTAAATAACCTATATACGCTACCACTGTGCATGTTTTCCATTCAGATATTGGAGAAGGCAAATAAACAAACAACTGAGAGATCAAGTAAACAAATACTGAACAACCAAGCCTACACAAGTCAAGTCAGACGACAACTCACTGCAGTAAAATCAAGCCTTGTTTTCTTATATAATCATTATAATATTATGAAAATAGTAATCACTAATTAGAATATCACTAATACGAGGAAAACAAATCCCTTACTTAGATATGGGCGTTCTGGTGTTGTTACTATGCCAGCAGGCGTCAGACAATTTCCGTTTGCTTCGTCCCTCTCTTGTGACAAACTTACGAGACAATCGTTCAAATTTCTCCCCTCACTTAAGTGGTACTTCTCTTGCTTATGGCAATGGAGTTGCGTGAATGCACTACAAGGTAAGAAAATCCGAAAAGACATGCGTCACAAACCACTAGGAATATCAGCTTGAACCACAAACAGTTTACACACACAAATTGAGATGGTTTATTGTTTGGAACTGTTACCTACTTATATAATTTCATATTTCGAAAATACATAGTAAAAAATATGTCAAGAAGCATAAAATATTATATATGTACTAGTTGGCATGGTACACCTGAGATAACGAGGTCAAAATATCGAGATACATAGATATATATTTACTTTATTGAATTTTTTTTTAAATTTTTTTAGAGAACGAAAAAGCTCTTATCGTAGAAAATGGGTAGTTTTAGTATGATACTGAAATAAATTTCTTGCTTTCTACTCTCCAGAATTGGCAAGTCATAGACATTGTACGACAATTTGTCATTCAATGTCACTCACAGGCGATCAAGATACATAGATACATATTTACTCAGATATTATATTTTTGAGAGAGAAGCCAGTTTTTAACGTAGATAATATTTTAGTAGGAAAGTAAAATACATTTCTCACTTTCACCTAAAAAGTCATACAGAATGTATGAAAATTTTCGCTCAATGCCGCTTGCCGGTCAATGCGGTGAACAAAAATGTAAAAAAAACATAAAATTATTTTTATGTAATAATATTTCAGGACATGTTTATTGGACATATACCAGTCAAAACTGTAAAAACTAAAAATCGATAATTCCTCGAAATTCTGACGATCAGCCCTTAATAAGAAGGGCTCATATGCTGCTTGGGGCCTGGCTTAGGTGATGTCACCAGCTATGACCTGCAGATTAGAGAAATGGTCTTGGGCAATAAACTGAGGAAAAAGCAGCAGAATAATTAAATTTTAGGATCCTAGACAGAAGAAACAGCGACCTTCTCCAGGTGTTTTTCCTGGAGGGCATTACAGGCCTGGCCGCTTGAAAGAGGGCTGCTTGGCACTTCTAAATCCCTACCCTGTCACTCCATCCCTTGTGGGGATACCTACACCCTACTGTCTGGTATTTTCCCATTATCTCTATGAGTCAACGATCAGTGTATAAAACCATATATATATATATATATATATATATATATATATATATATATATATATATATATATATATATATATATATATATATATAATAGTCTTTACCAGATACGTATGTGCTGTAATAGCCACAATGCCTCTTAACTTCTCGTATTCTTCATACTTTTGTATAAACTTGTCACTACAAAGCCTTAGATCAAAAAGCAAGATATATAAAGCAATTCTGATGTCCGGTGCCCAGAATCGAACCTGCATCGAAATCTCGAAGAGAGAGAGAGAGAGAGAGAGAGAGGTGGGGGCGGATAATAAAGAAACATTTAAGATAATCTGTATACGCTCGTTATCAAAGTAACTCGAGGAGGAAGAAATGAAAACAAGCAGACAAATTCTACTACACCGACGAAAGGGTGAGATAAAAAGCAACCGAAGAAAATCAACTTCAGAAATCGTCTTTATAAACTTACAAGTCTTCTATAAAAACGGTCTTACAATTTCAAACTTCGTCGATTCAGCGGTCTGCAGAAACTATTGGTTTCTGAACACATGTGTGTTGTTTTAGCTGGGCCAGGAGCTCCTTTCTAAGCGAAATATATACAGCACTTGCACAGAGAGAGAGAGAGAGAGAGAGAGAGAGAGAGGAGGGATTGTTCCGGCAAGATGACTGGCAAGGAAAGCATTCGTGCTCAGAAAGAAAAAAGGTTTACTTTGCAACTGGAGACAAGAATAAATAAAATGGAATTCCTCATTCGCTGAATACTTTAAACATTAAACTTCCACAGCAAGCATAGTGTGTAAAATGTAACTATGCAAGAAGTCCAATTCAGTTCCATCATCCCGTGTACAGCATCCCTTACTTTCTGTGGTATGCAAGCTGTACATTTATCTCAAACCTAGAGGGTAACTGAAGAGGAGAGAGTCAGGGAGAACTTACCCAAGCAGACTCTGATATCGTCCTCCAGTCGAGGACCCCTTCAGTACATTCTATGGTCGTTACCTCTCTCGGCTAATTGATCTGGTAGCGCGTTCTGATGCGGAATAGCAACGGCATTCAGCCCCACTTGGAAGGATTATCCAGAATAATATCTATAAGACATTCAGAATTTCTGTTGTTTCTCTTTTTCTTAGTCCATCACTAATGATACAAATATGAACATTGTGCATTTAATTTCACATGTTCGTGAGGTGTTATTCCATTCTATGAAATCAGGGAATAATGCCATGTGGTTCAAGAGGATGAAAAAGTAGAATGAAGTGCGTATCTATTTAAATGTCGATGATGGCCAGTAAATTTCACTGTGCCAGCCAATGCCAAATTCGTCTCAAAAGTCACTGATCTTAGATGCGTGCTTTTGAAATATTTAATAAATGCCTGCAAAAATCAGCATGTGATCTGAGGCATTTATCACCGTATGCCATACACAGGTCACATCTTCCTTTAATAAAAGATGTGAAACTCCAATAAGTACAGGTCATGGGATCTGTTCCTTTGATTAGCGATTGCAAGTAATTCTGGCAGAAATCATTTATCGCAGCTTTGTTCTCCTTAATAAACACATATAGACCTGCAGAAAACACAACCTATAACAGACATCTTCACTCAGCTCTGATAAAATGTTGAGCTTCAGTCTGAAAAAGCAATGAACATAACTCATTGAGGTGTTTTGTGTTAATTATGCGTGATATAATGAAAATAATGGTATTGTTGGTTTGCTTTAAAAATACAAGATAAGTAAATAGTCTTTTAGATGCCCAGGCTTTGCTTTAAAGACGATGTATCTAACCTGTATTAGAGAGGATCGAAGGGTGTAATAGGGTTGTTTGGTCAGCAGAATTGATAATGTTATCAATAATATCAAGCTTCCAGCCTTCAACAGGGTGGTTCATCTTCGTTCCGTTGAAGATGAAAGATTCAGAATCTTCTCTTCGCATGGAAACGCGTTAATAATTTATATTCTTTTTGCTCAGATGACCAGTACTGATTCATGTTTCTTTGATTAATGATAGCAGATTAATTAAAAGTCTTTCTGTATGAAAATGTACTAAGAACCAGTATTTCTTTGTTCTGAAGATTAAGTGGCCTGAACTGAAATTTGCAGAACGAGTCAATGTACACTACCTTTACTGATCAAGCCCTCTGTTTAATTATGTTTTATGCCGAATGAATGTCGCAGTACTTTTGCTTTCTCTCTCACGAGTGCTTCACATTATCCTTTATGTTTGTTTGTGTGTGCCCAACACCCTCTCTCTCTCTCTCTCTCTCTCTCTCTCTCTCTCTCTCTCTCTCTCTCTCTCTCTCTCTACTCTCTCTCTCTCTCTTTCTATAGTTGTTCCTCCTCTGACTGAATACCCTGAGTTAAGAAACCCATTGGAAAGAAACTTTAACTCAAGTTTCTCCTTTGAAGCAGAAGTTACCTTAACACTCGGTTGTGTCTTGAAGTTGTGGCTCTCGCAAAAGTTAGAGAGCGCAATGGGAAAGAAAGGAAAAACGGGAAGGGGGGGAAAAAGACAAAAAGGAAAGGAAGGAGAACTCTTGATGACGAAGGGTGTAGATTTCACTTGAAAAAACATACACGGAATAGTTAGACATCGAACAGTGTCACAGATTTCATGTTGATATCACTAAATCTTTATCAGTCCTCCCTTTTCATTTTTTATGCGACTGTCTTATTTCTTCCTCTGCCCCTTTCTTCACGTCCTATCAATCTCTTCTTCAGTGCATCTCCACTGTCTTTTGTGAAGTAATAGAAAGAGACTTTGCGATTTATACTCTAATTCTCGAATAGGTGTTTCAGTGTATCAAAAAATGGCTTAGTTATTCTCAGCTTCACGCATATCACAGAGTAAGGCGAAATTAATTAACTTTTTTTATGGCTAGAAAGAGTTAAACAATTTGTAACTTACGATCAACGAGCTGGGACAGCAATCAGTGATAAAGGTGACTTTCTTTTTCAAGAAATAAAAATCAGAAACCGGAAGAACCATTAATAGGGTTGCATATATAAATAAATATTGATATGTATATGAAAGACATAATAATCATAATGATAATGACAATTGTAAATGGAAATATGCACTGTTTGAATATACTGCAACATATCGGTTCATTACCAGAAACCAACACTATAGGATATGCAACAGTACAAACACTAAAAACTGATTTGAAACGCCAGTTTATGATAATGAAATTTTCACAGGAACTGACATGAGTTCAACATAGCAAAAACCACTGAAAGCATTCCTTTCACATTTATTGTAAACACAGGGAACTTCGAGCTCCATAATACAACCAGTCGACCAGTAATAATTATTATTATCATTGTTATCGTTATATTCTAAAAAATTACAACGACCCAAATATCACATTTCCTTTCTTTTACGTCATCACTTTATGTATAGCTTTAAAGAAAACGCTACTTCAGCTGCGTACAACAAAATTAAGAGAGGCAGAAATCAATGAATATAAAACAAGTAAAATATGCGCAGACGTTTCTGCTGCGCAATCGAGTTTTCTGTACAGCGTATAATGCTGCATGAAACTTTCAGCCACGGCTCGGTGGTGGCCTGTGTTGTTGGCACCTACAGCGGTGTCAGACGCACGATCATGGCTCAATTTAACCTTAAATCAATTTTAAGGAACTTAGGCTAGAGGGCTGCAATCTGGCATGTTTGATCATTGGTGGATGATCAACATACCAATTAGCAGCCCTCTAGCCTCAGTAGTTTTTAAGCTCTGAGGGCGGACAGTTCAAGTGCGGACAGACAGACAGACAACTCGATAGTTTTATTTTACAGAAAACCAAAAGACGGTAACTACAAAGTCGAAAAGTTTATCTAAATTAACCTGAAACTATGGGTTGTAATCGATTTCTGAATCTGGAATAATTCAACTCTATTACATCCTTAACTTTGATTCATGTACCAAAGAAATCGTGACCATTTGATATTTCCATCGCTCTAATTTCTCATGCTTTCAAAAAATGGGAACCCAGTTCATTCACAGCACTAATAATAATAATAATAATAATAATAATAATAATAATAATAATATTTGTTACTCTTTTAATCATATCAACAATATGACCATCCGGAATAACTTAATCATAGCCATTATATTTCACAATGGTGTGGAATTGTCAGCATTTAGTGTGTTCTAAAGATAATTAAATGACGCAGTAACATTGATTAATTTCATGATAAAACGCGACCATATACCGTTAACGTCTCAGGCACGATATTCGAATAAATACATTATGTAAGTGATTACATGCGGAAACTCATTTATGACTCTATTAAAGTCTGGACTTTGAAATCATTTGCTCTGTAACTACGTTTTCCAAAGCATTCAGAGAGAGAGAGAGAGAGAGAGAGAGAGAGAGAGAGATTAAAACAGTTTTCGTCACCTACTTTCCACTGCGACATTAAAACTCGTGACTGAAAAAGGTTAAAATTCAATTTCCCTCAATGATGAAGCGACATTAGAAGTTTCATTAAAACTCTGGGCATTTCTTTTTCAAGTTAAAACGGGAAGTATAATTCATCACACATCACACACTTTCCACTTTACCACGTTGTAGGAATGTCAAAGATAATTAGCACTGCTGTCAAGTTCACGATCTTAACGTGAAGACGCGCCTTGTTTATTACTATCAAACTAGATTAGCTGAATTATGTATTATTCTCAGATTAACATTTTTTCCATTCATATTATTTTATTTCTAAGAAATATGAAAACATCACTTTCACTACCTCTTTCATCGTCTGATGGCTAAGTCTGGAATATTGTTGCCAAAGAATTTACTTCTCAGTGACTTCGAGTTTGACATCTTGGTGACCTTGCTAGCAGAGGATATTGAAGGAGGAAGTGGAAGTGGAAGTCATATCAAGATTCTTTTTCTTCCTCTTTTTCTCCTCACATTAATCCCTACTCGTATCAAGAATACTATATCATTTTAAGGCGTAAATAGAGCAGCAACATATGAAGTTAAAAACTGGAAGGAAGGATAAAGGAAATGGCCTGGATTAAACGTGAAAGAGTTTAAGACTTTGACGGAGAGAGGAAAAATAAAGAAAATATTTTTAGCAATGCGTTCAATTCGTTATAAAATGTAAAAGCAAAACACGTTAAACGGCGAGTAAAAGTTACATAAAGTTCAGATAAACAGAAATTAACTTTGAAAGAATCAGGAAAGTGACATGTTATCAAGAAGCATGAGAATCAAGTAACTGTTGATAAGAGAACTCCAAAGGTTGATGGATGAAGAAACATTATGGTATACATTTGTTAAATAAATAATAATAAGTAACAGGTTTAACGCTGTCAGTAAAACATTAAACGTGTGGCTTAGGATAAAGGATAATCTTTATGACAAAACCGCTACTTACATCAAGAAAAAAAATAAATAAATAAATAAATAAATATATATATATATATATATATATACATACATATATATATATATATATATATATATATATATATATATATATGTATGTGTGAAACTAATCAACACATGAGCACGTGTTTCAGAAAATTAAATTTCTGATTCGCATCGGGATCGAACCCCGGTCTCTCAAATGAAGGCCTAAGGCCTGAGGTTTTTGCTGCCTAGCATACCAGCGAATTTTACCCAAATCCCGACTCACCAATTAGTCAACTGACAGCATTCATTCGAATTTCCCCTTCAGCCTGAATACGATGGAACTAACAACACGTGAGCTTACCCGTTATATCCATTTTCACCGAAAATGAGTTCATTATAAATGTTCTTGTGCAGTCGAATCTTGTTAAATATGTTGACTATGTGCCATGAATTACTTGTATGCGCTTAAAAGTAATTATACTAATTGTACTGCACTATATACTTGCCTATTAACTTCCATTGCTTTAAAATAGGATAATTATATAAATAACATTACACACATATTTATACACGTATAAACACACACACACACACCTATATATATATATATATATATATATATATATATATATATATATATATATATATATATATACTCTCTCTTTCTCATATAATTTCTTACTCACATCTGGACCGAACCATGGTCTTTCAAGTGAGAGTCCAGGGCGTTAGCAATTCCTCCACATAGGTCATAAAAGAAGTTGGAACCTAAGTACTATGTACCTGAGATTTTTCCTGGGCGCAAATTCCTAAGATGTATCCTAGTGATGCACCAGCTCCGGTATTTTTGCCACGCCCCTAGGTTCGGTTAGGTTAGATTGGGTGAGATTCAGTTAGATTAGTATTTCCATTGTAATTTGGGTATGGCAGACATAATCAGATTTTTTTAAAGAAAATTCTATGGTTACTATTTACGATATGGCGAATCGATTTTTTCAGGGAAAGGTCAGGGTACTTGGTTACATCTTGGAGAAGATGCTTCCTGGGCAGCACCTAACATACCAGCAAATTTTACCTAACTTCCCAAATCACAGCGAATGAATTGCTTACCTTTCATTCGACTTATGCCTTCACCATGCCATATAATGGAAATGAAAACTGGGAACGTGTTTCACAGAAATAAATTTCGGACGCACATCGGGACCGAACCCCCGGCTTTTCAAGTGAGAGTCCAACTTCCTTTATGACTTGTGCAGAGGAATTTGGTAACTCACTTGGATATATATATATATATATATATATATATATATATATATATATATATATATATATATATATATATATATACTCTCTCTCTCTCCTACACACAGTATATATACAGTATATATAATAAATATATGTGTGTGTGTGTTTGTCACACACACACACACACACGCACACACACATATATGTGTGTGTGTAAAACTATTACTACAACACGCCTTGGCTCAAAAGGAAAACAAGATAAGACGCTGTTGTTTCACTCTTTAACATTCTCACAAAATCACCCGAGTCATATGCGTATTTAAAAGGTTAATCAACAATCTACACACATTCTGCTACACAAACTGCGCTAGCCACATTTACCCTACAAGCGTCTCCTATTTTCTCTCGATGAATTCATCCATTCTCTCTTTACTGTAAAAAACCTCAAAACACTTGAATTCAATGACCATCCTTCACTTCTACAAGCGAGTTTCTTGATCGTCTTTTCGGTCATCTACAGCTTTCTTCCATAATCTTGCTTTATTTAAACCAAAACCTTTGCAGCTATTCTGCAATTTCATTTTCTCCATCTATTTACTGATTCATTTCTGTTCATCCTCCCATCAAATGTGACTTTTGCCCCCGTGTAACTACATAATTTAAATATCTCTATTTTTCTAACATCCATACTAATTTTATTTACATTTTCGTATGTTTCAGTTTATTTTTTATAGCACTGACCCTTAACTTTCATATTTTACAAACACTGAAATTCCTTAGTTAGTCACTGAAGTAATTAATATTTTACAATCTGCTTTTGCGAAAGCTATGTTGAACCCTCTCGCAGTAGAAATAGAAAGAAATAAGTTATTACTCACATGCCATATTATGAATGACTTTTTAATTTATGCTGTCGTAAAAAATCTGTTTCAGAATGAAATATTTCATCTTTCCTAAGGACTCTTAACAAAACACTGGTGAAACATCATATCAAAGGAACTTAAAATGAAAAATTACTGTTAAATGCACACTTGCATGCAATCATACGAATGCCTGACAAAACCCCCACACGACATAACCCCCACCGACATAACCCCCACCGACAAAACCCCCATACGACAAACACACGACAAAACCCCGCACGACAAACCCCACACGACAAAACCCCACGACAAAACCCCACACGACCAAAACCACACGAATAATGAAAGTGCGGATGATTAATATATATATATATATATATATATATATATATATATATATATATATATATATATATATATATATATATATATATATATCTTCTTCTTCTTTTAACGTGCTTTTATTCATTTTGTATGGAAATTAGCACGATGCCTTCTGAAGGACTTTTGATTTAGCTTTGGGGGTAGACCTGTGGTCCTCGATCGGCTGCCCTATATGAGAGAGAGAAGGCGACAAATTAGTAAATTACCTATTGTTATTCGATAAGTTATGTAGTGTGATTTACAAGAGAGAAAACTTTCATGTTTTCGTCTGTTAACTAGCAAACTATCAGAAAACAAATTTGTATTGAAGCCAATACTCCTTTGCTAGTTATTTACAATTTTTACAAAATGACTTTTTTTTCTTAAGAGACAGACTTTAGTTTGAGTGGAAATAATTTTTTCTATTACTCCTTTGCTCATCATGAAGTCATCCAGCCAATAATAAAGGTGGAAGAAACTGTGCTATAAAGGTTATATGTATACTAAAAAATCCCACCAGTGCTACTACGATGAGGGTGGAATGTTCCAGAAGATCAGCGTTTGGATGTCATGGAAAAATAACAATTAGCAATATCGGACGTCATTTCAATTATTGAACATAATCATGCGGAGATGAAGGGATCAGTACAAGCAGCAAAAGTGCATACAACCCTCTATCAACAGGCCAAATCAACTAGAGGAAATACTAGTCGCATTGTAGCGGATTCGTTGGAGAGTATGACTCAGGACGGAAGAATTGCCATGGGAAATATAAATACAGTTAAAAGATATGTTCAAAGAAAACGCCAAGAAGGACGCCCTAAGGATCCCGAATCGTTGAAGGACTTGAAGATTTTAGGTGAATGGACTATGACACGAGGAGAACATTCTGTGCCTTTTCTTCTTCATGATAATGGTGCTGAAGCCAATAATCGAATCATTATATTTGCAACAAGAGATGCGATGGACCATTTGTAGGCATACCTGTGTATATGGATGGAACAGCCTTTGCATCGCTCCTGTGTTATTTGAACAACTATTTTGATGACTCTCTCGGTGATTCAACAATACGCTGTGTGTATATGGTTTCCTTTCCGGCAGATCTGAAATCTGTCAAGAATTTCTTACAACAGTTCTAGATAAAGGAGAGGAACTAGGGTTATATGAATGCGATACTATGACCGATTTGAAAAATCACTTTTGAATGCTATAGAAAATGTACTGGGACCTCAAATCCATACGAAAACATGTTTTTACCATTGCTGCCTAGAATACATGGCGGAAACTACAAAGCATAGGACTGAGCAGTGATATCTACAAGGAAGATGAATCTACAAGACATTTTGTGGGCATGATTGACGGACTTGCTTTTCTTCCATCTGATAGAATCATAGATGGCATGAATTTCCTTAAATTGAACTGCCTAGCCATCTTGAACCTCTCTGTTGGCATATTTGATTCGACCTACAGCGACGGGTACTAAGCGTCGTGCAAGACAAATTCCACCATTATTTCCTCTGAAAAATGGGCGTGTATGAAGCAACAGTTAATTGGCGAAGACCGTGTGAAACGGAACAATACTTTAAATACCTGGTTGGTTATAGTCATCCCACAGTTTGGGTTGCAATTGAAGCTCTGAGCAAAGTTACTGATGGTTTCAGAAAAACTTGCTTGGAAAGAATGCCATCAGAACCTCTTCGTAAGAAAATTAAGAGAAACTGTAAACTGCAATCACGATTACCAAAAATCTTTGTCTTATGATTTTAGTAATGGTAAGGACATCAAATTTCTTAATGGTGTAGCAAAAATATAGAATATACAAATTCTACAAACTTCCTATATGTTTTATTAGCCAATAAATATTACAGAAAACTGTATAGAAATTTTACTTTATAATCTTATCTTCTTTAATAAACGATTAAAAAAAAAACTATATATACACTAGTCATTTCAGTACGCTGCTTCTAGAAAATATATGGTTGTTTTTGTCGGTGGGGGTTTTGTTGGTGGGGGTTTTGTCTTAGGGAGGTTTTGTCATATGGGGTTTTTGTCGTATGGGGTTTTTTTGTCAGTGGAGGTTTTGTCGGTGGGGTTTGTCATGTGGGGTTTTGTCGCCTTCCCCAATCATACATAACTGTGTAATACTAATGTTCATGTACAATCAAGGAAACCATATACTTTTTGAGCAAATGTAATTTTCTTTTCCTAGTCAGAAGACATGAAATCACAATATTGTTCATGACATGTAATACACAACGCTAATCAGATTATTTTACACTTAACTGATTATCTATCTTTGTAGTAAATTTGATTGGAGAAGAGGGTAACTTCGATGCCTAAACATGCTTTCTAGGATGCATGAAAGGGGCTTGTGGTTCCATCGGTAAACCCAAGCTAACGATTAAGGAGATACGTGGAGTTTATGGCAATTTTACTAGTAACTGAATGATCTTGCACACTCCGAAATGAGGCCATAACCCTTCTAAAAGGCGCTCTCTCATCCTTCAAGATGTAAAAGTGTCGATCTCACATTTCAGAGTGACACACCCTATTCCCCTTATGACCATAATGGAGAGCCATTATTTTAACTAAAAGTGACAGGATCCTTCTAATGGTATCGCACTGGAAGTTACTGACTCGAAAGAGAAGTCTTGAATTTACATTTTCTTCTCAATTAACTGGTTATATTATTTAAAAGGAATATCTGTTTTTACGAGAAGGAAAAAGTATATACACGAGTTTACAGTAAGTTAAAAGAAAGAATATACAATTCAAATCAAATGACCAGACATAAATTGCGGCTTCTTTGTTTAGATGAATGAAATATAGTTCATTCTGATGATGTCAGAGCAATAACTAATTACTGATGTGAAACGTAATTTTGATACTGATTGATTGATTGATTGATTATGAAATTTAGGGCGTGAAGACCAAGCGCCGGAATCCATCAGGATTATTCAGCGCAGCGATGAAGATGAATTATATAAATTAGTAATGTGATTGATAACGAAAAGGTGAATGATAACCTACTGTACTAGTAAAATTCAGTGTTAAAATATGAATGTAAACAATAAAGAATGATATTAGATAAAAACCATAAAAAATAAATATAAAAATTTTATATTTAAAATATATATTTAATATATAAAGTAAATATGACAAATCTTAAATAAATATACTAAATTACATCTCATTAAAAAGATTAAATGCTCTCGGATAACCCATAAGGTTATCTACCTCAACATCATCATTTAAAATCTAAGGCCATTAAATCTGGGACAGTGCACCAGCATGTGCTCCACGGATAGCTGATCACCACAGTGAGCACAAACTGGGGCACTGGCTCCCTCTAAAATATAACTATGGGTGATGCGGGTATGGCCAATCCTAAGCTGTGTTAGGATGATCTCGAATCTTCTGTTATGATTAAAACCCGAACTCCAAAAATCAATACTTTTTCTAATATCTCTCTTCTTCCTATTTATGGATAAAATGGTGGAAGTCCACCTCTGCCGCCATTTCTTACGGATGTATCCTTTGTGTTACCATCAGCCAGTTCGTTCCTTTCTATACCAGTGTGCCCAGGAATCCAAACACAATTTGACAGAAAAAAAAAAAAAAAGCCATTCCTGAGCCTTTTGAATTAAGGGATGGGTAGGATTAAACTTCTTTAGGGCTTTTAAAGCACTCCTTGGAGTCATATATATTACTGTGGATTTAAATGTCTTATTAGATGCAAGATTTAAAGCACCAACTATGGCTGTTGCTTCAGCTGTGAATATTGATGAGGAGTCTGGTAACTTTTTTATATATGATTTCCCCTCACACACCACTGCGCATCCCACTCCATCTTCTGATTTTGGTCCGTCAGTATAGACTTTCCTGTCATTTATATGCCTCTCATCATGCTCCAAAAACTTGTTTCTGACTTCTTCCGGACGACCTTTCTTCTCTCCTCTTTAATGCAGACATCTATTGCTGGAATAAACCATGGAGGGATAGCAGGATGTTTAACTTGCAGGATCTTCTGCGTTTTTATACTTTCATCCTCCAGTTCACCCAGCTGTATGATTTGAAATGGTATTGAACATCTAGATCTAAAAAGCCTTGAGTCACAATGTTTTAAGATCTCAAAAGAAGGATTCTCCTTTGAGCTTTTCAGCTGCATGGTGTATCTCAGACCTAGCTCATGCCTCCTTAAGTCCAGTGGTAGCTGATGGGAGTCTACATAAATACTTTCAATGGGTGATGTTCTAAAAGGGCCGGTGCAGATCCTTAGCTCCATATTATGTACAATGTCCAATTCCTTAAGTTTAGTCTTTGAAGCAGATGAGTATATTTGGCAGCATAGTCTAACTTAGATAAACATACTGCATTATAAAGCTTTAGCAACGATTGATTTTTACATCCTTTTAATTAAAATTAGATACTACTTTTAAATGTTTGATCTCTTCCACTTTCACTTTTAACTGGTCAATATGATTATTCTAAGTGAGCTTTTCATCAAAGGCCATTCTAAATTTTACTTCAGTAGAGTAAGGTAAAATAATTCCATTTAGGGTAAGAGTTGGAATGGTTTCCTTAGTTCGGCGGCTGCAGAACCGAACAGCAACAGTTTTGATTCGGAGAATCGAAATCCTTGTTCATCAGCCTGCTTACTTACATTATCGATGGCTTTTTGCATGAACCTGCTAGTAGATACTGCATCATATCCTGTGCAGTACAGAGCCAAATCATCTACAAATAAAGAGCCTTTTACTGATATCTTTTCTTATACTTCATTAATGACAATGACAACAGCAAAGAGGGTGACACTAACAACACTACCCTGAGGAAATCCCTCTTCTTGTAAGAAAGACTGAGATACATTATTCCCAACTCTTACCTTTATATATCTTTCTGATAAAAACGAATTTATAAATCTGATCATTTTTCCTTTAATGCCCATCTTATAGAACTTTTTTATAATACCAAAACGCCATGTGGCGTCACATGCCTTTTCCAAATCAAAGAAAACTCCTATTGTTTGGCTCTGTTGCTTATAACCTTGTTGTATTTGTGGTTTGAAAGCCACAGTCAAAAGAATCTAAAAAAGTACAGTAGATCTCTCCTTTCCTAACTCAAACTAGGGATGGAAGAAAGAAATTTATTTGTTTCTAAGTACGATACAAGTCTGGTGTTGATCATCTTTTCCATCAGCTTACAAACACAACTGATGGGAGCTATTGGTCTGTAGCTGCTAGGTAAAGAAGGATCCTTGTTTGGTTTCTTCATAAGGAGGATTAATGATAATTTCCAGCCCTTAGGAATAATACCAGTTTCCCAGATTTTATTTATTATATCTAAAAGAAATTTCTTTGACTTTTCTGGGAAATGTTTCAGCATTTCATATAGTATTTCATCTTCACCATGGGCTAATGGATTGGTATCCTGCAAGGCATCTTGGAGTTCCTGCAGTGTAAATTTTGCATTATACTGGTTCAAAGAATGATTTCCACTTAAATCAAAGAGAAATCACAGGCATTTCTAATGTCTTGGAATTCTCGAGAGTAGTTCTCACCATTCGACATTCTCGAGAAATGTTCTAATTTTTCTGCGACCCTCTCTGGTCGGGTGATTAGGTCACCATCTATCCTAAGGGTAGGCCGAGGTTCAGGGACAAACTTTCCCTTAGTTTTTAATTTTCTTCAAATCATTTTTTGGATGGCGTTTTATTAATGCCATTTGTCGAATATCCATGGTTCTCTTTTGCTTTTAAAATATTTATTTTGTTTGGCACCAACACGTTGGTAAATAACTTTGTGCTCATTCCACTCCTCTTACACTTTTATAGCATTTTCTAGTGATCTTTCTCATACTACTGCGGGTTTGTTCCACTAAGGAACTGCTGGTCTGCAGGGCTTTCCTTTCGTTGTTGGAATACTGAGGCAATTGCACTTGATAGTAGTGTCACTAAAATAATTATATGCCTCTGAGATGGACGGAGATGATTTTACATTCTTCTCCATGAAAGTAGACTCCTTAAATTTCTTCCAGTCTGCTTCATCTACCTTCCATTTGGGAGGTGACTCAGATGGCTGATTGCAACACAATTTTATGAATTGTGAAGCGGTCACTCCCATTTGGATATTCATTTACTGACAGAACTCTATAATCAATGTAAATACTAGATAAGAGCAAATGCTCAGACTGATAGCTGAGTAGGTACTGGAGTAGGCATTATGGTAAGTCATGGCTCCATTATTAAGTATAGTGATATCATGACCATCCATAATACCCTCCAACATCCTACCCTTAGCATCTGCCATGTTCTCACCCCAAATGGGGTTGTGGCGATAAAATCTGGGAGGAGGAGGAGTAGGAAGCTGATTGATCAGTAAATGAATATCATTGTAAGTGAAATCAAATCAGGAGGAAGATAGTGGAAGACTGTAATCTGCTTGTCTAAAATGAAAGTTACTGCTACAGCTTGGAGATTTGAGTGTTAATTGATATGGTGGTGCAACAATTGTGTGCAAATAATTGTCTTTCTCCTTAGCCTTGCTCTCGTTGGTGGATGATATATGTTCAGTAATTTTAGTAGAGTATACATGTTCACTAAGCTAGTTCCTAGGTGTCACAATCAGTGTCTGCGATGCAGCAGCTACCATAGCTCTTGCTCCAGCCAGTTCCACAGTTCCTGTCTAAGTGTTAGTAATGTGCTGTGTGTGATGGTGAGCAACCTAGCTACTCCTCTTTGTTTTATGAGCATTGTCAGAGATGATTTGAAGGACTGGTCTTGACGAGTTTGGTATATTATCTGTTGATTTACTGGTGTCATTTTGTTTCCCTTTCTTGTCAAGTTGTTTAAATTCAGGCTGGGTTCTGCATCGAGCTTAGTACTTCGTATCCATTACCGTGATGTGTTCAATTGATTGAGAGGAGGAGAGGATGAGGGGGAACGTCTCCTCTTTTGGTGCTTTTGCTCCTCAGTCTCCATTTAATCAAGCAGAGACTCTGCCTGAGACAGTTCCAAGGTGGTTGGGTTAAGTTCCATCTTATCCTCCTTGGAGGCTTGTGCTCTAGCCTCAACAGGATGAGCACCTGACCCAAATGGCTGGTCCACTACCACAGGGGTTGATGCACCTGCTACATTATTAGAGGGTGCTGCCACTGCACCCCTAGTGGTAGATAGGGGTTGTGGCTTAAGAACTTGACCATAGCTCCTAGGTTGTTGTCCTAATTGTCTTTTTACAAAACCAATACTTATATGCTCTGCATTGGCTTTATTTAGTGCAGACGGTTCAAATTTGTAAATTTTACAATTTCTGTTATTGGATTTATGTTCCAGTTGACAATTAACACATGTTGCTTTTCTATTACATTCATCATCATCATGACGGACACCAGAGCAATTTATACAATTTTAGCATTTTCGCAGTTTTTTGATGGGTGGCCAAACTTAAAATAATGATAGCACTGCATTGGTCTTTACTGGAAAGGACATACTCGTACCCTTTCATTTTCAAATATTACATGAGAAGGTATTTCAGAGTCTACAAAGGTTAAAATGATCATGTTGGCAATAGCTGCCTTTTTCACTCTCCAAACTGAACTGGGGCTCATTTCTAGAATTTCTTCTTCCATCGTGTCATATAGTCTTTATCAAATAGTATTCCTCTCCCATAGCTGAAGCGTAAGTGGGGCTTGATCTTCGTAATCATTTCATTATTTTTGTGTCAGCAAGGTCAGCACATATATGCTTGGGTTGTGGATCTGGCATGAATAAGAACAGTGTTCTTCCCAAAATGAGATATATCACCGCTCGTTATTCACCCACCTTTTTTCTGGAGAAACCTACAAAATTTGTAATAGTTATAATTTCCCTTCTTGGCTGAAGCTACTAGGAGTCCTTATTTCTGCATTCTGCTTTCTCTCTGGTTTATCATGAGCCCGTTTAGATGGCGCATAAATGTCCATGTCTTTGGGGACTATGTCTATTAAGGCTCCTCTTACTGTAGCTTGACCTATTTGTATGGCACTTATCATACTACTAGCCTTTGAGAGCCTCATCATGGCTACTAAAAGGTAACCCAAAAACTTCCATTTAGATTCAATATCAATAAAGTTCATCCTGATTTCTACAACAGTTCAAAATTATTTCAAAGCTGTCGAGATCATTTCATAATCACAGCTGACTGGTAAGTCTTCGATATGGAGCATTCTCAAGTTTTTCACACAGCCTGGCTATGTTGAGGGTTTAATTTTTGAGGGAGATTTCTTAGAGAAGTCTGTGTCCTTGCTTGAAGTCGTCATTAATGAAGTATGGCTAGAGGGTTCAGGGAAGGGGAAGTCAGGAAGGGGATCAGGAGATTTGTTATTACCTGTACTGCTATTTGTCAATTTATTTTTGGAGAAGTTATCAACATTTGGAGAACTTTCAATCTCCAAGATGGGTGCAGAGGTCGCTATCTGTGACAGAATACTGTAGCACCATTATGGGGCCCAGGAGTACTCAGATCCTTATAACAACTAAACATAAAGATTAGAGAGGGAAATAAATAAAATAAACCTGAAAACTTTATAAAGATATCATCAGCCTTTTATAGGGTTTATTCTTCCACCAATGGCATAAGTGAGAACCAACACCCAAATGTCCTGCCCCACATGGGATGGCACAACATGATTAGAGTGGCCCAAGAGGCCAAACCCGCTTGCTAGGACTGAGAGTATTACAAGAATACAATCATATCCATCCTAATCATGTTATGGGCAAACCGGATAGAATGCCAAGTGTCCTATCCCTAGAACCAGAGCCCCCTGGAATCCGTGGTCCAGCCCTAAAGAATAGTTCCGCCTTTGAGATATCAATCCAATATCTCTCAGGTCCGAAAATTATCGAGTAGTTGATTACCACAGTTACACCATATTGCTTCAGATATAAACCAATCCCAACTATGACGATATCTTTTCCTATTTATAAGGTCCAATAAAATTTACAAAAAGTGGAAAATTCCACAAAATTTGTGCAATTAAATATATCATCATGTATGAGACTCTTGGACTCAAACCCAGGAACAAATTCTGGGGTTGAAGAAACCCCTCACCACGTCAAGGTGGTCCCTCATCGAGGGTGGTTAATTTTGATATTAACGTACATGAAAATCAAGGAGGAGAAAAGTGCTTTGCGATAGTTTCGATCATAAAATTATGAGAGTTAAGTATACCTTAGTTTAACCGGACCACTGAGCTGATTAACAACTCTCCTAGGGCTGGCCCGAAGGATTAGATTTATTTTACGTGGCTAAGAACCAATTGGTTACCTAGGAGCGGGACCTACAGCTTATTGTGGAATCCGAACCACATTATAACGAGAAATTAATTTCTATCACCAGAAATAAATTTCCTAATTCGCCTGTTGGCCGGTCGGAGAATCGAACGGGCCAACGAGTGCTAGCTGAGAACGTTAAAAATGGAGAACAGTATGCATGACGAAAATACATAGCTTAGAAATATTAGGAGGGCGGCGAAAAGGAAGTCCTAAGAATATCTTGATAGATCAAGTTAGGTGTTATTAGAAGACCGAGGGCCCTATAGTGCGTGCAGGTTAGAGTTTGTGAATGTTGTATAACGTGCTGATGACCAGTCTACTATTTAGACGTAGGGAGCGGTTAAATTTATGCAAGTTTTCTGCACAATGAGTTCAACAGTTGAACAATGAATGCGATGGCGCCTAATATCTTTGTTGTTCTCCGGAACCCTTCCCTTGTTAGAGGAACAGGCTAAAAAAAATAGTGTTTTATATATAGATATTATATCAAGAGGAAGCATTCATCATAACGTAATATAACTAAATAATGCATTTTTGAAATCTCGAGATGGAAAAATATGAATATGTAATACATTGACATTGTTGGTGAAACGCAATGCGTTAATTAAAATCAGAACTTCAAAGCGGATTTGATATGGTTTTTCTGGATTATTTTCGATTTAGTTTTACAATTTTAATCCGCTTTCAAAGCTGGCATGATAGCAAATAATAAAAAGGGACCAGAGCTTATGCTAAAATTTTTTGTATGCAACCTGATTTAAAACCAGGAGCAAAATGATACCTATATTGTTTTATACATATACACATGTGATACCGGGGTCTAAGCGATGTCAGGCAGGGCAGCCGATCGAGGCTACGGCCTACCCCAACGCCAAATCAAAGTCCTTCAAAAGAAGGCATCGTGCTTACCCCACATGAAAAATGGGAAAAAGAGCACGTTAAACGAAGAAGAAGAAGAAGAAGATTGTTTTATATTGTTCGCATCAAAGTATTAGGGCAATTACTCCCATGTGATACTTTCTTGAACGAAATTTCGATTTTGCCGTGCTCGTGCTCCGTTACGGGTGAATACAAATGACGAAGTACATATCACAATAAATGAGCTGAACAAATTATTTTTTATTGGTATGATATAGTTTCACCTTTGGCGAGTGTGTTTTTCTTGGGTGTGATTTCCTGCCTACCTTTCTAGAAGACTTCTGAACATTGCTTAGGTCCCAAACCAGTTTGCTATCTACTTGCTGGGATGCTCATGGAACCATCCTCCTGAGTTCAAACCCTAATGAAAAGAAATAGTTCGTTGGGTTTAGGTACTTTCTATCAATAATTAAAAAGATAGCTAAGTCTAGAAATACATGGGTCTTCTCATAATATAAATACCCCAGGTTAAAATGTTAACTATAACTACATTATCATCAACGATACATTCTTAGATATCGGTGAAATCAATGTTGATGTATTTGTCAGTAACAAAAGACCGTGAATCAGATTTATCAGTTCTTCGTTTTTTCAGAAATTTACTTCAGATTGTCAGAATTGTTAATGGAACGCCTTATTAATGCATTACAGTATTATTGTTCCCAAGATTTCTTTACCTTCTGGCCGAATTAACGCCTATAAGGATAAAGAAAAGAAATTCTGATAATAAATTTTTAACATCCCCGAAATAAACGAAAGCATAATTAATTCTAACGCTGTCATAATGACACAGGCTGATCCGTTAGAAACTTTATTGGCATCCTCTGATCCGCTGTTAATTGATATATGTTGTCCGCACCGAAATTTTAGGACTTTAGGCGTCCGGTTTCAGCACAGGTGTTTCAGAAACGATATCTGCAGCAATGTGATGATTCAGAAGCACATCTATCTCAGCTCAAAGCAGAAATACCAGCGACAGCATACAAAGAAATTTTGTCCAAAGAGATCAAGTGAGTTGCCGATTATCGTCATGAAACAATTGACTGTTCGCATTCGACACCTAAATTCTTGTACGAGTATATTCCGACCGCCCCAGAAATGTAATGAACCTCTTCCCAGCAAATATTCCTTCTCACTTTGCCAATCCTCACTTGAACTCTCTCTCCTCCTTCCTCCCAAGGCTTTGAATCTATGTAATTTTATCATTTGATTAAGCTTTATATTTTTATCTTTCTCTGTACTTTTTTCATTTCTCATGGTCACTCTGTTCCAAAGAGTTTGCTTTACGGGTTAATGACCTATAAGTTATTTTCAATCTGTGTAACTGTTCATTTACCAAAATTTCATTAAACGTTTGTAATTGTTATTTAGATATGAAAGTGTTGGTTTCAGGCACTGCGCTGGAAAATATATCGGCTTTAATTTCAAATGAATACAATGTTCCTTCTGAAACTACTAAATGTAACGGTTTTATTTGAAAAATTTAAATCTCTCTCTCTCTCCAGTGAGCATATAAACCTCATTAAGCCTCATTATCCCGTAAATGTTTCTTTGAAGTTAGGTAATCATTTCGGCTCGAGCCTTAAACTTTTTAAGTTCTATATTTCCCGAGCTGCGATTTTCAAAGGAAGCTACCAGTAATTTTTGACCTAACACTGAGTTCCGTTCGCTCGACTAATTTGACCTCAGTAAGTTGATTTGGTTGCTTAAGTTGTTTGTCGTTTATCGAAGTTTAGTCTGATTCCTCTTATTATGAACTTAAAGCGGTAGGAACCCTTGAGTAGGGGAAGGCAATGTTCGGGCACCTGATTCTAGAAAGAATGGTCTCCACTAATCCCGGGGCCCCGGCTATTTTTTCATCCTAAGTTTGATAAACTCGATGATTCAATCTTCAATGTGATTTTAGGCAAGGGGATGTATGTTGGCAAAACAGGAGAAGAGAGAGAGAGAGAGAGAGAGAGAGAGAGAGAGAGAGAGAGAGAGAGAGAGAGAGAGAGGAAAAAGCTGCTATGATTGCGTTGAGATTCATGTAAATTATTATGAATTTTATTTTTCATGTTTTATTAAAATATCTTTCATGATGCAGTAGGTTTGTTCTTCGCTAAAACTGAGTTCCCTTTTCCCAACAGTCGGAATGATTCGTCACAAAAATATTTTATGAATGTCTTACCATTGATCATCAGGTGACGGGTATTATTCTTATTGATTTAAAGAAGAGGGCTGTTTCCTCAAGTTAATGGCAAAACAAAAGTGTAGGGAAGAGTTCAAAATGGGAACAGCTGGTATAGCGATAAATATATATATATATATATATATATATATATATATATATATATGTATTTCTTTGCAAAAAACACTTTTGTTGTTTGTTGGAATGTTTTGTGCGGTTAATTACATTTTTGTTCTTGATACACAGACTGAAACGAAAGCAGAAACTCAGTGCATGTTGTTCGGGTGCCTTGTGTTGATTTAGAGATGCTCCACTAGAAGCAAAAGTGTTCTATGCTCCTAATTTGTGGGGAAATGTTCATTTTTAATAGAAATACAGATTTAATCATGAAACCATTGGTTAGAAAGTTGGTGTGGAGAAGAATGATGGTTGGAGTTAGATATGCCAAAAGCAAAAATGTTGCTCCAATTTGGTAAAGAATTTTTTTATGAAGGCAGTTAATCATTTGGTAGCCCAAAAATATTAAAGAACGAGGCTAAGTGTATTTCAATGGCCAGTTTGAATGAATGTTGATGACGTTTTAAGGGATGTAGTTTTTAGGTATTCACTATGACTGCATTCAGGACTTTTGCACCGGGATCCCAAAGGGTTCATCGAGTGAACCCGTTCAGTGGGCGTTCCAGTGCCACTGGTACTTTATTAATTTTGACCTGTGAGGGTAGTGTAAGAAATCTGTAAATCAATACGAAACTGGATTCTGGTTAGAATATTAAAGGACAATTTAGTTACCACTGATTTTGAACGTTTCTCGAAATACGTAACGTACACTTATTTAAAATTGAAATTATTGGCATATTTTGTTAATTGCAGCAAATTATCACAGAAATAAATCTTTGAAAAGCATTCATTCATTTTGATAATAATGAATGTTTTTAATGAAAGTCTTAATATAATTTTCTTGAACTGCCAATAATTATCAAATAAAATATGATTCAGTAAGATGAAATATGTGTAATTTTGAGTAGTATTTGGTAAGGTGTTACTTTTATGTACTAGAGTTTTAGGAAAGAAAAAGCCGGTTACTCTACTCCACAGCCCTGCAGCTTCCAACACTAATGAAGATTAGTAAAAATATTAATCCTTTTTTAGGTCATGAAATTTGAATGTTTACATTTTTAGATGTGCTGACGAAATTCAACTCTTGTTAAATGAACTGAAGGAAAATTGTCATGGTTTGACCTTTAACATTTCCATGCTCATCCCAACTAGTTGAAATGCCCGACCTACTGTATAGTTGTTTTTTTATTGTAATTTTTTTTAAGGGCCGTCCTTTAAGGAAAGGAAGGCTCTGATTGCATGAGTCTCTTCTTTTGATGGTAGGATATGGTAGTAGTTCTTATGGCTGTACAACAAGTGGAGGTAATACAGGTAAAAGGAGCAGCCTTTTTTTTCCGTTTTATTCGTCGTATTTGTGAGCTGCTCTCTCTGCTCAAGACAGCTTTCAATACAGTGTTTGTGCAAAAGGTAAACAGCCTTGGGCTGATCAAACACCTTTATATCAGAGCTTTAGGTTAGTGCAATAGTTGCTTATTTGAGTGAGGAAGCGCTAGTCATCATTTGAATCAGGACAGCTCATTTTTAGCTACCCTTCAAAGCCAGTATTGAATACATGATCAGATGTTTCAACGATCAGTGAGGACTGAGGACAAGAATTGAATATTCAAGGCCACCTACAGCAATACACCACCTGAAGCATAACTGCACGTAGGAACGTGAATGAGTACAGATAAATGTGACAAAGATACGGGGAATGCCGAGTTAAGTAAGTTCCCCCAAGAACTAGAGTGGTGGGAAGATTCAGTATAAACACGTTTAAGGAGTAATGAAGGACTTTTCCAGGCAAAACAGTAAGTTATGGGACTTAGGAATAATTTCTTTGATAAAACTATAAACTGAACTCAAAATAGAGGCCCCAGATGGAATAATTAGGAGCAGAGACGAGGTCACCAAAAAATAAACGAGAGGTGGGAGAGAATGTCTAACTTCCCTGCATAAGAATTAGTAATTCCTGATTAAAAATAAATGCTCTAAGTTATACATATGCTAAATATTTATTTTTACAATTTCATTAATATTTTCTCTTCCTAATTAATGATATATGAACCTATTTAGTCGGAAAGTTCGAGAGGCCCGAAGAAATGACCGACGGTTTTCAACAGAGAAAATAGATTTACGGCCATCATGAATACTAGGTATGCTTCTCGGTGATTTAGCGAGTATTTTTCTTGAGATATTAGAGTGATTTAAGAACAATATTGCACGATTTATTGAGTAATATTTCTTGAAAGAGGGGGATCAGAGTGATTTTTCCACACAATTTCTGAGGCTATCCAGTCAGCCTTTAGTTGATCGAACAAGAGGGGCCCGTTTTGTGATGGTGTGGTCATGGTCAAAATATATACTTCGACCATGGGTGTGGCTAGTATTGTTCACCCGATTATCCGGTCTGTGGTGGATACAGGACCCACTTAGAGGGCCTTGGTGGAGGTAACTAGTCTTGCGTTCCCGACGTTTAGGGCTCAAGTGATGAAATCTGCTGGTTTCTCTGACCTTCGTGCCAGTATGAAAGCTGGAATATACCTCACTGCACAGCCGGTGGACAGGTGAAATAAAGAACATTGTCTGAAATGTCTGATGGTCTTTTTCATATTCTAACTCATGAAGGCTTTTTCCTACTGAGCGCATGTGTTATTACAACGAATGATGACGTCCTTAATTCTGCAGATCCAAAAGTCAGTTGAAAGCTTGGCGGATTATTTAACAAGATCTTTTGAAGAAAATATTGTTTTCACTTGAATACCTTGCACAAGGAAAGCTGTGTTTCAAAAGGGTTATTAAAAAATAGAGAATATTTTTGTAGTTCCGGAACTGTAAGTGTTTATCGACATGTACTTGGAACGAACTGCAGTGGAATTTTAACGTTCTCTCTCCCGCAGTATGGTGCCTTTGGCACTATCAAGCTGTCATTATCGACATATCTAGCAATATCTTATGAATATAAGGCAAGGTTAATGAGGAGGAGTTTCTTCAAATGTTCATATGATTTCGCTCGAGATTTTCTGGTTTCTACATAGTCCGGTCCTCTGAACTTGTCACAACTCCTTGAACATCACGGAAGTCTTTCGAAAAATGATGACTTGTCTATTTTTGGGTTTAGTGTAGTGACCGAAAGTGAACTAATCATATACCAAAATGTTGGTAAATGTATCATCAAGAGTAAGATTAGGCTTTACTCATTTCGTTTATGGTTAATTGAATCCATTGCACTATTTTAAACATGAAAACTTATTTTCAAAGCAATAACTGATGCGTATTTCCGAGACTTGCATTTCATGTAAATTGCATAATAATTATGTAACTGAGCAACTCGTCAATAAAAAAAAAAACCCTATTTCTCACCCGAAACATAAGCTTAATGTCCACATTTACACAACCTTTGTGACTAGTTTGCAGGAACACTAGGACACTAGTATGGTGCAGAAAACCTTGTAGGCCGGAAAAAATTTGAAGTTCCCATAGTACAGTAGTTGAGTACCGACAAATTTGTATTGGCGTAGTATTGTACAATTAATAAACGTACGTAACCTCTGATAGAGTGGAGTGCTTCAAGTCAAGAATTCTCCTCCAGGCAGTTAATTTGACGGCAAAACTCGAGTTTATTTCCAATTCCAATGGATAGCTTGTGCAACCATCCTCCATATCACAAGTACAGTATGGAAGAAACCCCTTCACATATCTGGCTTCAGCTGAGGCTAGTTAGGATACCGCCTTCGATGCTGTTATAATGAGACTGCTTATTCTCCGTCTCCATTTGATGTTTTTATAACTGTTTTGGTTTAGTTTTCTCACGTTCTCCAGGGCTCGGAGGATTGTTTCATGTTTTCTAAGACAGTTATGGAAAGCAACTGCAGTTTTTTAATTAAATTTGAGATGGGAGGTTGGGGATTGAAGGCCATCGAGAACAGTCCGCAGCTCATTGTCCCAACAAAGGTTTGTAAAATTTGATGGAGGTTGGGGAGGCGAGAGAGGTTTTTTTTCAGGTTTGCAAATGAATTTTAATTCAAAGCAAAGGCACAGCACCCCACAAAAAATATCCTATTGAATCAATAATTTACTCTCTCGGGTTATTGGAGCTTTCTCTTTACTTTTTGAAATATTTTATTAGCAGTCATCCTCCAGGTAGTATTTTACAACAGTTCCATCTGATTCTATAATAATTCTAGTATTATAGATGAATTTGGCATTCTAGTATTATAGTTGAATTTGCCATAAAAAAAATTTTGTCTCTGAACATTTTTTGGGGAAATTCGCCATATTCGGGATATGAAGGTATATGATCATCATCCTCGAGAAATTTCTAAGTGTTTTTGTTTACTTTAACATTAGCACAATCCGTGTCCAGATGATTGTTTGTTCTTCCTTAAAATTGCATTGTGGTTCTGATGCGAGTTTGTTTTTCTTTAAAATTGCATCGTTGTCCGGTATGTCATATGTCAAAGAGCAGTGTTACCAGTTTTAGTATCATTTGATGCCATTAGCATAATCTGAGGTAAATTTCATTGCCTAGCATGATATTTGGCATAACGACTCATTTAGCGTAATTCTAGCATAATTTTATCCCACTAGCATAATTTTGATAGATTTAGTGTAATTTCATATAGAGTTTAGCATCAAGTGGCAAAGGAGATCTGGTAACAATGTGTAGGAGTCACGTGACCAGGGGAAAATCTTACAGGTGTCAGACATTGACATTTTTCTCTTGCCATTTGGTTTAAGTCTTTCATGGAGAGAAGATATGTCCAATCTGTGTTCCCCCTGTAACTTTAATGGATTTCGGTTAATCCATAATTTTTATGAAAATGAAAAGCAAAGCATAGATTTTTTTAAGGCAACATGGAGTGTTACCTGCATCTTTAAGCAACACTGAGCCCACATCACCACCACCGAGGGAATCATTTTTCTGATCACGACAACAGTGTAAAGGAGCCACAACCATCTTGTTCTGGATGTAAGCCACCAAAACGTTTTTGTCCTAACTAAGGTAAATTTATAATTTTTAAAGTGACAACAGGAAGCATAGAACATAAACGGTTGAGTCTGGGGCACGGTGGGGAACCCCCAGCCAAGCAATGTGGCCTACAAGGTTGTGTTAAGTAGGGAAGTTTAGGTTAGGATGGTGTCCTTTGTAATCAGTTGGCCTATCTGGAGGGTGGAAGCCCTGGCCACGTACTAGGTTAGGTTATGTTAGGATGGGCCTAACCACTAGGTCGCCCTGGGTAACATGGCCTACTAGGTTAGGTTGTTAGGATGGTGTCCTTTGTAACCGGTTGGCTTATCGCCCCTGGCCAAGTAACAAGGCCTACTAGTTATGGAAGGTTAGGTTAGGATGGTGTCCTTTGTAACTGGTTGGCCTATCTTGGGGGTGGAGTTCCCGGCCAAGTAACATGCCCTACTATGTTAGGGTAGGTTAGGTAAGGACGGTGTCCTTTGTAACCAGTTTGCCTATCTGGGGGGATGGAGTCCAGGCCTGGCCAAGTAACATGGCCTACTAGGTTAGGGAAGGTTAGGTGGTAATTCTAAATTGGCTGTCCACGGTGAGCTAGCCTATGGCAATTGACGTTTTCCTGTGTTATTTTACCTGCTGAACATGAATTTAAAATATTTTGGCAGTCGGCTGTAACTAAAATGCAATTGACCCTTGAAAACTGCACTTCTGTACCAGTGGATTGCACACAGCTCAAGGGTAAATTACAGTTTAGCAGCAGCCGACCGGCAAAATATTACCTTAAACTCCTGTAAAGCAAGTAAAATAACATAGAAAAACATCACTTGCCATAGTCCAGCTCCACTGCACACTATTCAAAGCTTTCGTAAACGGGAAACAAAATATTACCATTTCCACTTTCAACTTGGGTGGCCTCTAAAGGTGGACGTGGCAGAGCAGCGCTGCGCGCCTTATCTGCACTTTTTAAGATTCCTGGCAAGCTCGTATGTTCTGGCAAGAGGTAATATTCTTGTTCAGCAAGTGAAATAACATAGAAAAACGTCAACTTCATCAATTGCTAGTCTCTCGTAGCTCTTGCTAAGAGCAGAAACTGGCAGCTGCTCATTGGTGAACGAAAAGCTAGCGCATGCGTGTTAAGGCTTAGAATCAACAGTACTAGTAATGAATGAAAAGTGTCTTTGGAACAGCTCTCGCTATCCATTTATTCGCCCTTCTTTTTACGCTTGTTTTTTGTGTTCCAAGTGACATATATAACAGGATATAAAACAATAAGGTACCCAAACCTTTTCCCAAGTTATTTACCGGACCCAAAACCCCGAATTCCCAACAGGTCCCCCTTACTGTTAGCTATCCTCGAAAGGGTTTTACTCCACCCAAAATCCCGATTCCCAACGGGTCCCCTTTACTGTCGGCTACAGTTCTAAGGTAATTTACAGCTTAATTACATTTGACAACCAAAATATTACTTTAAATTCTTGTTCAGCAGGTAAAGCTCTATAGAAAAGGGTCAACTGCCATAGCCTAGCTCACCACAGGCAGCCGGCTTAGATCTACCGGTTAGGTTAGGTTAGGACGGTGCCATTTGTAACCAGTTTGCCTATCTGGGGGCGACAGAGCCCCCTCCCCCAGCCGAGTAATATATTCTACCAGGTTAGGGTAGGCTACACTAGGCTAGTGTAGGTCAGGGGATGTTAGGCTACGTTAGACTAGGCTATGTTGCCTACCTGTGTCTTGGTGGGTTTGCTATAATTGTTTTACCTCATTTTATTTATTAATTAAAATACCAATTTGTGTCGATGGTGATATACCCCACCCAAAACCCCGCATTCCCAAAGGGCCCCCAACCCTGTTGGATGTAGTAGGGATGTATAATGACTCAAAAGGAACTCATTTCCCACATGTATTACTATCATAATCATTCAAAACACATTAAAACACATAATAAAATACATAATTACTGAAGAGAAACGGAGTTGGAATAAAATACATCATTACTGAGGAGAAACGGAGTTGGAACTGTTGTAAAAATTTACCGTCCTTCCTTTTTCTACCTATTCCTGTTTAATATTTATGGGTCAGATTCTTCACTCATGATGCTTACATAGATCCAACAGCCTCAACCCATTTCTGTGTAGTTCCATAGACAATTAGTTCAGGCCAATCCACGGAGAGACCAAACGGACAGTGCTGGTTGGTTGGTTTAAGCCTGATGGAAACTTCCAGGCTCTGCTTAACTAATGGGGTGAGAGAGGTTGGGGCTGAATGAAAGGTTGGAGGCATGCATGTTCAGTTATTGCAAATAGTTGAGTGGCATTGAAGTTGTTTTTAAAATCAAGAATTATCTAGAAGTTTTTTTTACCCTGCAGATATCTCTTTTCCTTCCTGTAGGGGTTAGTGGCGTCAGTGCACCTCATATACAGTGGTGCACTGTAGGCATTCCTTAAGGTTCTTTGCATCATCCCTTAGCTTCAACCCTTTTCATTGCTTTTACTGTACCTATGTTCATATTCTCTCCCTTTCATCTTACTTTCCACCCTCTCCCAACAAATGAGTCATAGTACAACTGAGAGGTTTTCCTCCTGTTACACCTTTCAAACCTTTTTGCTGTCAATTTCTGTTTCAGTGCTGAATGACCTTGCAGGCCCCATGCTTGTCCTTTGGCCTAAATTTTATATACTATTCTATTCTGTCTCTTCCTAACTCTCTGCTGATCTTTACTTTCAACTCTCTTTTGAGCAGGTCCTTTGTTTTTATAGCATTTTTTTTTTCTAACACAAGGAGGGCCCTTTAACCCCAGTTCTTCTCTTTTATAAGTTACTGAATGTCAGGTTTTGAAATTTATAGGCTTTTACCTTAAGACCCTATTAGGCATTTTGTGTTTTTATCCTTAATAACTGTGTAAATTGCATTATTCAAGAAAATTGTTCTTGATAACATAAACTAGGTTACGTATACTGTAAGATTATGGTTGATGTTGGGTCCGAGTGTGATTGCCTGACAGTAAATTTAATCCTGGGTGGTATTCCTCGAATCGGATTTAGTTGTTATTGCTAGCAGTTGATTGGTGAGGCTTGTAGTCCTTATGCTGGAATAGCTCCTTCAGTGATAAGAATCTGAGTACCACTGAAATATTTAATTGGTGTAATAACTAGGCCTAAACCAGATATATTTTTGGTATAGTGTAATAAGTCCTTAAAATCTTACTGTCAAACTAGTCTGGGTATATAACTAATAGATGGAAGAAAATCCTCAAAAACCAGTATCCATTGAGCCCAACTGCTTATGCTAAGCACAGGTCCAGAGAATTCCAGTGAAAAGATAAGAGAAGTAACTGATAAGAGAGAATCATTTGGTTTGACTGTGTCAGTCAGTTTGTATATGTGGTCGAGATTAGCAGCTACCCTTACAGCACAGATTGTGTTATACCATACAGTATCGCTCATCCATTGGTTTGCCAATTACGATTCTTGTATTTCCATCTGTTAGTAGCCATCACTTGCACCGCTGCCTGGACTTGAAAAGTTTATCATTATAAGCCTTGATCACCATGCTTTGGTGATAATGACAAGCAACACTTATTTTTTTTTTTTTTTTTTTTTTTGAGAAACATTTTGTAGACCAAAAGGAGAAGTCTTTGCACCTGTAGCTTCTGTAAATTCGCTTTTTGTGATTGATAAGGTTTTACACGAGCTAACAAAATATTTTGTATAAACTTACTATTATGCTATCTTTGTGTTTTCCAGGACCAACCTTGAAGAGCTCTTTTGGTTTACCGTTTATTGGACTAAGTAGAGGTATGTGCCGAGAGTGTTTATTCTGCTTCTGTCAACAAACTCATGGTTCCCCCAAGTGTGGAGTGTTTGATATATTGCTGCAGGATTCAGTGTAGAGCTTTGCGAACATTGGCTTTGAATGGTCGCTGAAGATTGCAACGACTGCGGCCAAATGTTGAAGGCTACAGGGAATGAACATGATTGACTACTGCATTAGTTTGCTCAGTTAAGTAATCTCTTACCAACATGGGGTTTTAACTCAGTCTGTACATTGCAAACCTACTGCTCAGATTCTCTAGCATGGATATAATCGGTCAGTCATGGGATACGAGGGATACCTTAGAAAATTTTTGCCACGAAAAATATCTGTCCCGCAGTCCCTTCACGTCGTCTCCATATTTACGTCATTATCGTAAGGATGGCATATTTTCAATTTAATGTGACCTTAAGATTGCATGACAAAGGTAATTTTTTTAATCTTAATGATTTTATTCAAGCCTGTGAAGTTGTTTTCAAGATTGTTTAATAAATTATTTTCGGCGTACTGGTGTATGCCGGCAATCATGCAACAGCTGACAAATGTTGCTTGCTTATTTTGAGATATTTCACAATCGCAGTGAAATATTTACACAATCAAAATTAAGATATGTCACGGCACGTATTTTTATGACGTAAGCGAATCATGCATTTTAAAATGCTTAAGACTATGGATCCTCAAATTACCCACTTACTAAAGTATGAACTTAGAGAAGGAGTTTGCCTTTTTATGCTAAATATATGCTTTAATAAGAGTTTTGTTATAACTTTGTCTGGTTTTTTCACGTTGATATTGACCTTTAATTCAGTTAGGTATTGACAGCATCGTACTAATTTGAGTATTTCTGCACTTATGGTGTCGAAGACTGAATTGCTCTTTTATAAGAAAAAAAATTTTTTTGTTTAATTTAGCAATTTTTCACTCCAGGTATTACGATATGCTGGTTTCCTACAAACTGCAGATATCACTTTCCAATTGAGACTTTGGGATAAGCCTCAATAAATTGGAAGTAAATCATAATATCAATGACTTATTTTATAGAAATGGGGATGGTATGGGGTTCCACTGAATGTTACCCTTCTGGTTCTCACTAAGATTTTCTTTGGATGACTAACCACCAAGCACATGATATATTGTTCAGGTCAACAGAGGCATGGTTTTTCAAAATTATTAATGATAATGACAATAACAATACTGCATCTTTTGAGTCGAATTCGTGATACTGAAAGTGTTTACAAGTAAATACTAGGAATAAAATCAATAGTGGGAATGATAATGTCCCTTGGAGCTTTGGTGTCAGCATGCTTTGGAAGCTACAGGTTCTCATTTTAATTTTGCTTTAAATATTCTTCAAGTATATAATTAATTGTGAAATTGATGGTCGAGCTGTTAACGGATGATTCTCTCTTCCTTCAGTGTGCATATTTCTGCAGATGTAATTCAACGTCTCCCCATTCCACCCCTCCCCCCTCTCTCTCTCTCTCTCTCTCTCTCTCTCTCTCTCTCTCTCTCTCTCTCTCACACACACACACACACACACACACACACACACACACACACACACACACACACACACACACACACAGTTGTATTTTAAATTACAAAATTTAGGTTTAATCACAAGTTTACGAATGACGTTAATTAATTTATTTTCAGATCTCTACCGAGAGCCAGTCTCCCTTGGAAGGTTGTATTATCAAACTCCCGTCGTTGGACAAATGGTGCATAACGAGATCATAACATTAAAGTAAGACCATCATACATGTCTTGATTCCTGTTAACACTTGTTTTTGCAAATTTAACCTTGTAGCCTGTAACATACTCGGATGAGCAATTAAATTTGTGGCTTTAGGTGATTAACGCACTAGGGGTTTAAATTCCTCTTTAGGTGTAGCAGTTGTTGGTATGTATATAAAAGTAAAAGGGATTGAAGTGGCCTATAAACTTTAATATTAAACTTCAACACAGTATCAAAATGACTCATTTATAGTTTGAAGAGCAACTCTGCTAACATTTTTTATAGCAAGTTATTGGACAAAACATTCGAAGTATGCAAAGATGGAAGGCGTGTTTACATAGGTATTGGCTGTTTTTCTAGTGGCCCCTCGTAGTTATAGCTTTCAAAAAGTAGAAAATTCAGTCAGGACAGGATGAAAGCATTCATGAAAGGGAGAGATTCCAAGGAAGTTATTTTCAAGTGAAAAGTGCTAAAAGCTTATGAAATAAGGGCGAATTGTTGGCTTTAGTTTGCCCATCATAATAGCCACTGTATGGAAAAAGAATTACGCATATTTTCGAAAAAGTCGACCACAAATAAGCAATGTTCAATAAACAGGTCCAAGAATAAAGAGGATAAATGAAGTAGACTGCCAGAAAGGAAAGTATTTTGAATATATTCTTGAAAATTACTGTAGGATAGGATAAATGTAAATCTGGAATTGTAAAGGCATAAGTTTGAAGAGTTGAAAGGTGTAAGGGAGTGACTGGTTTACCTTGTTGTGTGACTGGCTGATTTTTGCTAGAAAGGAATTGGCTGAGCAAATGCTTCTTAAGATAAAATTCATTTACCCAAGAGATTTATCACTGAATATCTTTCACAGGCAACTTTATCATTTGAATATCTTTCACACGCAACTCTATCATTTGAATATCTTTTACGCGCAACTCTTACTTCCTTAAAATGTAAAGGCTGTCGTCATTTCTTTCCGTTTCTTATTTTATGAATATTGTACTTGCCTATGGCGTCAAATGATCAACAAATGAGCTTATTGGTTTGGAAAGTGTTTGATGTTCAGTGTTTTGACTATCTGAAATATATACAACAAGCAAAGTTTGAGTAAACGTATGCACATTCTTGGAGAGAAACTGTTTTTCTTTTTTATCAGCGATGGATAGGATGTTCCTGTATTTCTATAGCCAAGTTCTTAGCCTCTCAAACAGAAGGTGATTTTCCTTCTCCAAATCAGCAGAACTGATAACCATCATTATTAACGTTTTCACTTCAGCTCTTTTCTTGATATGGTTAAGCGTGAAATGAACTCACTCTCTCCACTCCTTGTGAACTGTCAGGTTGAATTTCCATTCGATCAATGCTCCTTTTCCATAGTTTTCTGGGCCCTTTACAAGTCTTCCTCCTACTACTCATATGTCAAATACATTTCTGACTATCTGTTCCCCACTTCGTATCTCATGTCCAAACCATCTTATTCTTTCAATATCAGTCAATTTTCCAGCCGATGGACGTCAAATCTTTCGGTCTCATCCTCATTTCCATTACAGTACAATATTTCCATGGTACTTAGGCATAGAACTTTAGAATTGCAAAGGGACACCTTTTCAGCTTCTCCATGTTCTTTTTCATCACCCTCAATGCTGCTATATAGGGTGAGTAGCATAGGCTATATTTTACTCGCAAGTCTTTGCTCTACTTATAGGGTATTTGTATTTACCAGTGGTTTAGCAATCTCTGTTCACTACCTGTAGGCTGCTCTCTCAGTGCCTGCTTCACCGTTCAAAGTGTCCTAAAGGTCCCAGAATTTCTTAACTGCTTCAAAGATCTGCCCTTCTATCACAAATGGCATCCCACTTTTTTCTCATCCTCGTTGGCTTCTTTCATATATCACGGACATCAGAAATCTCTTAATGTAAACTTTGTACTGTAACCCTGAACATCCCTTGCGACAAAATTTAATTGCTTCATAGTACTAAGTTGACCTTTTCAGCAGCATAGTTTTGCTTTTTCTTTTAAAAAAACCATCTTTGTTTGTTATTTTGTTACTTCTTTTTCTTCAGTTTTCACCTAGTAGCAGTGTGAGTCTACTGAAAGATGTCTCATTCTGAATAACAAGTAGAATTTCTTTTTTTCACACACCACACATCATATGATCTACTTTCAGAAATCAATCTGTTCCAATTCCTCCATTCTTGTATAATAACTTTGGCAGAGGCCTTCTTAAGCTGTCGTCTTGATTGTTGTCTGCCGTGACATCTTCCCTCTAATTTTTTGGAAACTACCTATCTTTGTTCTATGTTGCTATTTAGAACTACTACTACCATGTATGACCTCGGTTTTTTGGCATTTCTGTTTTCATAATGAAATTTAAAAGTATTTTGCTTTTCAATGCCTTTACTTGTTTTGTTAAATATAACGAGAACACATTTATATTACACTAATTTCTCAAGTTTCTCCAACATTTTAATTTTAGTATTTTTTAGAAATGTACAAACTCAGTTTACATTCCTGCCATTTTATGAAAATATTTTACATCCTTAAATCTTGTCTGTAAATTATTGTCAAATACTTTTTCCACTCTTCTGGTTTTATCTCTGATATCAGTTTTTTATTTGTTCAGTTTCTTATCATGATAACTCTCATATAAAACATAGTATTCGCATTTATTCAAAGGTTCAGGATTTTTCCTCTGAACTAATCGCTTTTTGACCAACTAATTGTTGTACAAATAAAATTTTCATTTGTCCATAACTTGCTGTATTTTCCAGTTCGGATTGATTTTTTCATTCAGATGATATTAATTACCAACTTCAAGTTGTCGTTCTCAATTTGTCCATCTTGAACTTATTTTTTTTTTGGGGATCTGTTCTATTTTATGTGTTCCGCAAACCTTAAGGACGAACGTAAACAACCTTTCCATCATTTGCTCATCATTTTTACCCTGAATAATCTTGCTCTTTGGCAGTCGTTAGTTGAGTTGTATAATCCGTGTTGTGTGAGGAGTAGCGTGACATAATTCTGTAAATGCGGGCGAAATGAGAGTATCGTTTCTAGAGAACGAGGTCCAAGGCTTGTTGTAGAAGGCCATTATTTTTCTCTAGTCAGCGGGTGGTTGGTGTCTCGTCAAGCCTGCTACCCAACTGTCAATGGTTTCATTCAAGATTCCGTTGACGACTTGTGCTTCTCACGGTTTCTTCATCAGCTGATGCTTCAGGCGTTCAGTAAACCATGGCAGATAGAAATTTCTTCGTCAATGAACAAGGGAATTCGGTCTGTTTGTTTATCATCACGTAGGAGGCTGGAATATATTCGAAAGGGCTTAACAATAGTGTTGGACCCTATATGCAGTTTTTTCCTTAGCATGTGTGATGTCAGTGTCATTTCTTTTACTTTTGAATTGAAGACATTTAGTATTCTAATACTCACAAGGGTTGTTGAAAAACTTTGACTTCCTTTTATTGCTATGATTGGTTTCTAGATATGTGCTTTTTCGAATGATCTAAGCCCTGGCTTCTATATTTTACAATTAACTGAGAAGAGGAAATAGATTTTTACATTTGTTGTTGTTGAAAGTTTTGCGATTTACAGAGCCTTCGTGCAGGTTTATTGTCCACATTCGCATTCCTTTTCTCGATTCCTGTTCATTTAATTTTCTCTCGGAAATAAACACTATCTTTTTCCACAGGTTCTTTGTGTATTTCAACAGGGGCATGTGGTCTCAATTTATGACCTTACTAGTTCGTCTATCACCTTTAAGAGATCATGTTGGTTCATTTAATTCAGAGAAAGCCCAGATCCAATATCCAGTCCCTAACTTTGCAGGATAAATTATTTGAGTAAATGAAGTCTTTCATTCTTCACACGTCATTTATTCAGCTTTCGCCCATCTCGTTCCATTCATCCGAATTCACCCTTGACTGAATCGTTTACGAAGCACCATTTAACCGTCATAACATGTGAGGTTTAACAGGGATGCATCAGAATCATATAGCACGCAACGAAGTTTGAGTAGGCTTTTGGGCTTCATTGTGACCTATTTCACAAGACTACCAAAAATCCTTGAAGCTTCTCTAGCGTTTGGTAGGCTATAAATGTTATTGTGGGTATAGATAAATCGTTGAAGCTTCTCTAGCGTTTGGTATAAATGTTATTGTGGATATAGATAAATGGTGTGGGGTCTTGAGTGGGTGTTGGTAAAATGAAATAACAGTTAAGAGCTGTGTTAAGGAAGAGCAGTTATGAATGAATAAAGTTGGAGAGAATGAAGATAAGGTAGACATTTTGCAAAGATGGCTGACAGCCATCACTGAATGGAAGATGTAACTTACGTCTATTCCTACTGAAAAGTTGTTTTTGTTTGTGCGATCAGTAACACATGTATATGGAGGTTGTTTTTGATTAAGCTGGCTTTATGCCAGCCGGGCCTTTTGCTCATAGAGCAGGTCATAGAGCTTTAGTGTTCAGAATTAAAAGATGCGTAACTGTAGTTGGCAAGGGCGATTTGGAGTTTTTCTTGACTGAAAAGAAATTACTCTTTAAATATTTCTATGAATGATTACAGTATTTCTGTATGGACTAATGGGATAGTAGCATTAAGACTAACAGACGATAGTACGAGTTTTTCTTCTCTCTGTACTTGCATGTTCTGCGACAAGTAGAATCATTGCCTCTCGCTACCTACTGCACGTTTTAGGCGTTTATTTGTATAATTTTCTGTCTCGCTTGTGGACGTGCGTAGGTCTGTTGTGGGTGTAGCACGCACAGAAGCAAAGTCCAAAGGTAATTTCTGTAAGTACCGAAAGCTTGTTATAATATGCAACGATAATATAGTAATCTTTAGTAGTATTTATCAGATACCCTATTGTAGTATTTGTATTAACGACTATAATGGCAAAGGATATGTGTACTTATTGTAAAAATATACATTAAATAAAACTAGTTCATTGGAACTGCCTTGAACGTGTTTTGACGTATTTAACGATAAGGAATAAGACACCAAAATACATACACCAACTATTAGGCCCCGTCCACATGGTCGCCAGCTTTGAAACTCAACTTGGCTCGGTGTGACGTCAGAAACGGAGGAACGGCGAGCAAAGCTTCGTGTAGGGTTTTCTAATGTTTAACGAAGTATCGTGGGATTTGCCTGCAGCAGCAGGGCTGTTAACAAATGAAAAATTTCTGGTAAACGGATAAAGACGTCACTAACTGAAAAGCTTGTGTAAAGAGGAATTTCAGTAAAACCTATACAAATAAACAAATAAATGAAAATAAACAAGACATTTCCCGTTATGTTACCTTCATAATGAATACGTCAGGTAAGTATGACTTATGGGAACTTTTTGTTTGTGCGATATTAACACCCTTTATGGCAGTGTTTTTGAAATCTGTCAGTCTAGTCCATTATGCTTTTTGAAATCCTAGTGCTATACTTTAGTGATCGGTAGCTGCTTGTAGTTGTTGACAGAAATAGTAATGTTGAATGTTTTAGTCGAGCTTGAAAGCTGAAATACTCTTTCATGGTAGTATCTTGTTTCCTTATATATTTCCATATTAGATAAGAGTTTATAAAAGTTGTTAAGTCCATTCTCATATAGTTGATGAACTCTGATTTTAGCCATGTATCTCTCAGTTCTTGCAATATCGTCAAATGACTTGCTATGTCTGCACTCTTAGGCGTTTGTTGTATAACTCCTGCATAATTTTCAACGTCCTTTTCTGCCTTGTCGTTTTATACATTGCTACAACAATACACAGCAAAGGCGATTTTCTTCTTGGGTCTTTTACGATCCATATTGATAAATAATTTTCCTGTGTCAGTCATTGCCAGCAGGCTCTCACTAACCAACTAGCGTCGTTCGGACAGCAAAATAAAATAAATAAAACTAGGCTTAGCGCGCAATGCGGCAAAGTTTGACGAGCATAAGCAATAAGCTCGACCAAAATGGACGGGACCTTAGAGGTAAAGCATGAGTTTTGATTGGAGGTGGTCAAGTATAACAAAAGGCTACGTTTTCAGTTTGTCCGTGAGTCTCGAGATTTCGAATTTAGTGTTGTCCAATATATATGGCACCGCTTTTGGGGGTGTCGGTTTAGTTTTCGACAGAGAGGCTAGGATCTAGCCTTTTTTTTAAGATTGATTTTTTTGTGCTGATTAACGGCCCACATTTAGTAACTATTTCGAATGCCATTAGGCGAAAATGTGCGTTAGGCACAGATTTCCCCATGAAATAAACCAAAGTAATTTTATATTTCCAAGTAATTTTCTGACGTTTCACTCTAGTAAATCATATAGATTATACGACTGTCACGGGGGAATGGAGTTTGGTCAAATATGTAACTGGAATACTAAATTTTGTATTTTATTTTCACTTAGCATTATTTGAGGTAATGGAATTATAAGATGGAAATAAGTGTCGAATAATGGAATTATGAAAGAAATAGCTTGCCCTTTTCAAGGATGAAACAACACCCTTCTCTCCCTTACAAAACATGATCATTATTGTTAGCGTTTAGCCTTTGACCTTGTGCAAATGAAAAAAAAAACCGTCAACTTCAAATGTCTTGAAGTATATAGTCAGTCAAATGTTTGATGCATTAAGATCATTTTGATGCATTAAGATATATTTTAATATAGAATAAAGGAATTCTCATCATTTTAGTTAGCACTGAAGTTAAAAAATGAAGAGAAGGAAATACCCTGTCGAATATAGCGAAAATATGTAAAAAAAAAAAAGGCTTACGGCCTGGTCCAGTATTATTTCTTTATCTCCCACACAAAGACCTTAGAATTATGGAAGAGAGAATGCTGGTTCCTGGGCAACATTTGAAAAGTGTGGTCTCGAGTCAGTTATTGTGACGTGGCCCTACGTGTACTGCTTAGGCGCTTTAATGTTGCATGGGTCTTGACTATGTTGGAATCTCGTTTCTTTTGCCAGGTACGCCAAAATCTCATAAAACTTTTGCTGAAATGGGGTCGTGCATATAGATTAGTGTGGCAGCGGCTATTATTAGTTTTAACATTTCATAAGTCAAATAACAGTGTGCTTAAAGGCAAGTGATAAGTGTCCTTATTTTTTATAAATAGGTTTTATTTAAATAAGTGGTAAATCTCATTTCTCTTTGGTGTTCCAATGTTTTAGTGTTGAAATCTACTTTATATGGTACAGGGGTTGCTTGTCATATTGCCATAAATCCCATTAGAATGAGAGATGCGCTGTCATTATTGTTATTACTTATGCAGCATAAATTGTGGAGTCGTATGATTTGATCAGATGTCAAGTTGCCAGGTAATATATTCTCTATAGTAATATATTTACTCTATATAGAAGTTGAAATAATAGCCACATTTATAGGTAATCAATCGATCTCCATATTTTCAGGAGTGCAAGTCGGCGTCGACTGGTAGTCAGGGATGGGAGTGTTACCTTTCTCCGGACAGTAGAGAAGGATGCAGCAAGGACCCCGTAAGAAGCAGGCCCTGCATGGTCAATCGGCAGTAGAGGAGAATGCAGCCAAGGACCCTGTAAGAAGCAGGCCCTGCTCGGTCTGTCAACAGTAGAGGATGCAGCCAAGGACCCCGTAGGTAGTAGGATCTGCTCGGTCAGTCAGCATTAGAGGAGGATGCGGCCAAGGACCCCGTAAGCAGCAGACCCTGCACGGTCTGTTGGCAGTAGAGGAGGATGCAGCCAAGGACCCCGTAAGAAGCAGGCCCTGCTTGGTCTGTCGGCAGTAGAGGAGGATGCAGCCAAGGACCCCGTAAGAAGCAGGCCCTGCTCGGTCTGTTGGCAGCAGAGGAGGATGCAGCCAAGGACCCCATAAGAAGCGCAGGCCCGGCTTGGTCTGTCGGCAGTAGAGGAGGATGCAGCCAAGAACCCTGTAAGAAGCAGACCAGTCAGCAGTAGAGGAGGTTGCAGCCAAGGACCCCATAAGAAGCAGGCCCTGCTTGGTCTGTTAGCAGTAGAGGAGGATGCAGCCAAGGATGGCATAAGAAGCAGGCCCTTCTCAGTATGTTGGCAGTAGAGGAGGATGCAGCCAAGGACCCCGTAAAAGAAGCAGCCCTTATCGGGGTCTGTCAGACAGTAGAGGAGGATGCAGCCAAGGACCCTGTAAAAAGCAGGCCCTTCTCGGTCTGTCGGCAGTAGAGGAGGATGCAGCCAAGGACCCCGAAGGAGGAAGGACCTGCTCGGTCTGTCAGCAGTAGAGAAGGATGCAGCCAAGGACCCCTTAAGAAGCAGGCCCTGCTTGGTCTGTCAGCAGTAGAGGAGGATGCAGCCAAGGACTCCATAGGAAGCAGACCCGTTGGCAGTAGAGGAGGTTGAAACTAAGGACCCCATAAGAAGCATGCCATGCTTGCTGTGTCGGGTGTTACCTTTCCTCAGACAGTGGAGGAGGATGCAGCAAGGACCCCATAAGAAGCAGGCCTTCTGGTCTATCAGGTGTTACCTTTCCCCAGACAGTAGAGGAGGATGCAGCCAAGGGCCCCTGAAGGAGGAGGACCTGCTCGGTCTGTCAGCAGTAGAGGAGGATGCAGCCAAGGATCCCGTAAGAAGCAGGCCCTACTTGGTCTGTCAGCAGTAGAGAAGGATGCAGCCAAGGACACCATGAGAAGCAAGCCCAGCTTGGTCTGAAACAGTAGAGGAGATACTGCCAAGGATGCCTTAGGAAGCAGACTCTCGGCAGTAGAAGAGGATGCAGCCAAGGGCCCAGCTTGGTCAATCGGCAGTAGAGGAGGATGCAGCCAAGGACTGCATAGGAAGCAGACCCGTTGGCAGTAGAGGAGGTTGAAACCAAGGACCCCATAAGAAGCACGCCTTGCTTGGTCTGTCAGGAGTAGAGGAGATACTGCCAAGGACCCCGGAGGAAGCAGACTCTTGGTCTGTCAGCAGAGGAGGAAGCAGGACCCCGAAAGCAGCAGGCCTGTTGGTCAGTAGAGGAGGATGCAGAGGAGGACCCCCATAAGAAGCAAGCCCAGCTTGGTCTGTCAGCAGTAGAGGAGGATGCAGCCAAGGACCCCGTAAGAAGCAGGCCCTGCTTGGTCTGTTGGCAGTAGAGGAGGATGCAGCCAAGGACCCCGATAAGAAGCAGGCCCTGCTTGGTCTGTCAGCAGTAGAGGAGGATGCAGCCAAGGACCCTGTAAGAAGCAGGCCCTGTTTGGTCCTGCAGGGTGGTCTGTTCAGCAGTAGAGGAGGATGCAGCCAAGGACCCCTGAAGAAGCAAGCCCAGCTTGGTCTGTCAGCAGTAGAGGAGGATGCAGCCAAGGATGCCGTAAAAAGCACGCCCTGCTTGGTCTGTTGGGTGTTACCTTTCCCTGGACAGTAGAAGAGGATGCAGCCAAGGACCCCGTAAGAAGCAGGCCCTGCTTGGTCTGTCAGTGAGAGGACAAGGACCCTGTAAAAGCAGGCAGGCCCTGCTTGGTCTGTCAGCAGTAGAGGAGGATGCAGCCAAGGACCCTGTAAAAAGCAGTGCAAAAACGTCCATCTCCTAAAATACTTAACTGTAAAACTAGTTGGCCACTAAGGATAAAGGTTCAATGTATGTTATTCCATGATCACTAATGCCTTTAATTAAGAAAATTATATTTGTAGTGAGGCTATTTAAAATGATTTTTATTTTTAAAAGATATTTATTTCCAAATAAAGTTTTAACTTGATGATACTAGAAATTAGTTTACTTTCCACAAAATTTAAACAATTTTCCCTAATTTACAAGGCATTTTTCATGCAATATGCTATTTCATACAAAATCCAAACTGCGTTACCTTAAAATTATAAACAAAAATTTACTGATTAGCTGCTGATAGTATATCTTAATTGACAGCCAACGACGCAAAAAAAAAAATTACAAAAATGTTTGTAAAGCGAGGCGGCCAGGGAGTTTCTTTAAAAATTGCCCTGGATTACCAGCTGATTTGTAATGATTACAGATACCCTGCTGCTATGACGACCCTCTTCCTCTGCATTTCCTCAGTTTCTCTCGCGTTCATCTAATCCCCATAGTTCTCTGTAAAATAAGAGAGGATCATATTACTAAAAATCAGATTAATTTTACTATTCGTAAACTTATGCCCTTGACGTACACTGCTGATGAATTAATCACCTTGACTAGTGCTTGATTGGACACTGCTGATATCATCACAGATGGAAGGAATGGCAAACGTTGAGCCTTTTTTACTAGTGCATTGCTAACAAAACATCACGAATGGATACCATGACCCCATTTGTCCTTATTTCAATAGCCAGATGACAAATGCTGCCATAAATTAATTATGAGAAAATAACTTCGGAAGAAAAGCATTCAGTTAACTATATATACTGTACCATTACTAAAATCACATTAAAAACCCATTGACAGAAAGACTGTTGCATTTCTTGTCTACTCCTCTGCGTTCTGAACCTTAGTAACATTTGATACAAATGCCTCTTCAACGCATTACTGAAAAGCCTAGAATGCCTCTTGCACCAGAATAGTTTTGCAACCAGGAGGCCACGTAAGTTTTGTCATGTCAGAAGGTAGGCAGAGCGAACAGAACAGGGTCCGACAGCAGCAGTTAAACGAACTGGGGGAAGGAGGTTGTCAGTTCCTATTTGTCAAGTTAGTATTTTTTTGGGGGGAGGGGGTGTAATGTTTGAAACTTGAGCACAACTACAATCCACAACCATCAAATCGATTTGATCAATACTGAACTTTGATTGCGATCACCAACCAGAATAAGAAGACCCCAGAAATTCAATGCGAGACAGACAGACTCTGGCAAGAGAAGCAATCATGATAATTTATCAAAAATACTGTTGAATAATGAATCGGCTTTTGCAAATCCCGGTGAACAGCATTTGGAAATTCAGCGTTTGCTATTGCCTTTTTATCTTCAGATTTGGACGTGCGATTGTAACCCTGCCATGTAAATTACCAAGCGTTAATGAAATTTGCAACAAACCTTAACAGGCTGGTGTGAAGGGCAACTGATAATAAGGCCAGAAGACAGACTGGCTGATGAAGGTATAAATTAAGTTAAAATGGCGTACCTCTGATTACAACATAGTGCTTAGAGATGCCTGTAAACTATACGGGAGCATCACATTCTAAAGTCATAACGACAGATGCTTGAGCACGCACCTTTCGATTTTGTGACCTTTACTACCCAATAGGCAAAAACTAGGGAAACTACATTAGCCATAAAAAATACTTAGCCATACCAAATACGTGCTTACAGTAGGTGATTGAGGAATAATTAGGGATTGAAATTACTCTATTACAAATCCATTCAAAATACTTTAACTGCCTGTTTGAAAAACATGAACACTTCTGTTATATCTGATCCGATACGGGAGTGGTATTGGGGGCATGAATCCAGTAAGTGCCTTGCGTTTTCTGTGCTTGGGGGAGTGACCCACAGTTTGTGAAATTATTATTGATATCATGTAATTTAACGAGGGACTATCCTCACAACCTACAAATGAGATGCTACTTCCAATACAAATTCTTATTAACTCTACATCTAATTATGAGACAAGACCTACTCTTTGGTATTACTACAATGTCATCGATAAGATCGATAATGTAGTAAAACTCGTCAGGAAAATAAAGTATGACCACTTGGTGAAAAGGCATGTGAAACATGCGGGACAATGGTATCACTTGGTACCTTGTAAGTGCTTGTGAGGTACGTTTAAGAGTATTTTACTGTCGTTACCAGTACCTGCATAATGAGGGATCTTTACATGAAAGTCAGGAACCTTCAAGAAATACTTAGAACCAAAATTTATCCGATTTCTAAAGAACTTTTAACCTACATTAGACCATAATCAGAAGCGATAATTGGAAAATAGCTCACTGAACCAAGTTCTTAATTAATCTTAATTATGTACAAGAGAGAGAGAGAGAGAGAGAGAGAGAAAGGGGGTTTAAATTATGAATGATAGTACACAACTGGTGTACACAACTGAGTGATACGAGTGATCACTCAAGTCAGTCTCTCTCTCTCTCTCTCTCTCTCTCTCTCTCTCTCTCTCTCTCTCTCTCTCTCTCTCTCTCTAAGAGAGAGAAGCATATGTACATAATCATATTGAAGAGAAAGATCCAGCAAATTAACACAAGGTTAAAACACATGTCTCCGCAAAACATTCCTGGCAAGAAGATTCCTAGTCTTTGTAATGTGGTTCCAGTGACAGGGTAATACTGCTTCCGGTAAAATCTCCAATAAAAGTTCATGCACTGTATATCGTTCTGGCTAAACTCTTAGTAAGGCCGTGGAAGTAACCGAACTAAATCGGAATCAAACACTACGTCAAGATGGAGGGTTGAATTAGTGACTGAGAATAAGTTTTTTTGGCAAATTGCTAAGTTCTTGACAAGTATTTGATCAGCTTCAAACTGAATTAAACGTGTTCCAACATTGAACAAGCTTTCTATATCTTGGCAATTATATCTACTGTAGGAAGTGCAAAAATAAAGCATCGCAAAAAGTTGAAGACTAAAATTTTAACAGCAACTATCATTCGTTTTTGTAAAAGTTCTACGCTAAAAACATTATTTAAACAATTTGAAAAATCTTGGAAAAAAATATACACCAGCGGAGACCAGTTTGAAGGACCAAATGAGCGCTGTCAAACACATTCATGGTTAGTTTCAAAAGCGGTTATAGAAGACTGAGCAGTAGGGCAAAGACCCATTAAAAAGGCCCAAAAAATCAAAGTAATGGCCACATAAAGACCAAGCCAGGTATGGATTCAGGCAATAAGTGTACAAGACGAAAGACAGAAAAAGAACCAGTTCAACTTTTAATTAACCTGTCGAGTGAAAACAACGTAAAAACTTAAAAATTAAGTTAACTTTACTGAAAGATCGCTCTATATACTGGGGACGCCATATGGCTGTACGGAGGCAAGCAGCACGGACGAAAGTCCTAAATAACATGCCACCATTTGCAAACTTCAGAACACAGACTTATTTTCGGTCTAGCAAAGGGTTCTAAGGCTAGATATGCAAGATGACAAAAACAAAGAAAGAATTTGAAAAAAAATTGAAAAATGATGCTTCCGAAATTCCACCATAGTGAAACACTAACTTTGTTGACAGTCTCTCTTAAGTACATAAAATTCAAAAGCAAATCTTCTCAGAACCTCGAAAGTATTCGGTAATACATGCAAACAACCCTGTCAAAAGTACTGAATTTAGATCAGTACGAACATGTAATAAAAAAAAATATTCACTAAAAAAACATAACCAATGGCCGGTCTCAACCCTCGATGAAATCGATGGATAACCGTAGGTTAAGGACACCACTGAGGAAAAAAGTGCGCTACTAAGATTTTTAACACCTTTTAACGTTTTAATGGTTTGTGTATTTTTGTAGTGTGTGTATACTGTATACCTATGCATGTTTCCATGCACATGCATACACTCAGCTTCCACATAAATGTGCTCAAACATACTTGTCTACATTTATGCACATTACTCTTACCCAGCCTCCCCAGAACAGAATAGGCCCCACTACGACAATATCGTGTGGCCCTTCGTCCCGTACATCAGTTGGGCGAGAATTCCCAGAGGCCAGAGGCCATAAGCATCTACACCGTCGGTGACTTGACTGACGTGATCTGCACACTGGCGTCGGCGCCAACCTTGGAGGATGAGTGGTTGAACGCAAGGTTACTTAGAACTTCAAACCACCTTACCGGTCTAGTGGAAGTGGAATAGATTAGTGCGACTCAAACACTGCTAATATAAACGATCTACACTAGTGAACACAACGCAGGCGATTAGGTAAACGGTTTTCGGAATGGCCTGGCAACGTTAACTTATCTGAACGGAGACGACAACTGACTGGTATTTAAGAACCTACATTATTCATCACTAGACGTTTTTTATCTACCAAAAAACGTGCAACAGCTGCTCTTAAAAGAACGAAAATACCAATAAACTTAAGTTCATTATATCTGAAAATGGACGAGAGAGAGAGAGAGAGAGAGAGAGAGAGAGAGAGAGAGAGAGAGAGAGAGAGAGAGAGAGAGAATCTTTAACACACGTCTTGCTAACAGCCTTACAACAGGTAGGCGTCAAATGGGCTCCTTGTTTGGACATGACCATTGACCCAAGCTAAAATTCGCGATTGTCAAGACAGACGAGTTACGTTAAAACGACCAGTGACGTGGCTGAAACTTGACAGACACAACAAAGTTACAATGAAGTCCCTGAATAAGAAATCAGAAAATTCACAGATCTGCCAGAAAAACATCATGTTTACTTCACACCATTTTTAACCAGTAAAAAACTGAAACATAAAACATCATGATATTCTGTTTCAATGGCTATTCTGTTTTAAGAAATTATATCTGATGAAAAATCGTAATTTCAAAATTTGCAACTTTACGATCAAAAGAGGACCTTCAACCGACCATACTGGATACCAAAATGTCCCAGAATACGTCAGCTACTGCTAGATTTCCCCCCACTCTCTCTCTCTCTCTCTCTCTCTCTCTCTCTCTCTCTCTCTCTCTCTCTCTCTCTCTCTCTCTCACACACA